>NW_023998454.1:2134572-2265004 GCF_014805625.2 Glossina fuscipes | reverse complement strand
CAGTCTTGACACAAATATGGCCTTTCTAGGAGGAACTGCCTTCAAGCATATGTCATCAGTACTGGGAGCAGCAGGGTTAACGGATGGGGAGTTATGAGTTGGGGAAAATATAGAGGGGGTAACCACACTTGTACGAGCACCTTGGCGACCAGCATTTACACTCGAACAGCGAGGAGGAGAGGACGATTTACTATTACCCTTATTAGTTTTGGGCGATGACGCCTGAGAAGATTGAGTGACATCTATGGGAGGAGATACCCTTGCCACTTCAGCATAGCTCAAGCCAGGAGGACTTCCCGGCTTTTTTGTAACTTTTATGTTACCGACCGACTCAGCAGTAGCAGAAACGTTAACATTCTTTGTAGATTTTAAGGAATCGGTAACTTGCACCGACGAAACGGGCTCAGGAAGTGACGAACCACACGCTACGCTACGCGTTGAGACTTTGTTAGCTGGAGAGGAAGATGACTGCGCAATATACCGACATTCATCAAACCTAGTTTTGATTAATTCAAACTTCTCCCACAAAGAGCCGAGATTTTTGCTCAAATCTGAGAAACAATTTCTCGTGTCCGTGAAGAGTTTGTAGAAATCAATATCGCGCTTTCTACAGTCTGGTCATGACCATCGTAAACCTTTAGAAGGGTCAAGGACTGCATCAGCAGCACGGTCGGTAATACCAGCACACTTTGCATGTCCAAAGCGATCACACGACCAACAAGAAATGAATCGTTCAGATTCAGGGCCGGTTTTCGCACGACATGGAGTAAATAAGCAATCCATGTCAATTGGAACAACAAAAGTAGCTTATGAAGGGAAAAAGAAAAACTAAAAAATTGGCAGCGAATTAAAGCAAATATCTCACTACCTTGCCCACTGTAAATAAAGAGCGAAAGCTAAAGAACTGTAAACAAAAGATTAACAGGCAAAAAAAAGAGACTTTTTACAAAGAGCTCAATTGTTGCTTACACAAAACCAAAATGATTTTTTCACATAAATGAATATAATATTCATATACGTTAAATTAACACTTTATTCTTTTAGAGAAATTATAAAATTGAACACGATTAAAACAAAAAATAAAAATAAAAGCAAGAAATACACTAAAAAATTAAAATATTTCTTGCACTGAATAAAAACGCGACCACAGCACGACGCAGAATTGCCAAATCGTGCAGTTTTTTATGGTAAGACCACAAAAGCAGCGCTCAGACCAGGAGCGGCAACTAGTTGACTCTCGGCAGTCACGACACGACACCTTTTATTAGGTATATTTTGTTCTTGTTATATGTAGATCTATTCTATCTCTAGAATTTGTAATTGATACCAACTTTTTGCTTTAGGCATAAAAACAAAAGGAAAAACAGATGATTTTTATTAAGTACTTGCATAAGTTTGGCCATTTTTTCACTTGAGATCAATAATTGAGCAAAATTGATTACTAGAATATATGTTAATCAAAATATTTTCCATCACGTTCTACAGCTTTGACCCTTGACTTTTGTGCTTGAAGTTATCTTTATAGGTCCGTTTTCACGTCTTCTTTTTGCTTGGCAAGCAAAGGAAGCAAATGCAAGTCATAAATCTCGAAAATGCAATTTTGAAGGATCCGTGATTAGCGTCCGTGTACACTGAATAACCTAATAATAATAAATGGAAAACCATTATTTTGTGTAGTGGGAGGGTGAAAATCATCAAATTTGATCATTGTGTACATTGATATGTCGCATAACCAACACACGTCGCTGGCCAAAATTTATGCAAGCATCTATTTATTTACTGCCGGCATATTTTGTAAACAAGTTTACAAAGTATGGACTTAGAGGCTGTCGGATAACTTAATTGAAAACTCTGCCGCGACCATTTAGTTCTTGGTTTAGTCGTGATAGTTTGCCTACTCAGCTACTTGTGCGAATAAAAAAGATGTTATTATAAAACAAAGATGGAAGAAAGAACGGAAGTTTGTGGTAGGTACGGAAAAGACGTCATGAAAATAAAACTGGAACAGGACTCGAGTTATACGTTCTTCATACAAAGAAAGTCTGGAAAGTGTCTTGCTCGTCAGAAGCCTTCTCCTCCTCCTCCTTCTTAACACAACCACAATATTCGTCGTTATCCGTAAAGATTATTGTGTAATTATATTTATATTATTATAAGTAATAACTATATTTAGTCTTATTTTTCCAAGTATTTGCTGCAGTGTTTGATGATTATTTAACATTTACATTCCTTCCGAAGTTTCCTTAGCTGGGTGCATGAGTTTTATTTTAAGTTTTGCATTAAATCGAATTAGAGAATAATCTACATGCACTATTTCTATAGGCAATCCAACTTAGATATGAGATAACAACAAAAGAATTTTCTAAATAAAGCAAAATTATTTCGAAGCAAAATTAGTACTAACATCGAATATTTTACATACAATTTTAAACTAACCAAGAAGACGTAAACTATGAGCAAGAAAATCCATGCAATAGTTGCCCGGTTGCTTTTGTGCCAAATGTGCCTATATATTTCTGAACTTATGTTATTATGTGTATGAGAGTGTGGGAAGCTTGCAGTGTATGGGCGGCAGAGTGTGTGCTTTTGAGAAAGGTTGGTTTTGTGTTAGCTAATATGTATAAATTTGTATTATTTGTTGTTCTTGTGGTGTTATTAGCATAATTTTAAAAATAACTCACCTCTTTGCTCATCCTCCTTTTCACATGCTCTCTGCTTCTTCTCTCTTTCCCTTTCTCGAAAAGTGGTAAACCTCATGCAGTCGAAAAAGTAAAACTCCTTCATTAGAATAAAAAGTTCAACTACAGCACATAATGATACATTATAACACAGCACTCATGCATTGGCTGATGACGATAATGATGATGATTATGGCTTAAAATGTTAACAATTTGTGAAACACATGTGTTGCATGTTTATTTTCTACAAAAACGACAAAAACGCAAAGTGTTTGCTTGAGAGTTCAAATAAAGCAATTTTTATAATTTGCACTTAAACCGTATTATGTGTAAGCGTTTTTATGTCTGAGAGCGTATGCGTGTTTATATGCGTTACGACTACCTAACTGTAATGTACATAACTGCATTTATAAGTAATAGAGAAAATTTATATGCCCAAACATGCAAACATTCCATATGTAAAAAATACATATGTGCAAATGTCCACATGTTTTGCGTGTATATGTGTGGACGTGTGCATTTAAATAGGAAAGCCAGTAATTTAACAAATGACTTCGCCAACAAAATTATCGGAATTTTTGATAGTGTTTGCAAATACGGAAATTGAATAACAAAACGGACATACTGCCGCTAACATCACGACTGCAGCTGGGTAATGCATTACATTTTTTATAATAACATTGACCATATGTTACTCTGTTTTTTTCTTTTTTTTTTTTTGCGAATGTTTTTGAGGCAATTTTTGTCTACTTTGGTCTTCCTTAATCTTCCGTAATCTCTTCCTTTTCTGAAACTTTCGGAAATTACAGGACATTTTCATAGTTAAAAAAAACAGAAAATATAGATTTAAGTACCAGTTGTTATCGGAAGATTACTTAAGTAAATAGCAAAAAATCTAAAAAAGGCTTCGAAATGCTTGAGGTAATTTCCACAGCAACAAAACCCTAGATTCTTGAGAACGGAAATGAAATTTATTCACCTTTTTGGTAAAGTTGAAGTAAAAGCACTTCAAATATGGTGAAATTTTTGAAGTTCCTCGTGATTATATCAAATGTTTAGTTACAACGAGAGTTTATTTGAAGTGCTCGCATCGGTTATATTAAAAAATGATCAGATCCAACAGTTTTACATTTTAAAGTTAATAAAACTTTGATTACTTTGATATATACTTTGTTGACCTACATTATGCTAGGTCCAGCCTACCAGGCTACATTAGGTTTGTGTAGATGTATGTGTAATATCGCAAAACTCAACACAGAAACACCTTTCATTACACCGATCGGTTCAAAATGATGTTCTGAATAGATTAAGCTGGTCTGTACGTATGTGCACTCGCGGTAGTTTCGCGTTAAAACGTTTAGGTCGAGGTTTTTTAACGCCCCAAGCACGAACCCTAGTGAAAGTAAGATGAAGTTTTAAATGATGGTGAAAAATTATTTAAAAACTCTTTTTAATATTTAATTCTAGGAAAATGTATGTGTTATAAAATAGCAAACAAACTTAGCTTATAAAAATGAAACAACTACTGACTGATCATGCAAGTCAAGTCAGTGATGCCATTTCAAGCGTTTCGAGGAAGTCTTTATAAAGTACAGTTTGTCAAATTTTTATTACAAAATCCAAATGAAAGTTGGTTTGAACATTTGCATCGGAGCTACAATCGTGCCACTAAATAGACGCGAGTATGTAAAGGGATTAACAAATGGGAATAGTGGGGATATCAAGATTATAACAGAATCATATGCAGCGTTAAAGAATAAAAATTAACTTAATTGCGGCATCAACAAGACGTGCACATTAAAGAGGGTTTCATTTATTTGATGTACAATTTGAATTCAGCTACAACACGCTTTAGTTATATTTGGAAACTCGCTATATCTTTACACATTTGTTCAAACAAAAAGAATTAATCTTAAACATTCATTAGACTAAGATTGACAACAAAGAAGTGCGCAAAAATTATATTCACCTGCGGCTACAAAGAAGCGATAAACGATATGCCGAAAAGTAAACACGCAGAAGCTCGGAGACTGTTCCGTGGTAATACCATCTAGGGGCTTCTACTACAAGTGGATTTTACGTGACATGTTGAATCCAATCAAATGAAGAAAAATGTTTGGTATTTTAGTTTAGGGGTAGGATACGTAGTTACTGGAAGAGTTTTGACGAAATGCCGTCATATCAGGTTTTTGCGGAATAGTTCTCCAGTGCGCAGTTTAATTGCAAGATAACTGTGACGTAATCTACTGACTAATTCAAACTTTGTTTCATACACTTGTCACTATCGTGCTTATTTGTTCATACATATATGCAGAGAAATCGTTTACAATATAAATTCAGCAGAATCAAGTAATACTTAAAGCTAAAGTCTCAAGCTATGACACTGTAATCAAAGACTTAAGAAACCGAAAAGATTCCTAAAACTGAAAAATAAATAAATTAATAAAGTCAACGCAGGAAACTGCTATGCACTATGCCTGCGGATACATTCACTGGCTTGGCGGCTGATCACAGCAACATATGACGAAGCGTAACGCCATATTGAGGAGATATTAGTTTTAGTTTAAGTGTGGCATTGGGAACACGGATAACGTCTTTTTACACCACACATCACCACGACAAGTTTAACAAGCTCCTATGGGATTCATGGTAATCATTAAATGTTACTGTCCCTGTTTATAGTTTAATCTCATTAAGTTATCCATGTAATCTAGACAATAGGTGTTCCAAAACTTCTGCAAGATTTGAATTTGCCGGCATTTATACAGCAAAGCGCTGGGAACCCAAAAAAAAAGAGAAAAACGTGTGGACAGCGGGCGCAACTCGTTTGCATTGCTAAGCAATACTGAAAAATATTGAAAGTTTGGTGGTTTGGTTTCGTACAAGATATAAACAGATTGCTGACTTCGTTAGCCATCATATTTGCTGCATTTGAGGTTCAGAGAACCCACATATGATTGCCGAGAAACAAATGCATTCAGAACGTGGCACTCTTTGGCGCGGATTTTTGGCTGAAGCCGTCATTCGTCTACACTTCTTCAAAAATGGGGCTGTTCAAGCAACCACTGTTACTGATGCTCGATAACCCATATTTCCGCCTAAATTGGACGATATTGATGTGAACGACATTTGGTTTCAATCAGGCGGTGCCACGTGCCGTACATATCGTGAGACAATTCAATTAGTAGATGGGACATCTCCTGGTCGTGTACTCTCTTGTTTCAGTGATCAGAGTTGATACCCTAGATTATGTGATTTAATAGCACTAGCTTTCCTAGCAGATTCGATGTTGTATCAACGAAATTTAATCATATTTATGCAAAATGGTCATATGGTCAAATGGCATTGAATGAAAACCATCTAAACAAATTATACCCTGAGTAAGATTCTGGGTTAAAAATGAAGAAAGCTGCGCTGAGAAAATACGTGTATGTGCATATAATTACTATGTGTATATTGTTATTCGTATATTATTTTATATTTTCGATGGCATCAAATTCTAATAATTTCTATACAATTTACATAACGAGTTGCGTAAAAAATGTTTAACAAAAATGTCAATCTGGACATTAAAGCAATAAAAGGAAACAACGTCATTTTGACGTTAAACACCATTTATTGCCGCAATCTGTAAGCGCAATCTGTAAATATGAAAATTCCGCATTAAATTTTACAAACGCCATATAAATACTGTTTTATAGGCTATACAACGTAACATATGAATACTAGCTACCATGCCATGGAAGTCACTGAATTAAAGATTGGTTTTAATATCGTAACTAGCTGTAGGTACCCAAAATTCGTCTCGAACCACGGCTATTTAAATTCTATATTTATCTTTTACATACTATTTTCATTTCTTTATATAGGTTGCGTTTTCCAACATTACCATTGTTTGTTTTCACGTGAAGATTTTAGTTTTTCGTTTTCGTTTTCATTTTCGTTTTCCTTTTTTTTTTTTGCATTTTTTGCTTTTGTTTACATCTCCTTGTATACAAAAAATTAATCTTGTAGAGTTTTTATGCTTTTAACTTGTGGAAGTAACTAAATTTTCTTTTGAAATCTTTGAATGGGAGGAAAAGTTGTTTGGGGAACACGAAATACAAAACTTTTTAACTAGTTTGAATGTTTCTCGTTTTTATGAAATCTTATTTTATTTTTATCTGCTTCAACATAATTTCAGGTGCACACACCTAGTCAGCTCATGGAAGCGTACTCTCATGCATACTAAAGTGCAGTTACTGTGAAATTGTCTCGAGTGTAATTATATAGAGAAGGAAAATTTTTCTTTTCAAAAATTTAAAAAAAAGAACTTCTCTACAAAATGCTTCCGGTTAAACTTTTTTATCAAATTTTGAGTTCTTGATCATACTCTTTTTTACAAAAGATTTTCTCACAAAAAGATTTTTCATTGGCAAACTGAATACAAATGTCGAAGAAAGGCATATATCGTTTTCAATATTTTATGTCAATTTTTTTAAATTCCAAACTTTTACTGTCTCCGATCCGTATAACAATTGTTTATGAAAGCTTAGTAGTAGAGCCTTCCAAAACGTTTGGTAAAAGTTCAATACTTGAAAAAACTACGACTTTTTACCCAAGAGCACCTAAAAGGCAACCTGGGAAGTTACGGGTTAGTGATGTCGGTTCATTATTAACATCATTAAGATTCCTTAAGATAGTGCTTACAATCAGTTAAAAGAATTTGCAGAAGAACTATGTTAATTTAGTTTTGTGAGGACTACCCGTTCATAAATATAATGCTGGGAGCGATTCCAAAGAAATTGAAATTGAATTGAATTGCCAAGAAATTGAAAGTTTAGGATAAAAGTTTTGTTTTTGATTACCAGTCTGACTATTACATTATAATGATTTCTCCGCCATTTTGCAATATGTTAAGTGTAAAACGGGCGAGTCTGTCATCGATATATATATACAGAAAAGGAAACGCTTTCGAGCAATAAATCTTCGAGAAACAAGAAGGACGCTAACCGTTGACACGTGGAGGATGGACATTTTTATGGCCCTGCACTTGCAGATTAATAAAAAAGAATAATAAACCATTCATTGTAATAAAATCAAAAATAAAACATATCTCTGACTCATTTCGTAACTTAAGAAGGGATTTTTTAAATAGTGGTATGCATCGAAAGGTTGACATATTTGTTGTTCAAATTTTTTACTCTACCACCCAAATGTGGGGCAGATTTTTGATGATTTAATTTAACAATTTTTTATTAGCAACACAGTGACATACCAAAGTAATCTTATTCTGTCTTGTCGATACGTATTCGCGGCTTCAACCGCATTTTTTACAAAACCTTAACAGCTGCAACTACAACCTGGGAAGCCAAACCGCGTGATATCATGAAAAATGTTTTCTTTCAGAGCAACAGTAGAGCAAAATTGGATAGTCTCCGACTAAGTTATTTAGAAGATATCCTTCATTGGCAGCTGAGTTTACGTTCGTGTTAAATTTATCTTGTAAGCGCGAACTCAAAAACCATTACCTTGGAAATGAAATCACTCGGACAAAGCTAAAAATTTTAAAAAGACGAACATCGCACGGGCAGCTTTCCAACTTAAGTAGAAAGCAAACGAGAGATTGCATAACTTACGGAAAAGTCACTACGACTAGTCATTCGACCGTGCGTTTGTTTTCATTCAAACTATCGCGAAGACTGCAAAACGAAAACGATCTCACCACTTATCCATCAAAAGCTTCATCAGGACGCATCCTACGGCACTCATACGTAAATTTTTAGCTGTTTCCTATCGCTCTTCATCAATGTAAAGCGATACAAAAAAACGCGAGATGGATTTTCCATTAAGTTTATGTTTTAAGTGCTGTACATGTAAGAGATGTGAGAGTCTCTCCTAAGCAAAGTACACGCAATCTGTTCTCTTGACTGCATTGCTATTTGTCGCATAGTATGCATAGTTTTTCTTCGTGTAAAGCAAAGATTCGATATATTTTATTCGTTACTCATTCGGGCTATTTACACACTGGGAATACACTAAAATCACAGGAATTAATTCTGACAACATTTGTAGCCACATCTAAACTGTTATAACGACAATTTTTCAACGACAATTGATTGACGAATAGACAAACACTACTATCCTGTCTCTTAAGGTTTCTATCTTAGTTGGAAGCGCAATGACAGGTATTATAGCCTTTTAAGACGCGCTCCACACATGCACGCTTTAAATTGTTCATGCGTTTGCAGTGGCTTTAAAATTTTATTTATTTAAAAATTCGTTTCCTTTCTTCAAATTGTGTCTGTGCCAAAACTATGGTGCATTAGATTAGTTTTCACCTTTTGTCATGAGTTACCATTTTTCATAAATTTATCTTAACCGATAAGGGACCAAATTTTTAGCAACTGAAGTGTAAAGTATAAGATTTCTACAGCAAAGAGAAAAACAGAAGAAAGAAAAAAAGGAAGAAGAATAAGAAATAGACCACTAAGGTAAACGTAAATTTTCGCTTCACTTGCCGCAGAAGTGTACCCAGAGTAAATATAACTTTTTTTTTTGCTTATTTTGTGCTCCGTTCTGTGAATAGTTGTGGCAACAGAAAAGTGACATCGAAAAAAATGTAAGGGCAAAAAATAAAAAAAATATTTTTAAAAGTGATTTAGCTTAAATTTCCAACAGCTTCAAATAGACGTTTGGCTTAAAATAGTGACACCAGAAATATATTTCTCTCTCTCAATCACCAATGCTTGTAAACATTGCTTTAAACTTTAAAAAATAACAAAAAACCAAAAGTTTGTCGTTTAAGTGTTTGACAATATTTTGCAATTTATATTTATATCTACGTCTCTTTTTATTGTCCATTCCCTTCCGAAGGCTTAACATTCTTACTTTTTTAGTTGTTGCTTTGTTCTATCACTCAGTGTTTGCTTTATTTTGTATTAATTTTTAGTTTTTCGTAAAGTTTTTAACTTTGTACAGATTAAAAAGTAACGAAAGCGCAAACCGGAAAGGTTAAGTGAACAAAATCTGCTATGCTTGTGAAATTTTTGTAAAACAAATGAGAATTTTTTCCTCTTTTATAAATATTTTACGTTTGTTACCAGAGTTTTGACGGCTATAGTTGCTTAGCCCTTGTAAAACCCAGTAGTGAGTTACTATTAAACTGTACATACTCCAGGTTGTGTAAAATATAGTTTGAAGCTTAGCAGAATGACAGTGGGCAGATTTTCTTTAAATACTGCCGAGTAATTTTGAGAGGGTTCGTCACACTGCAATAAAAATGCGTATACTTCACATTTACTTACATGTAACGAAGGCGTTAAGAATTTGGCAAAGACCAAACTCTCAGACCCTGCCTCGTCCTTCTTGTGTGGATAGGTATCATGTTGACGTAGAAACAAATTTAAGAACCGTTACAATAAAATGAATCTCCTATCTTTTTATATTGCATTTAACTTCAGTGCTTTAAAATACGAAACAGCCTTCGTTTCTCTCAACTGCTGGCACAGCCACCTCCTTTTTTCACTCTTAACGATATGGCAAATTTATCGCAATTTTTATAAAACACAAGTAGTATGCACTGCCTACTACACTACTTACGTCATCAATACAGCATTTAAGTGTCTTCCCTTGTATTTTAGTTCTTTATTGCATGTAGAATAAATATGTTACATGGTCAGGTGACCCATCGTAATAAAGATGAAAGCTGCAATCGTGTTTAGAAAATGTCTTATCAACTTTATAAGCTTAGATATTAGTGGTCAAAACATTTTGGGTCGATTTAGAGTTGTGTGTTTCAACAAAGGCAAAACCTACGATATTTAATTGCCTCAACTCAAGCACCAAGGTGCGGATGTAAGTCTCAGTACGAAGCCGAGATATATATGCTTTTTTCTATTGGTGGACAGACGTGAGTAATTCCAATCAACCGAACTTATTAATTAAGAATTTGAATTCCTTTTGTGGAGTCCCCTATATGTGGTTTGCAAGTTTGATGTACTCGTCTTTGTTGTTATTTTTATATATACAATTTTTTTTACATATGCGATTTCCTATTCCATCAAACAACAGAGAGGCAGATGTACTAACAGAAGTTAAACCTTAGCGGACTGGTGCCCACCACTATAGCTTAAACTTGGCTTTATTTATTTTATTTATTTACACATGAAATTCAGCTAAAATAAATGAAAAACCGACTTCAATTGACTTTTAAAAATACATTTTGTAGTAATTGTTACTAAAAACTAATACAAATTATATAAAGAGAGGTAAAGAGTATAAAAAAAAGAAAAGAATAAAATACGTGTATAAATAAATAAGAGGGGAAAAAAAAGAAAAAAGCATGTACATATCTAGCACAGAGGCAAACCCGCAACCGGAACAAATCCAAGTGGCAAGTGAACCCCTAAGCCATTGAAATTATGCAGAAGCTTGGCAACTGATAACAGTAAACAACACAAGCTAATTTTCGAATCATAGCGAGATGTCAAGACTGCAAGTTAGTTTAAATACGACATAGGCAAATCGCGCGTATTAGGCATAGTTGTTATGATAGACTTAAACGAGTCTGAATTGACAGAAAAGCTCGTAACTATATGCACCCTTAAATCAATGAACGAATCTACATTTAACAACTTGTGTGAGTCAATGAAAAACTCAATATTGAGTGACTTTCTCCTTGGGAAGGAAAACTTTTTGCATTTTATTTGACCATATAACCACATCATTTAAGTCAATTGGAAATTGATACGGTTGCGATTCCAAAGAGAAGGAAGAAAATTTAACAACTTCAACGTACATTACATCATGGGTGGATTTAATCACCGAGGGAAAATCATTCATATATAGATTAAATAAAAGAGGCCTCAAATAGTTGCCTTGAGGGATGCCCGAGGTCACGGGAAATTCATCCAAGATGGTGAAGTTTAACAGAACTCGGGAATCCGCTAGGATTGGTTGTGAAGATAAGAGCTTATCCATTTCACTAAGTACAAAGGAAACCGGAGGCCTGGAGTTTGAAGATCAATAAGCAATAGTTAAGAAAGTCAAACGCTTTACTAAATTCAGTATTTACGACATTCGTGCAAAAGTCACTTGAACAAGCCTTGAAAACATGGCTAGTAAACTCTAAGAGATTCGTAACAGAAAGCCCTGCTGAAATGGTGAAATATAGGGTTTGAGAGCGACAGCTATTTGCTATGTAACAATTCATTCAAACAATTTAGGTAAGACACTCAGCTTAACTATGCCTCAATTCTAGTTTTCAACATGATGTATGTTTCCAATTTTGTGAAGTGGCATAAGGAAGCCACATTTCCAACACAAAGGCGAAACACTTGATTTCAAAGACTGTTTAAAATAATAATAATAAATTGAAATAACACCCAGTTCCACAGCTGTAATTTAGAAACCTTAATATGTGGTTTAAAGTCATTTTCTGAAGTTGTCAAGCTAAGAAACGAAATGGACTGTGTGATCTCGCAATTTCGCCGCAAGTATTTAGCGAAGAGATTTCCGGTTTCTATACAACCCAGGGGACGGAGCCGTTGAAAGAAATCTGCGAGGGATACGTGGAGATTTTCCTTTTGGAATTAAGGAACTTATAAAAATATGTAGGGTTAACAAGCAGCGAGCAAAATTTACTTCTCTTGTTAAGCCATGGCGGTCAACTGCTTCGAAGGCTCGAATTAAAGCAAACCTTGTGTTGACTCGAACCAAGACTTTGTGCTGAATTCTACGTTTAATGATTTCCAAAACTGTCTTATACGAAAAAGCTCTCATAACTTTTACATAAATATTATATAAATAAAATAATAATCTAAAAAGTAATGGCAACGAAGTTTTCTCTCAGCCGCATATATGATATATAAAATAAGGGTAATTCGATGATCCAGCTCAGCTTAATTTCTTGCTGCAACCAACTACAAGTCCGCATAGAATTTTCGATTTGTATTTTCGCATTCTAAAGCTATAATAATATACTCCCCAGGCACTGACTATTGTATCGGGAAGTAAGACATGCCTTTAGGCAGTTTTATCAAGAATTTTATTATATGATTAAAAAATAATTATGAAATACAAGCGTAAAAGTACGATTAAGTTGTTTTCGTTCGGCCTGCGTCAGCGTTAAATGGCATGAAAAAGTGGAATATGAACACAGATGATAAAGACAAGCTGGACGTTTGATGACAAGTGGATGTATCAAAAGAAATTACATGTCAGAATAAAAATGATATTTTTGTCATTTTTTTAAATGCTTCCAGATAAAATAAATTATTTTTTATTTAAGTAAATAAGTAAATTAAATAAATGTATTACATGCATAAGAAATTCTTTTAAGGAAAGGTGAAACATAGATATGCGCAGTGGAGTAAAAACCAATGCAATACAATTGATAGCAGTAAAGAAAAGAAAAATATTTAAGAGAAATAATTTCCGCGATGCCCATTTAACGTTTCACGGGTAGAAATTTTTTAACTTACGTCAAGCTGGTGATAGTATGACACATTCCCAAAGAAATTTTGATTATCGTGCATGCTACAATTCCTGTTGAGTTGTTCTCAGCTTCATGACTGTCAATAATCACCGGTTACTCAGGTTATTTACAGAAAATTCAATTGAACAGTCTCATACGCAGCGTGGTTGCATAGAGGCGTCTGAGCTTCCTACTGTAGAGTTGGTTTCTACATAGAGCGAAAAATGTTGTTTTCTTTTTGTTAACGCTCTCTGGCATTTTCGCTTAAACTAAACTTGCTCTGCCTTATCATCTACCTATAATTATTTATAATTGCTACCTAATTACACACATTTGTCACATTGGAGAATTCTTGAACAATCGCACTCTCAAGAAACTATTAAAGATATCGTTAGCTATCTCTGTCTTATCGAGAATTACCATATCTTCTTTAACGTAAAATCCCTGAGCCAAGCAGGAAAGTTTTCCTACTTTCCATAAGGAAGTTCCAGAGAATCTATAAAGTTAATACATTCTTAATCGCTATCAAATTCTGAATAGATATAGCCGTGTCCGTCTGTCTGTGGCTCTATTGATGTGTGCTTTTGACACACTTGGCAGAAAGATTAGAAGTCCTTACTCGCAGGTTGATACTGAAAGTGGGCGAAATTGGTCAAAGAACACTCCTACAGCGCATTGAAAACACTTTTATTTTTTCTAAGCAAAAATTCGGGATTTTGCTCATTACTATAAATTATGAAAGCTAGAGGACTTTCTAAGCTATTTTATTTCTTTTCAACATATATATATCCGCCTGAGTGGCCGAGTAGGCAAGAGTCTCGACTAGCAACTCAATGGTCATGGGATCAAATCTCAAGTGCGGTGGAGTTTTTAATAAAGACGGAAAGCCCTTAGATGTTAGTGATGTTAAGACTTTGGTCTTACAGTTTATTCTTATAAATTCTATAAATTTATGGTAACAATAATAATAATAATAATAACAATATCTACACATAAAAAAATTTGCGCACGCCCTCTTTATAAGTCAAATGAATTACATTTGAATTTTTCATTCTATATTAAAGAAAATCTTTTTATTTCTATATATATTTTTAAAATGTCTTTTTCCATTAAAATTCTTCGGGATAGCAGACAATATCTGGATAATTATAGAGATGCTATGAAACTTCGAAGCCTCTTGAAAAACTTGCAACAAGTATATTAGGAAACCTTATTAAATCAATTGCGGCCACTGCCATGGCTTTGTAAATAACAAATCTACTGTTACTACTACGATTCTAGCCATTTGCTCCTCGTATCCTTAAATCCATTGCATCCAGGCCAGGTTATTTACGCGCAATTTAGTAATCCGTTTGATAAAGCTAGATAAGATAGATTTAGGTGGTGCTGAGTGTGTTTTTCCATCACAGCCGAAACTTACGTAGATACTTGAATGACGACAAAGGAGACGGACAGTTATGTAGAGACATACACTACTGCTGCATGAAACTTATAATATTCCAGGAGTTATCTAGACGGATTCGACGAACGTCGATTTACACTGCAATATACTTAACAACATATACGTAGCTATATATCGGAATTTCAATTAAAGAAAGAGAAGTTGGGAAATTAGTCTCACGGAGTAATGACCAATTTCAAAATGTTGTACTCTTAAGCGAGCATCTGGCACACAAAGGCGGATAATTTGACTGAAAAAATGACAAATAATAGCATTTTCTTCTCTACTTGAAATGTAGGAGCAGCCTTTGGGGGACTTGAAAATGCAAGCAATTTAGGCTATCTGAAAATGGTAATCGATCATGCGCCCTATATTTGTCATTCTCGGTTAATTTGAAGTTGGTGTTCGCTTTTAGAATACATGTTATATAACAAGTCTTAAAAATTTGTTATAGAACATATATAAACACTTACATTCATAGTAAAATTTGCGTACAAATACCAATTTCTACCGGTTCATGCCTCCACATTGTAAATTTGGTAGTTTTAATAAAATTTTTATAGATCGATAATAAAAACTTCCATAAACAAATTTCTCATCCCTATATATTTGTAGGAATATTTATCAAAAAATGTTACTATATAATATTTTTGGTCTTAATAGCGAATCCTCAAACTGCCTCCTATTTTCTTAAAAAATACAAGAAAGTTGCAATGCTTTCAAATTCAAAATTTTAGGATAAAATGCCCACGCAATGTGCGATGATCTCTCCACCACAATTTGAAAATAATGAGAGAATCATTGTATGAAAAGTTATTTTTTAAATAAGCTTTAGTTTTAGTGAAGTAAAACGTGGAATGTAAATTTTATTCCAGTCACTTTTATAAGACTACACATTAAAGCTTGCGGCGCTCAAAACTAAATGTGTAAGAAATCTATTTCTTCTAATTTCCCAAGCTTTTAAGTATTTAAATAAAGTTTGTTATATAATCTATTTTAGTCGCATTATTCTCTATTACTTTCGCTTTCTCCGCTACCAAGTCTTCTATATCGACAGCATTGTCAAAAAAAAAAAAAAAAACTAATCAACCAAGCCATGAGGTCCGCGTCTAATTTAAAATTAACACACTTAGCTTTCCGCATACCACTCGCCATATTCTTTCATTTCATACCATTCAATTGTACTGCAGGGAATAACGAATCCACCATATTTACTTTAGCGTTAATATATTTTCAGACAGACAATCTATCTTTATGTGAGGAATGAACAGAATAATTTTCAACATTCAGTCTTGTTTATTTAATGCGAGAAAGTTAAGCAATGAACATTTGATCTGAACTGAACTGATACTTTGTTGAGGTCCTAAATGAAGTAAATTCAGCGAATCCACCTTTCGTAATTTATGCGTAATAAGCAAAAACTAATAAATTTTTGATACTCTACAGTGTGCCTTTTGAGCCATTTGGCCGACGTGGAAAAACTTCCAATCTTTGTTTTAAATTTGAACTCTGTATCTTAACATTTGCGACCAGGGGAGTGCCAATAGTATGCATCCATACAATCACATAGGCATACACACCGACTGATATGACTACATCGATTTGGGATTGGAAGCTGATCAACACTGTACATATTTTATAGAATATCTGAAGTTCCTCTTTGGGTATTGTAAACGTTACCAAGGACGGACATAAAAAAATATAAAATCTAGTTCTTTCAGTACAGTATATTCTATTACTTTCAATTGTGATTTAAATCGAGAGTCTTTAAAGTCGGTTTCGTCATCTATTCCTCTTGATACAGTTTTTGATGATACATTGACTTTTATTGTGACATCAGCGGTGTGTGTGATCTGCGCTTGGTTTCGACAAATCTTATGTAGCAAAAGGTCTCTACAAGTCATTGAACGTGCGCATAGAATGTGATCTCCCACTTACCATTATTAAGTTAATATGATTGAAGCAATTAAAAACAATTTCTAATTTCTTCCCTTGCGAGGATTAGGATGGAGTATTGGCAGTTGATTACGTCCGCATGAGCGTTGTTTAATTTTGAACATAGAAGATTGATCCTTGGAATAAGATTTGAATGAAACTTATTCAAGGCGACATTTCATCATTTTGCTCAGTAAGCTTGATTTTAATATTCCGCCAGCTTTCGCTTGCCACGGTGTAGAGGTAATTATGAAAGTTTTTTCCGACCCGCGTTTTATACAAACAAAAAAATCATTAGATCATACAAGCAACCAATTGCAATCGATGTTGCTTAACTCACACTATTGAGACTGCTAGCTAAAAGATTTTAGTTCGTCTTGCGGCGAATCTGATAAGCATCCTGATGGTCCACGCCAAAATATTTAACGCATATCTAAGCGGCCTTTATAAGTTGTTCTCAATTTACTATTTACCAAATTTAATTTCCGCTGCGTACTACCCAAGTTATTGCCCATTATACTAACTTTATTATTAAGTTCTAATTGACAGTTGATACCCTATACTTTTTGTTTTGAAAATTTATGAAAAATCGAGTTGAGCTGATGGATCTACCTTAAATTAAATACTCAGACCGAACTAGATGACTAGTGATAATTTATTTTGATTTAAAATTTTATAATCGTTATGTTTCGATGCAATTTTGCGAGTCGATTTGTCGTGAAAGTATTACAAATAGTTCTTTCTTGTCCTCGTGGTAAACAAAATGCTACAAATCAATTATTTCAGCAGTTGCTGCATTTCAGGAAATGTTAAACTGCGATTCCTTTGACTTTATGCGTATGGACACCCAAGCTGGCAACAGTATGTAATTGTTTTGTCTGTATTATATAAAATTCAAAATTGCAAACTGCAAAACAGTCTAGATTTGATTAACGGCACATTCATGCAATTAATAGATTACAGTGTAGTCAAGAATGGCGGCAATGGAGTACTTTTTTTTTTTTTACTATTTCGGAAAGTAATTTAACTTTTAATAATAAGAAAAACCATTTAAAATTTTCTTAGAAAATTAATATTTGATTTCATTTATATTAAAATAAAATTTACTTTACTATGCTGAGAAATGCTTGCTTTTCCGAATTTGATTTCCCTTCTGATTTTAATTGTCTTGACAACTAGTTCTTGACGTTTAGACCTTGAAATAAATTTAACATTAATTACATGTTTTCCCTAATGAAATACATATAATTGTATAATTACCAAAAGAAAGAAAAAATAGAGAAGAAGAAGATGAAGAAAACTTTCGCTAAGACATTCAACAAGAAGAAGCCAAAAATAGAAGAAAATCAAAATAGTGTGAAAAGGTTTTCTAAGATGCTTTCGCAATTCATTTCAATCAACATCACCATCAACATAAATCAAGGTGTCTTAACAAGCTCAAGTGTCTAAGGATTTACTGGTAATATAATTCAAGGTTACTTATACGCTCTAACGGCCATAAACAACATAAGATGCGAGCAAGTAACAGGCAGAAAAGAACTGAGAAATCAAAAAAAGTCACAGGAGAGTGTAAACTCAGCCCTTATATCTTAACTCTGCAATTAGTGAAAAAGTTTACACACTAAAGCAAAATAAAAAAGAGAAAACAAAAACACACGGAAAATCATGTGAAGGCCTAAAGATTACGTCGAATCAAAAAGCAAGAACGTAAAAGTTATGAGTTCTAAGAAACTTGAAACTGAAAGGTAAAGAAAATTTTTTAACGCCTACTGCACGTGCTACACAGCTGTAATAAATAAAAAAAAAATATGTATTATGCACTCACATAAACAACATATATATATAAGCCTGAGCAAAACGTAAACATTTTGCTTTAATTTCGGTATTAACGCCACCGAAGTATTAAACACTGCTGAGTACTTGTCTGCAACAGCAGAACAACCAGTCACACTCAGTGTTAAGGTAACATATCAGTCGAATGGAAAGGATAAGAACTAGTAAATACGGACACGGATTTTCGATATTTAAACTTTTAAACGCTTTCGCAAGGGATTTATGTGTGTTATGAATGCTTTTTTTTTTAAATAAATATCTTGTGAGACTAGTTTAGTAGAAATTCTTTCAAAAATATAATAGCTTACTTCCTTTTTCCTCTCTGTCACGCGTTTCATTTCTGTGCTTTTGAAGAATAAATATTTAAGCAAAGCTGTCCGCGATAATGTATATAAATTTTATCGTTGAAATATAACATTTGGAAATATGCTACGATTTTTAAGAAATTGAATTAAATTCAAATTAAGCTAATTGATGCAACCCCCTAAAAAGACTGGCAAAGTTAGCCTCATATACGTCAAAAATTTGCCGGTAAACGCTTCACGAAAATTTCTGCGATGAAAAGAAACTTTGAAACTTTGGAACTTTGAAAATTGCTAATTACCGATAAAAATAATTTGCAAAGAGAAGAAATATCTAGCGCGAAGTTTCCGAAATTAATAGAAAAGTCCGCACAGATGTAATTCCCATCGATCAACTCACGACTGCGCAGCTAACAAAGAATTGCGTGCTTACTTTTCTCAAAGAAAATTAATTTTCTTTGTTTTACCCGACACAACTGATTTGCTACGCTTTTAAAATGTTTTGTTTATTGAATTAAGGCATTTCCAGGCCACGCACTAGAAATATATATATATATATATATATATATATATATTATAGCAAAATAAGAGCATTCCACAAAATTCCTCTCGAACCATAAATTTTTGAAATGGAAAAAACAACTACAAACTCTGTCAAAAAACAACAGAAAAAAATTTTTTATTAGTTAAGGAATGAAAAGTAAAGAAAAACAACTACGATAAATAGTCAAAAAAATGTTATATCCCTAGGCTAGGTGTTGTAAGAATAATAAAGGGAAAAAAGAAATTGTTTTTAATTCCACACTCAACCGGTCGTTAGAGAAGACAACATTTTCACGAATAATACTTTGAAATGCGAAGACAACATTTCTTAGCTATTTATATAACATTTCACAAGCCCGTAAGACGTTAAACATAATTTTGAAAAGAGGACGAGAAATTCTAAATGACTGTACGGTTACATACTGAAAGATGAGTATTGTCTACTGGTGAATATATCTAGCAATCTTATGATCTTGAAAAGTAAGCTAAATAAATTGTTTTTTTTTTTCAATTTAGAAGCCTAGAGAAGAAGAAGGACCAAGGAAACTTATTATTGGGAATACCTTATTTCATTTGGCAGGAAATTTTGGGACCAAGAAGCGAAGGACAGATAGACAGACAATTAGAGTGATCAGAGAGGTGGAAACGCAGAGAGGAACAGATATAAATGGACGGACAACGTAAGGTTAAATGAGTAGATGAGAGTACGCAAGGAAAAACAAATAAAAAGATAAATTTCACTGAATCAGTTTAAGGCACTCGACAGAGTATAAATTTCTGCCACTATCGGGCGAAGAATATCTCGATCATAGAAGTACAACCTAAGTTTTCTTTTCTATTTGGAGGGGCGTTCTGTGCATACTAAACTTTTGCACAGCGTAACCCAAAAACCGTTTTCAACGATATGCCGGAAACTACCACTTCCCAAATATAATAAAATGCAACACACTTACGAAATAGAGTGAATAGCGGCGGATATGTGGACTTCAAATTATATTCTCTCGCGCAAGTATTAAAAGCTTGCTTGATCTGGGGCGGTGGGTAAATCTAAAACGTACATTTTCTTATATAAAAAATATATGAAAACCTTACGCAAGCTTACTTTCGTGGCGGTAAGGGAGGAGGGGTTACTCTCGTCCCTCAATAGCCTCCTTGACATATTTGCAGAATTTTCGCCTTTAGTTATTTCTTTATGTGAACTTGCCTGAAGTAACAGTGGAATTGTTTTTCATTAAATGAAACTAAATTATTTACTTATTTACACTTAAATAAATTAAAAATAATTTATTAGGACCATTGTTTTGCTTATTTACTTTTTTCTTCTTCTTTACATTTATTCACGCACATGTTGTTTATGACTCGATTGAAACACGTTTCGCGATTACACAGCGTTCGAGTTACCGATTCTAAAATTCCAAAAATTTCCAAAATTTAAAAAAAATTTAAAAGACTTCTAAGAAAACTGGTTTTACTTTTCATTTCATTCAGATTTTTCATATTTTGCACTATAAAGAAGAGGCACATAAACTCTTTTTTTTTGGTTAGTTATGCGTTCTACTGCTCCGTTCAAATAACCAAAGTAGGCACAATAAAACGACGACCGGAATTCTGGTTACAAATATATCAAATAATTTCAACTTTGACGACTTGTCGCATAAGGGTACACTGTATATTACAACAATAAATTTTTTTTTGTTGTTGTTTTGGAATATTTGGTATCATATTCTAATTAAAAAAGTTAGAATTAGAGAATGTCCAGAAATAGACTTTGCAACTTTGCGTGGATTTTATTGCAAATAATTCCAATTCGCATAGATATTCAGTTCGCTTTTGCTATTGCTACGTTATCTAACTTATAGAATCGCACAATTGGTTTTACGTCTCACGTCACTTAATAAGCAATTTCACCCGAAACGTAAATTTCCCCTTCAGTTGCGTTCCCCTTATATTGCGTTATAAAATATTTTGATTTTAATTTGTTTTCGCTATTCACGTCAATTTCTATGTCGTAATGTAATATGGATAATAAAAGGGTAGCATACTTCTTTTTTATGTTTGGTACATAGCTGACTAACGTAATATTTTTTTCGGAGCCAAATATGTTGATTTGCACTTCTCACATTTTTGCGATAAAAATGCACACCTAAATGAGCCTCTTATCTTTCGTAGAGCTCCAGCCCGGAAACCAGTCCTGTTTTCACAAGACTTGTAAGGAAGATATGTGACAATTTTTAACTGAAAATGCGGCTGATCCTGAAGAACATCCGGCTAATAGTTTTTCAAAAATATTTTCATAAATCGTAAGTTGTGCAAACTTACTTGATTTTGTCCGACGTTGCGTCAGTTTTTTGGCCATGTTCGTGTCATCAATTTTTCGCCAATTTATAGAGAAAACGTTGGTAGTTCTAAGAAAAGTCTAAATACAAATTCAGACAAATCCTTCCTACCGTACCCGATGTTCTCACATGTACCTAGCACACACGTAATCTCTGCTTGCCGTTTCCTCTTTTCCCATCATCATTGTGTTCACATATATTCCCCAAGTAACTGCTCATATATACTCGTGTATTTACAAAAAAAAAAAAAAAAAAAAAAAAAAAATCAAAACGAACATGCTTGTACGTTCTAAACGTATTTTCAAAGTTAGTCTATGGGCATCCACTAACAACTTATGCACAAAGTTTCAGTTTTCACTCTCACTTTTTGTGCACCCGATAAGCGCACATTTCTATGTATTATAACTCAGCCTTTGCTAATAACCATCAATCGATATATTTTAATACCACTAAATTTGCAATGATAAAACAATAAAAGTCCGGGCCATATGTTTATAAGTAGTATGAATTTACTTGGCTCCGTGAAATTATCGGATTTTATAATCAAAAGTAACAGTTTGCATCTCTTATTATTTTCATTTCTGAAGCTCTTTCTCGCAAACAATGAAAACTTTAAAAATTAGTTAAGAAATTGTTCCATAAATTTTGCAAAATCTTCTTATAAATGTCCAATGCAGACTCTAACTGTGTAAACACTAATGGCAGTGGGTGCAAGTTTTTTCCCATCTTATTCAAATTATCTGCAGGTACTTCTGATGTGATTACAAGTAAAATCCTTAATAATCCATTACATAATCAAATTAATAACTCTTCACTCTCTCTCTCTCTCTTCATTTTCTTTTCCTTTTCGTCTCCCTTTTCTTTCCTGTGTCGTTCCGCCACCCAATAAAGCTGCAAAAAAAAAAACTTGATTTCATTATATATTTTTTTTCCATCTCTTATGTAGTTTTATTGCAGTCATCTTATTGCAGACATCACAGAAGATATATTAAATTAAATTACATGTTGGATATTGAAAAGTATATAAGTTGCACGAATACTCTTAATCCTCCCGAAATTGTTTAATTTCTCTGTCTGTCTCTCTCTTTCTGGCTATGTGATTATCTTTCGAAAATGCTTATTAATTATAATACTGGTTTTAAATTCTTCCGTCCTGCTTGTGGCGCTTCAGTGCTTAGCTAATCTGATTGATAGATTCCATATAAAAGCAGTATAGTGTCCGTATTAAACATTGACTTTTTTTGTACAGTATGTTCTAGGTAAACATCGCGTTTTAAATGCATTGGGTAAGACATTTTCCTACATTTCCCTTTTTGCACGTTATTGTTGTTTAAACTTTCCGTTTAATACAGTCTGAAAAAACTTCATATCTCAGCAAGTTCATCACTGCTAAAAAATTATGTGAAATACCGTTAAGAAGTGACGGAGTTCCATTTCCAGAGACAGTATGTTTACGCGATATATATACTTTTTTTGCGCGGTACGTTTGCTAGCATTTGTATGGAACGCTTTGACCTATTTACATGGTACTTAGTGGTACGTGTAATATACAATGAAAATGATAAAAGTACGATATTTATTTTAACTAATAGTTTATGCAACTTGGAGTCACCAAACATACAAGCAGATATGCTCTCTACGCTAGTGCGGGCTTCCAAAGATTCGTTGCAGTCCGACTATATTCACTCTCTTTTTTTGTCCCTTTTCCATCTTCCATTCAACAATTATTTGCCCATCATTAAGTTCACACTTGCATTTGCATTAATATCATTTTTTTACTTGATTTTTTCTTCGTTTTCTTTTTTGTTTTTAGCGTTTGTGCAAAAGAAATCCATTAACGTGAAGCCATTGTCGCTACGTTGTGTTGTCTGTTGTTTAAAAGCCAGTGAAATTTTTATGGGTGCGGTGTCTATTACTATTGCTGGTACTGGTGTTACTAGCTTCGTACAATATCGTGTGTTTGGATTATATACGTTATGTTTCATTACATGATTATGGCCCCATTTCATCGCGCCGGAGGGAGTACTATTATCATAGTAGCAATTGTATTTGCTGTTACTGTTGTTGTGTGCTATAAAGCAATTTAGTAAACGTTAAATTAACCGCATTTTATATGGATTTTACTGCCATCGCAATCTCAGCATATTCTACACAGACTGAAGAGTAAAGCTTTATAACAAAAATGCGCAAAGCAAATATGCTGGTATATCCCATTTGTTAAATGTGTCATTTGGCAGATGGGCGGCGTAGAGTTAAATGTATGGGTGTATGTAAAATTTGGCCAAAAGAAAAACTTTATTATTCTTTTTTTTTTCTTTTTCTTTTTTTGCTTAACACATTCACAAACTTATAAATATGTGCGCATATAAGCGTACATCACGAAAGTCTCATCCTACAATTCGCAGAATACCATTCAATTCGTGTTCCGTTTTAATTAATAAATTTCTAGTCACCTGAAACCAGAACAACAGAGAATGCATGAGTAGAGTAGGAATATCTCAAACAATACAACCTTTCATTTTTAGCAGTACGGAATAATTGCTATTCTGCCACTGACGTTGTTGCGTGGCTCCTTATATATAAACGCGAAAATTTTTTCAAAATCTTCTAAATATATTTTCAATTATTTCATTCTTCACTTCACGTTTGATTTTTGTTATCTGCGCGCATACGGACGTTGCATGATGTATAAAGGTCCGAAAAACATATCAGAAGCAGCACAAAGTATGCCTACAGTAACGAATATTTATAGTATCAGTTATCATTGTTGCGGACTTACACTCTCATTGACCTTTAAATTAGTAATCTACAAGAGAGATAGATACATGCAGCTTGTTGCTCTAAAACGCCATAATGTGAACGTAGACTGGTTGCCATAACACTACCGCAAATTTAGAATGTGTTATATGGAAATAGTTCGTCTAAGGTTCACACGATATTCAAAACGCGTAATACCTATAACTGTCCCACATTTGCAGCAAATTTCAAGCCCTCGCAAATTATATCAGCCGGTAATAGCTGAATTTCGCCTTCGATTGTCGAAAAGTGTTTCTGCTCTAATTCGTTAACGGTGCTATTTCACTCACTGGTAAAAGAAGGGTTGGTGGATTTTTAAGTCTGCTGTTCTTCTGGTAATAATTTTTTCGATTTCGCTTCGGGAATCGGTTTGGTTGACGGACCGACAACCTTTTGAAATTAAATTTTTTCATAAGTCATACTGACATGCCTACATTTGATAAAGTTTCTTAATATCGTATTTCGATCTGTTGAGAGATTCGCTTTTTAACCAATTCTTGCTTATTTATTTGTTTCTCATTGAAAAATAAAATTGAAAAAATACGTCGGCAGCATAATCTCGTTTGTGCAATGCGATCATTATTTCTCTTTTTATATGTGTTTGAATCACTAATTTGTAATAAATTGACTTAATAAATAATTTCCCAGCGAAGTGACATGAAATAAACTTATTTTAATTATATAACATATATGGGTGGGTTAGCATTAAATAAATTGGATTAACAAAAAGGTTGTAATGCATTTGCGTTTTGCACTGCCATTGCGTGATAGCAATTTCAATCACAATTGGATCATGTAAAACGAAAGGACAGGAGGATGCATTAAGAACGACTATTCAAGCAATTGTCATCTAACCAGTCAATAAAATTTTAAGGTTGCGAACATTACTTTAAGATTTTCTCGACAGCCCAATAAATCATTGTTTCCCGCAATAACGAAAAGGATTTCGTATGCAAAAACATTTCATGAATGATAATAAATCTAGGCAAAAACAATTTTTTTTTTTTTCTGAATACAAGATATTTTGTAAAACTATATTTGTAATAATTTGATATAAGTGCTTATAGGTTCGACAGAAGATTTCCACCATAATCTGATTATGGTCGCTTTGGTGCTGAGCTGCGATTAATTGTTTGAAATAAATGCAATAAATAAATGTTATCAGTTCAATTAATCATGAAATTTTAATATTCATACATACATATATCATACATATAAGGTTTTTCACAATCATATTTGTGAAGAAGAATGTATTTAAAAAAAAGAGTGAGATGAAAATTTGATGCGAATAAGATGACTATTAAGCACACTTGTCTTTTCTAAAAAAAAAAAAAGAAAAACAGTTCTAAATGATCTGCATTTTCTTTAAATATATTATATAGAAGGCTCTAACATTATGCAGATCCGACCCGCTATGTTCTTTCAAAATTTTCAAGTAAACCATGTTTAGATAAGAATTATATTCGACCTTTTTCATTTAACCGTGAACGCGCCGATGGGTCAAATAGAAAATGAGCAATCCTGGAGCTTCCTTTGTTCTCTTCGAGATCGCACATGCTGATCACTTATCTCGTTTCTACTTTACTGACTGCCGTCGTCTGTAGCCATACAGCGGCCAATGAGAGCATTAAGCTATAAGCAGTGATAGTATTGGGATTCAACAAAATTTGTTGAAGTGAAAGGAATGCAAACGCAAGTTGTGAAATTCAAAAAGAGTGAACTAATAATATGATCATCACGTAGTTGCGAAAGTTGTTAACGTGGACCGACTTAGCTATCATAGGCATATTTTGATGCGGATCCTTTTTTTCTCATATGCTAACGTGTAGGAGAATAGTTCCCTTTACCTATTTAAAAGTGGATAAAGTTGCTTAACGTTTAAGCGATTTTTAATCCAAATTTCGTGTTAATACGCATGCTGGACAAGTTGTCTATGACAAAGTAACTCTTGAAATAAATGAAATGAATCCGTTCGAAACAAGCAAAAAAGAACGGTGGAAGGCCAATTGATGGTCGATATGTGCTGTACTAGGGAACTTTGCATCTTCTACTTTAACATCGAAGGACATAGACGTTGGATATGGATGGATGTGATTAAATTGATTGAAATTCATACTTTTGTCAAACTCACGCACTTAGCAGAGCGTAAGTTTGCATGAATTGAATGAAAAAATTCAAGACGATGAATATGTTTGATTTCTAGATTCTTCAAGTGCGCCATCTGTTGATGACTACCGTTTATATATTTCGCAGAATTTTGATGATAAACTGAACATAACCTCTAAGTGCGCCCATATAAGACCAATAAAATATTTACATAATCTGGTATTATTACACATATTCACACAATAAAGCCACAAAAAAATGGACAGCATTTTTATCTATGCATATGTGTTGATAACATAGAAAAGAAAAACTTGCATATACGCGCATCATATACATTTGTATATACATAGCGATATATGACTTATTAAAAAAAGGCGAATAATTTGGAAAAAATGAAACAAATATAAAACATGACAACTGTATACAATGCATTTGTAAGCGCACATACACAAAAACATATATCTTAATGTCAACAATTTGTTATATATTATATATGCGGATTCAATATACGCAAATATTATGTATATACAAATGTACACAAAATTATTGTAGAATTCAGTTTAACCGATCGTCTCTTTCATTTCACATAAACGTATAAACTCTCTGGCGCACTAACATATACATACACACGCCCACATCTATATATACGTATATGCATTGCACGATATGTGACATGGTGACACTTTAATAAATGCGTTTGTCATAAAAACATAAATACATATATACATAAATACATATCTGCATATATATATATATATATATATATATATATGCTTTTATTATTATTATCATTTAAATAAGAAATTCAAACAACCAACTCGAGCGATAGTTCATTTGGATAAAAATTGAATGAACAAAACTAATTTATATAAAAATTCACACAAATTATTGGGCAAATGCGAGAGATAGCAATTAAAATTAATTAAAATATCAAAAATATGAAAAAATAAAATTAAATTAAATGCTTTGATTCTATTAAAAAAGAAATATTTGTGAAAATTATGTAAATTTTGCGACGATTCTTAAATACTTTTCAACCTACTTATTAAATATTTCACCTGTTCATCGTATGGGTTAGTTTTTTATTGCGTTCTCGATTCTTGTCTAAAACATAAATTTAATTTTCTTTGTACACCAATTGTTGTGTTCTAACGCGATTAGTCAAATTCGTTCGTTCTCATGTGACACTTTTTCTTCCTTATGTTTTGAAAACATTGGGAAACTCTCTGCTTGATAGAACGGACGAAATAAAATTAAAATATTTGGTTTGCAAAAAAATGTGTTGCACCTGCAAATGCCGTTAATACATTTTTATGTAAACTGTGTAGCTAATGCTAGACTATCTACTAGTCTTGCTACCCTGATTGAAACACGGAATATGCTTGGATGAGTAAATTCGATGTGTACGTCCATCCTTTCCTTCTTTCAGTTTGGTTGAAACACTTGAAATCAATACATTTGAACAGCAAATTAGGGTGCTCCGACTTACTGCGGTTTTAATGCAGTATCAGATTTCAAGTTCGAAAATATACGTCATCATGTAAAGATAAAAAGAAGATAAAAAATTTCACTTGATTCTTGCAAAATATTTCAACCTCAAGTCTGCGTTAACTATTTATATGAATGAAATTTGACAATGATTTCACGGATCCAGTATTTATAAAATAATTTTTTTTTAACGTTTTTTTATGGTTTATATATTTGTAGTCTCCACTTTAGATGATGAGTATCCCAGATTCGTTTTCAATGAACGTTATTCACTTATATATTTTTCCTTAACGTTCGCACGCATAAATACTTCTATGTTAGCAAACTTCACTTTTCAACAGTTTTATCTGTCGCTATTGTTTTTGTTATACGTTTCACAAAAAAAACGATTCTGGAAATCGTTATCATTTTTTAAATAACTGGTAACTTTTTTCCTTTCCATGGCTTACATTATGTGTTTGTTTACAATATTAATTTCCTGTTGTGATATGAAGAATAGAAGCGTAACCTTCCCTACTATTATTATACTGTATTATTCATCGCACTCCGTAGATAAAATATCAAACGACATACTCCTATTTACTTTTATACGCTGAAATCTTCTTGTCGTCGATTATTCGTATATAATCTCGAAGCCTACTTCTTTTAAAATAACCCGCATTCCTATCGCAAAAGTAACTTATCTCTAATCAAGTGTACAAAAGTTAAATTTAGTGGCAAAATATGATAAGTCGAATATGGTAGCCGCGCGAAAATAATAAGTGCATAGCGTGTTTCGTAGAAGAGGTACGCTGTCAACAACTTGATTTTTTAACGAGCTAAAGCGCCCTATTGTGAAGTCAAGGCGTTTCCTCCATTCAGCGGCAAGTCAATATAAAGTGCAAAGGCGCCTAATACGTTGCGAAGGCACTTAAATAAGGTATTCAGTCATCAGCAGTCCTTGCGCTTCTTGCTAAAATATTCTCTTTTTGCAAAACGTGCCAGTGGAGCTGTTTTTAAGATGCTCTAGAGCGCGATCGTAGCATGTGATGTTACAGAAAAAAAAGCAATACGAATTAGAAGGCTAAGCCGTAGGCTTAAAGTAGGCTTAAAGAGTACACCTTTTCTCAATGAAATGAAATCGAGATGTCAACAAGAGACAATAAAATTGAAGCAAATGTGCAAATATGATGTCCGTTAGGAAAAAGCTTTAAAGTTTATCGATTGGGACCAATGCCCATAACTCTTAACAAACTTAGCACGCTTTTTACGATGTTACATACAAATTATTTAGGTTAACATAATTTTTGCATCTTTTAAGTGATAAAATAGATACAAATAGAGGAAAACAATTTTTTTCCTATAATTAAGAAGAAAAAGGAAAATTGGCTTTATTATAATCAACCAAAAATTAGATTGAATTTTCTAAAATATATTCACAAATTGTATTCACTAATATGTCATGCATGACTTAAATTTATGTAAATATATAATTGTAAAACTTTTTGAGAGAAAAAACTCGAGAAGAATTATAATAACTTATGTAAAACTTTCCTTATAGTATTTCTCCTTTTTGACTAAATACCTTTAAGGGATTTAACTAGACACACTAAAGCAATACAACAGGCAGTGGCGACATTGTCGTCATACTTCGCAACATAAATATTAGTATAAATCAATGTACATACATGTACATGCCCAAGCCCGAGGTTTCTTAGTAAAGTCGCTGTAACGCGTCGGAAACGGCAGTCGCCGTAATACTCCCTTTATATGCCTATTCGTCTATGCTAACTAGCCGATCGTTAGTTAAAAATTTCTATATCATTAACATTACCATAACTTTTTGCCCGAGATGTGACAACGAAGGTTGTTCTAATTATACCCTACACCACTTGCGGAATAGTTTGCGTGGACGTGTGTAACACGCAAAACGGCTTCTGAATTTGTTGAAATTTGATATATTGACGTGCCTTGAAACAAGGAAAATGGCTTGGATCGATCCACTCTTCTAATCCCTGGCCATATAACCCCCTGTTTCGAAAAACTCATGGAAAAAAATTGCAATTTTGACAATTTCGCGACAAAACTCGCTCTATAATAGCATTTGGACATTCTAAATTGTTCTGAAAAATTTGGTTCGGCTGGATCAATTTTCTGAACCCTCTCTCATATAAACGTTCGTACGAAAAATGTGTAGTAAAGACTATAACTTTTAATATTTTATGGTGAAAATTAGTTCATAATACTAAATTGAATAGGAATCAACCTTTCAAAATGTGGACCATGCAGGTGTGTTATTTGTATACCAACCCTGATAACCATTATGCGAAAAAGTATGCCTTTGCCTAAAAATAATTTTAAACTTTTGATATATTATTACTGAAATGAGTGAACGAGTATTAGGCGGTTTGTTGTGGGATGTGTAATAGTCGACCTTATTCGACTATAAAGTTCTAACTTGTTTCTTACTATATACGAAATAGCATTAAAAAATATGCTTCCTCTGGAAACAACGCGATTCTGATCACTTGAAGAGGGTAAAAAATGAAAGGCAACCGGAAAAAAAACACTGGAAATATGTAAACCTGAAAAGAGAGCAGGATAAAGAAGATAAGCGAATAACTAACATACAAGAAGATATAGCACAGAAAAAATATTATCGCTGCGAATAAGGATAATTATGGTTAGAAAGAAATTTGTGTTTATAAAGTAATGATCGCAAACTTGAGAATAAACTCTTGTAAAAGACATGCAAATTTGGGAAGGAAAAGAGGAAATCAAAAATCGAAGTAAAGCCGTCAATTTTCAATCTGCTGCAGGATAGAGAAAACTTATTTTAATCTTTAAGTTTATTTTGTGGGAAAAAGGGTGCGCCTTCGGAAGAAATTTAAAGGGCAAATAGCAATGGGCAGGGATGCCTCTGTACACAAGTTTTCCTTTCTTTATCTACAAACACTCGGCGAGTAATTACGGGCTTAATTGCCATACCTCGTAGATAGTTCTATTTTCTGACATATGTATGGCATTGTAAATGTGAAGTAAATACGTTCATATATTCTATGTCTGGAACTTTTTCTTTGTATTGATATTCAAGCATTGTGTTTGCATATAAGCATGGCTTATAAACGTGCGCATATGCCTGCGTCCGTATTCTGTCTTCGAGAGATGAATACATTGCACATCAAACATTAATATTAACAAATAAAACCACACTAAGAATATCCTGTAGCTAAATTAAAAACTGCTGGCAGTAATTTATGTTATTAATTTGTATTTTATAGCAAATTAAAGCTACAAAATGGATAAAATTTATTCAACTTCCCATTATCAAGTTTCAATAATTTCTCGTTTTTATATTATAAACTTTTTTTTTTTTAAATGTGGTAGTAACTCCTTTTATATCAAGTACAGTGTATTTTCTTGTAGATTCCTTAACCAGCTTAAAGAAAGTAAGACTTCTTTGCTTACATAAACGGCAACTTGCCTTTTTCGATTTTGAATTTGGATGATTTACTGGAGATATACAATTAATCAGAACTGCTTGCATCTATATTTACATCTTTTCAAGGATTCTTTCATGAAGCAGTTATACAGCAGTTTCACAACGTTTATTAAAATAAACCTCTTAACTTCCAACGAAAAAATCGATACTAATGAAAGCTAATTCGAGTCAAACTTGGATATCCGCTACTTCAATCTTATATAATAATTAGTCTTCACATAACTAGCTTTTTTGCGACTCTGGAACCGATTCATGTGAGTGCATATGAGCACGTATGAAATTTTAAATCCGAAACGAATTCAATCTATGTCAATTTATGTCTGTTTATATCTGGTAAGTGAAGTTCAGTCAAGTTAGTTTACAATTTCTTGACAACGCTGGAAAGAAAGAAATTTCGACACAGTCTCTGGGACAAGACTTTCCCACTTATACTTACAGTAATAGTTGAGCCACTACGCCATATAAATCGTTCCAGTTGTTACAAACAGAATGACAAAGCCAGAGCAGCAATATTTTATAGGGCCGGATATAAGAATCTGCAAAAAAATTATATACGTACATAAACAGTTTATTATACTTTGATTAAATTTATGCCAAAAATTTTGCAACATATAACAACTACAAAATGTTTGCGTAATATTAGAGCTCGGCAAAATTTGTATGAAATATGCAAAAATCCATCTGCAAGGGAGAGTTTATAAGATTATTAAATAATATTTATTCTCCCAACAAACTGAACAATTTTAAACTTCAACTTAGAAGAGAATAAAATAGCTCATCCAAAAAGTATGTATATTTTTATACATAGTTCAAGTTTTTGCAAATGTATGTTGTTAGACTATCAATTTTTACTTATTTTCCAATAACAAGAACAGCTTGCGATTGTAAACGAAAATATTGTCAATATCTTGCTTTTAGAAAATACGCAATAAATTCTAGTAAATGTCAAGTTTTGGTTCCTACAGATTACATTTCTTAAGAGGAAGTGTACATATTTCTGTCTCTTGTAGAACTTAAAATACAAAACCTTCAAACAATTCAATCTAAAGTTTAGGAGTCCGAAATTAGAAAGCAATTCAATTTTATGAGATATTTACCTATACAAGCAAAATAAAATACAAAAACATGCAAATAACTTAATCATCAAACAAAACAAACTATCTGCATAGTTACATCAGAGCATTTACACTAGAGCAGAGAGAAGTAAGCTTAACGATGGAAAAAGATGAGAAAAAGATGTAATTTTTTGACATCTTCTAAAATTTACGATTGTTTGAAAAATTTTTAACACTTCCATGCACACAGACGAATGCCCAATTAATATACAAAATCGTATTCAGCATTTGAACTTTACGGAAATTTTTGCCAAGAAAATTATTTCACACAAAACACAAGCCAAACGTATGCAAAGAATTTCGCCTGCTCTTTGCATTCATATGTATAGTGAAAAAAACAGACATATAGAGGATAGAATAGTTTTTCGAGAATCTGCAATAAGGTTTACAAACAAAATGGTTTTCGTAAGAGAAGTTGAAATTGCTAACAAGAGATAATCACGTATTTGAGATTAAATTTCTATGTTTATTCATCAAATATATATATATATATATATATATATACTATATATACTGCATATGTAAGCAGATGCACGCTCATTGCTAACAATTTAAATGCTAAAAGTGCAAAAGGAGAAAAATAAACAAACTTGCAATAAAATCATTTAAATTCTAATGAAACAATGGACGATATTTAATGGAACTAATTAAAAATTCATTTCATAAAATCTAGTAAGCAACTCGCAAAAGCAATAATCTTTTCTGCTCTTTCTGTGTTTACCTGTAAAATACAAAACATTATTATTTGGTTTTAAGCAAAAAAAATATATTAATTTATTGGGTAATTTAAACCCGCAAAGAGAAAAATTTTCTTCGCTAACTTTAGGAAATTCGAAGTTCGCTCATTTACTTACTCTCTCAAGTTATGAATTTCGAGGTTCCCACAAACGGCATCGTTGACAAAATAAAGAATTTCTTAGCATATTTTTCGGCTTAAAGTACTAACACGCCAGCTTAACTGTAAAAACTTAATACTGGAAAAGAATACTTATTTCGAACTTAATACTTTAGGAGTTTGAGTAAATGTTAAACTTGTACGAGGTGAATATATTTATAATTGATACTTTATTATTGGTTTCTTTTGTCTACTTTTAGGGGTGGACCTGGCCTAAGATGGGGAGCATGCTATTTGCAGCTGTGTTCATAGCGTTACATTTTGCCACCGGCGGCCTGGCCAACCCAGATGCAAAACGTTTATACGACGACCTCTTAAGCAACTACAATCGTTTAATACGGCCTGTTGGCAATAATTCTGATCGTTTAACGGTCAAAATGGGTTTACGTTTATCACAATTAATCGATGTTGTAAGTATAGCCTTAATATATAAAAATTTTAAAGAAAAAACCAACAATTATCTATTAGCTCGCGCGTATATCCACCATCAGAATGACATTTTATTCAACCTGATCGCCCCTGCGAAGTTTCTCTTTCTGTTGGGTGGACGGATATCCTTTTACTAATTGCAACTCTTTTTGCACAAACTGCTGTCATGTTGTCGTTCATATTTCAGTTAAGCTGTCAATAGTATGACGTCAAAGAAGGATTTTTGGAGTTCGTTTACATTATTTTGTCGCATGCTTTAGTTGACGCACAACCAGAACGACGTTCAATTAAAGTTAGCGACACTGAAGCAAGCTTTCCACTTTAATGTTGCAAATCTTATAGCTTCACCGTACAGACAATCGGTTCGTAGCAGACAAGGAGTCTGAATTTACATGCGGAACGTAGCCCAAGCGTAGCACTATTGCCAGTGATGCAATTAATTTCCAGACAATATTTTCCTTAAAAGACTGAATATCTTTAAAAAATCGATTTAAATTTTTCTAAATATTCGTGTTTTGGTGTCGAAAACCTCTACTCCCGCATTGTCAGTTGATTGCTATTTATTGTAGAGTTTTTTGCGCTATTTTCACAAATACTTTCGTCATTATTCGAGGATTTGTCACTTCTAACTAAGTTATAATGGGCTTTTGGAGTACGACGCAGTCGCAGTCACAGAAATTCAATAATTTCTACTGCTTCAACCAAACGATGGCGATGTTAATTTTTTGAGTAATTATTGCATTGTACAGCATCCAACGAGGAGATAATTTTTCACGGCTAAGTATTCAAGTACTATGTAATGTCTTGGAATGGTTCCATCTTAGCAGGTGTCTCATGATGTTCTTATTTTACCATATTGTGTACAATACTATATACAAATGTTGTATTTAAAGGAAAACTATTGTGACACATAAATTAATAAAGCCACAAAACATATCTATATTAGAGCTGATCATCGAAAGCGAAAATCATTCTGTAAAACCTCATCGTTGATCATAAACTGACACTGGTTTATAAAGATTATTCAATGCTTTCCCTGAAAACTTTAACAAGTTAATACCGTTTTTTCAACGCATTAAGGCCTTTAACAAAAACACGTACGTATATTAAACTTTACGATAATAAAGAACAAGAATCAAATCGCACCTAGAAATAGCGAAAGTGAAATAAATTGTTTGTACCTTTTATGCGAATCTTCAGATAATATTACACCACGATTGCATTAATCTATCACAGATATATGTTTGCAACCATAAATACTGCTCGTTTGTGAATTGCTTTTGAGACTCCGTACGTTCATGCATGTTGCGGAATAAAGTTAACGTACTCTGTTATCGGCATTACCTAATTGCACTTTGCCTTTTCGCTTATGTAAATCGCAGTTTTAACCAATCTCTACAATAACTTAGGACGTAATCTTTTACGTTCAGAATATAATAATTCACGGAAACATCGTCAAGGTAATTTCTCTTCATTTTAAAGAGATCTGGCTTCAAAATAGGATTGGCGACTAATGATACTTCGTCTTCGTCACGTTTTCCTGAACCATATTGAAGGCTGCAACGTAATTAAAGAAAAATGATTAGAAAAGACAACCATAGCTCGTCGAGGCTGACTATTAACACTAAAATTAACGACGCTTATAAGGACACCTACTTTTACTAAATGAAACTAATTTGATCCCTTTTTTTTGTGATATGGTTGCTTTATGTTCGCTTGATCTGTTTTCGAGGTGGCTTTGTTTTCTTATTTATGCTGGTCGTGCATGTCAGGTTCGGGTATTAAATTTTCGGACCTAATTTATTTCCATAGGATTCCTGCTTTTCTAAGCCATATAACTCTCTCAGCAACGGACAGGCAGGTAAACGGATAAATTTGATAAGTTATTCGTGACGTTGCATACGCTCATAAAAGTTGAATATACTTCTTTCGCAAACGGTGCAGGTTATGAAAAATCGCTGAAAAGTTTCCTTATGCTGTTCAAGAAGAATGGGGGTAAGGTTAAGAACAGAGAACGCTGATTAAGAAGTTTGAAGAGGCAAGGAATAAGAAAAATTTCAGCAGTTCACAAAAACGATGGAAAAAGAAACGAAGGTAATTCACGCAATCGTGAGAACTGATCCAAAATAACAGAGATCAATGCAAAAAGATCAATCTGAAGTCCGAAAAAAAACGTCCTTTGGCGCGAATTGTGTTAGTTCCTGTAATATAACACGTTAATGTTTATGATAAATTACTCCTACTTTCATTTCACTGATAATTGTTTAAAAGGTTTTTCGCTCTGTTGGTAATTGCGTTATACGTACGAAAATGTTTTTATTGAAATTTCTGTTTCAACATACATTTAATTATGCACAATTTTTGTTCAACTTTTGTATTAATTGGATTTTTCATGAAAATCGTCAGGTGTATTACACCAAATTGCAACTAAAATGCAAAACATTAAACGAAAACAACAAAGGCATCGACAATATGCCTGCAAAATAGTTCGACTATTGATTTTTCGTCAATGATAACTGAATGAGTTCTATCATCGAGCCTGAGGTGCCAACTTATAGGTATAGTGTGTAATCGAGTTGAATAGCATTGAAGTACTGCCAAGCATGGAGAAAAGAGAACCAAAAGAAAAAGAAGTTATATTCGATCCGTTCCGAATACTTTAATATATGTAACAAGCACCAAGATTCTTGATTGAAAGGTGAAGAGAATATCCACTCCCCCAATATATAGTATAGTGTATATTATAAATGATTAAAACGAATTTTACACGGTCTGGCAGCATTTTATAGGTAATTTTACAATATATATTGTTTACTTGTTATTTACTTGATCGGAATTGGGCGGCTTTAGAAATTGACACCGAGGCATACATTTTTCATGTTAGTGGGCATGTCCTCGAGCCGTCTTTGGTAACATCCACAGCTAACGTAAAGAGAGTATCGTATAATAAGCATTGAGAGCTAGTAGCAGATTTTCTTTAGATGAAATTTTAATGTCATAATGACAATATCAATCGATAACGTTTGAAAAGCGGACAGACGGACAATCATGTCTAAATCGATTCGGAGTTTTCATATTGATCGAAACTATTTGCGCGTGGGACGGCGGTAGCGTTTTTTACACGTTACAAACATTTGATTGAACTAACATACCCACTCTGTGTTAGATGCTGAATGTTCAAGTGATTGAAAAACAATGACCATAAATTTAGGTTGACACTGCAAAATAAAGCACATTTTTATATCCCGCAAATACTCCCCTCATGTACTTTTCAATAAGGGTTTGCATTGCATCGTAGGATACGTATGGTGCCGAGACAATCGTTTAATTTATTATGGACTTTAGTTGAAGTCCTTCTTATATTTGTTTGTAATTTAATCACAAAATGCCACAACAAATGCCATTGATTACATGCTTGCATGTATGTGGACATGCAGAAATCCGAGTTTATTGTGTTTACGTGTTATGACTTTATGAGAGACACCCTTTAAAGATTAAATTCCCCACGCTGCCCATCCCTTGCTTGCTCATACGTACACTGATTGATTGTAAAACCACTATCAACAATGTCTTATCATGATGATGTAACTATGTCTGTTTGAATGTGTATTTGTGTGTGCGCATTTGTATGTGTTCAGAATGTTTAAAGAATACTTTATGGATAGCAGTGTTGTTATTGTTTTTGACTTAAGCGCGACTAAGTGAATAAAAGTGTCATAAAAGGGGTTATTTTTTTATTTAATGATCTTTGCAAGATGTGTATGCGAATATAAAATTGAAGTGCAGAATGCGTAATTCACGCATAGATTGGCACAAATATTTTTCAAGCGTTAAAAGTAATTTAATAAAAAAATTAAATATTGCAAGTATAGCTGACCTAAAAACGTTGCTCGCAACAAAGCAAAGGCGCTTAATAAAATTCAGTAAATTTGAACAATTTAATTAGAATTAGAAACAACAACATTTCAGATAAACGAATAATAAGAACTAATAAGCCGGCCTTTATTTTGGCCCATAATTTAATTTTTCTGATGGCTAAAAATAGATTTACTTTTTTGCTATCTATATATATAATCGCACTTGAGTAAATTGAATCTTATGGGGAAAGACAACGAATTTCGGTAAAGAAATTTAATTGTGGCACCGTTAGGAGGCAATAGGTTATACGTTCGAATTAGAAACTTGAACCCTTGTCTGAATTGCATTGAATAAATTTATAAAAAGGACGATTGATGCTCCCAGATGCTTATTAGATTTTATATCTTCGTAACGACCAGATGCCCTAATTGTCGTTGCAAGTATCGAGATTGAACATATATTTTTGTGGAAAGTTGGAATAATTGGATGTATCTTATCTGAAATTTTAAACTTTTCACTGTCTCTCTCTGGCATCCAGAAAAAGCGCATTACTATCGAGAAGCCGAAAAATACTCAATTCTTTTTAAAAATATTTGGATGCCGTCGATCAATAAGTAGTAGTAGAATTTTTCGACAAAAATTTGATAAAAAATGCAATATGCAGATGTAATGTATAAATGTTATAGATACTTTTCATACCCATCTTTTAAAATGCGGGTGAAGAAGACAAATATATATTTGGTTAATCTAAGATTTTGAGTCGACATACTCATTCGCTCCACCTCTTGTGTCACTCTGCCATTTTTGGTTGGAAGAAAAAGTATTGGTTCATAGCAAATATTATTCCATTGTTGCAATTATTTCGCAAACTGATCTAGTGTGTGACTATAAACATAATCCCAATCGTGTAACTGCCTCCCTTACATTAGAGAAACTTTTTTCAAAATTTTATGTAGTTACAAAGCGAACATAACATATTTGCGTTTTGATTTGTGCTGGCCCCTGTCTCCACTTCTCCTTTGCAATTACCGCCTTTAATTTTAAAAATGCATTGCAACAAACTGGAAACGAAAATGATAACATCTCACGAAGCGAGTACATTCTGTGAAAATAAGTGTGATCGCAAGCTATAATTATTCCCAACAAAGACGATCTTTGATGGCCAACGACGGTCTTCCGAAAGTTAGGATTGCTTCACTCAATTTAAATTTTTTCATTTTTGATCTCTTGTTCATCAATCCAAAAAGGAATCATATATATCGTTAAAGATCACATACCCGCGATATCCTTCATTGCCAATAACACTCACTAAGAAGCAAGCTTCTAGATTAGGTCTTCGCTGTTTTCAGGTTTTTTAATATTTTTTTATTACATGGCATATTGTCTTCGTACCACTCGTTGTACAAGGGGTGCTCGAAACAGTCCAGGAAGACTTTAGATTTATTACACGATCGACCGAGATTCACTTTTTGCATCAATCTTAGCGTCTCTGTCCATCTGCCCGTCTTGCTTCTTTTTTTTTTTGTTCAACCTAAAGACCGCAATTTTTGAAATTTTTTGATAAAATCTGGCACACGGACATGTCTTGAGCCACGGACGAACACTGTGGAAAATGATTCGGATCGCACTACTTTTTCGATCACTACCCATATAAACCAGTACTTTGAAAAAGACGTTGCATGAATAACTGTAACGTAGTGTAAGGTACGTAATGTTGAGCCGTGGCCAGCAATAGAGCTTTTACTTCTTTATCGGCTAAATTCTTTAATAACTTTAATGATTTATTCAAACTATTAAAGACTCGCATTAGACGATCAGATGCGTTTTATAAAAAATGGCATTTATTTTGATATCTTCGTTTATATTGAACATAAAATTTTTATTTTTAACTGCGTAAGGTTCTAATAAGGGGCTCTGACCAAACTTGTAACTCTCTAATTTTTTGTTCTTTGCTAACCGTATTTTAAAATATGAGAGAATCAAAGAGCTATTTCGATATCGTACTTATTAAGATCATGACCAATTTGATTTAAAGAATGAGTTGTGAAACATTTGCCCTGTTTCAGCTTTCAAGCTCAATTTCAGAAGAGACCAACGCGTATTCAGTAAATGCAATATAAGCTAACGTTGATATAAGATGCACGTACTAAATGCATCTACGGCTGCTGTCAAGAGGTTTATAGCGCCATTATAAATTGATGCGTTGCTGTTGAATATAAAAAAGATAAAGAAAATTAATATATGAACCAAGATATAAGTGCACTTGGTTTCTTAATTATCTTTCAAACTAAACATAAGCAAAGTATTTTAATAATAAGAAAATCATAAAAAAAAAACGGGAAAAAGAAAAAATTTTATTAGAAACGCCAATGCCTACTTACTCATATTTATCCATATCTAATGGTGTACATTGATAAGGTAGCAAGCATTTTTTCAAAGAACTTATTATTATAAGCTTTTTTAATCTACGAAGTAGATTAAAATTATTGAATGAAATATGGAATGCAATACCAATGTGTGTGTCGATTCACCTGTACGTGTGTGAGTAAATTAAAACCTTAGATAATAATAAAGAGCAAAGGTATTATATACCGTTTAAATCGAGCCGGCTGAGCCTTAAAATCTTAATATTTTTACCATGTTTTCCCTAAGGTATGCTTTACAGTGCAGACAATTTTTCACGCAAACGTAAAGCCAGGTTAATGGAACAACATGCTGAAGATATTCTATTCTCGCGACTCATCGCAAAGGCAGACGTAAAATGCCCTTCTTTTAAAAGTAACATGGAAAGATTACCAACGCTTTCGAATACGATCTAAGTAACATTCTTATCCACTACATGTCTCTTCTTTGTTTGCATGGGCATATGATAAGACGGTTAAAAATTTTTATAAAAAAATCGATTGTGGTGTGAAAGTCGATACGAAAACAAGACTGATAGTGTTAGTTAACGTTGTAAGAAGGGCTTTGACAAGGTAATTCAAATGATATGAACAGAAACACACCTAAAAAAAAAATTACTACGGTTATATTTAAAAAACTTCCCCGTATCTATTAAATGCTCTCAAATTATTTTTTAAGCAATGCTTAGTTTTACAACGACTTTGTGCGAAGAAATATTATCAAAATTTTCGGAAAGGAAAGGAGCAAAGGAGCGTTTTGCAGGCTACTGATGTTGGTAAAATAGGAAAATATTATCTCATATTCGAAGCGCAATTTCGTTGGACTGAACTGGCAAACGTGACAATGCTTCTATTTCAATTGTCTACAAATTCTCGCCGATTTATCATTCAAAATTCAATTGTATGGGAAATGTTTTACGCATACGAAGTTTTCTACGATTGGGCTTCATATGGGAGGTGTTAGCAAAAACGATCCGAACTGATCCATTAAATATAGCATTCGTTCTTGAAGAAAAATGTATTAGGGAACCAAATTTTAGGAAAATATCTCGCAAATTTCAATAGTGTGAACACAAAATACCCTTGCAGACATCAGGGAGACAGACAGATTTGAGTCGAAAGCGAAACTACTTCCAACCGTTCTAAATGTTGCATACATCCCTTCTTGGGTTAAATGCCGTGTGCGATATAAATGTTACGATAATAATAATTTATATGAGAATTGGGTACAAGTTATCTGCTATGGAAGCGCATGTATAATTTCCGCTAACTGTAACGCTGAAACTACGACACTACTTCTCAGAAAATAACAATATTGTCCTTGAAATTTTTTTCTTTTGAACTTTGACTTTGTAGAGCTAAACTTAATAGAAGGTCTCAGACTACCGGACACACTCTAAAGGATGTAAGTATGAATTGATTGTGTCATTTGGGCAGTTTATGGTGTCTCTTGTACGTATTTCTCCTCGGTATGATTAAGTATCCCTAGAGACAATCATATAAAACCACAGTAGTTGTTGTAGTGCTTGCGGTGTAGATACCTATGTGTTTTAAACGTGACTGCGTTTTATATAAGCTATCGCGTAAAAGTTCTTTGCCAAATGCGGTTTTGTCTTTTACTGACCATTGTAGCTAGACAATAGAGTTTTGTTTTAAATCTCTCTTTTCCGTTACTCTACTATTTTTGTACCTTTTACTATCAATTATGCGGTTCAAGCATACGTTGTTACTTCAGCTTATCCCTTATTTATCTTACGTATTTTTTAATTAAAAAATCATCATTGCAAAGAGGAAATTTTTTTCGCGGACGGCTGTTGATTTTTTCTGATTAGTGCTTGCGACTTCTTGCTTTTTTTTTTTTTTGTCCTTTTTCCATTAAAAAACATCTGGGAGCAAGAGATATTAATTAATATTGAAATATGGGTTCAGCTACAGTTAACCTTTGAAGAAACAAATTCAAAACATTATTAATATCATTATTTCTAAGAGAAAAGAACAAGAAAGAAAATCTACCCACAAGAGCAAGTAGAACAAGAAATGATAAGTAAAAATCACATCGCAACGCAGTGATCAATCAAAAAGAAGCTTGTTTGGAAACTAACATCCGTGATTTTTCAATTAATTGGACCTATAATTAACATTTAGAGCCTAGTAAAAAATCCTATTATATTATTACTTTACTATTTTTGAGATTAGTTAGCAATGCTTAGAAGTTTGTCAATCTGCGAGTGATCGCTTTCGCTTTCTTTGCTCTGAGAAACGTAGATTCAAGTTTTCTCTTAAAAACTGTACAACAATTTATTAATAATATAAATTATAATTATTATTGAGCAAAAAAAAAAATATATATATATATATATGTATTAAGAAGCACAGGCGCTCGTAGGGGATTCTAAAGTTTGGCAAACAGATTATTTAGAAAAAGGGCAATTTTTGCTTTCCGTAACTTGTTTGACAGCAGATATACAACTATTGGAATGCATATCAAGCTCATTTATAAACTTTCTTTCTAAATTCTTCCAGAATCTCAAAAATCAGATCATGACTACAAATGTATGGGTGGAACAGGTAAGCGTATAGTAACCATTAAAACTTCTTCTATTTTAATATGTAATGCAACTGCACACACATAAATCAAGCACGCAAATAAACGAGTTATTGCTCTTATTTACATATTTATCCGAATTAAACCTAATACGAAAATAAACAGCATTTTGATTAGTTTTCTTTACACATGCATAGATTGTGATGATGATGATGATGATGATATATAAACATATATTTCGAACAATAATAAAGAAATTCATTTCACCATAAGCAAATGGAGACCATTTTGCAATATTGATATTTTATTAAAACTAATATATTATGAGCAATTAGTTCAAGAAAAATTGAATGAAGTTAATTAAATTTTAATAATATATAATACAAAATTAAAAAAATGAAAAAAAGAAACGATTGGTCGCTTACAAATTTGTATGGGCGTAGCCGATTTTGCATATTTGTATACGTGACCAATATAGCCCTCCATAAAATAAATTTCAGCCTATGATTTCTTATAAATTTTGAGCTACAATATCCCTAAATTTTTGCTTTTTGTGTCCAAGTTAAGTTTCACTAGGGGCTCAAGAGAGGGGAGTGGAAATTGTTTACCACAGGCATTACACAGAGAGGCAGATGGACGAACATGTGTAAGTCGCCTTAGAATTTGACGCAAATCGGGAGTATATATTCTTTATAAGGTCTCTTGTGCTTCCTTCTCTGTGCGGTCCAAGCGTTTTGACAAAATGAGTGTACTCCTCGTCCTTCGGTGATGGGTATAGAAAGAAATCATTTTTAAATTTTGGTTTCAAAAACGACTTCGACAAAATTCGAAAAGCAAGAGTTCATACAACCTTGCTCGTGTTTTTTTTTTTTCATTTTTTGCTTTCCCCTAAATATTCAAGCATACTGTACTGTGTACTAAAGTTTTTACGAGAAAAAATTTTCCTCTATGTACACTACGCCACTTGGTATGGGATATAAGAAGTTTATGCGCACATAAGTAACACCCAGAGGCTTAAGATAGATCAACGTTTTACTATAGCGACCTTTTCAAAGCCATTTTCTGAATCATTTTCTGAATCGATCCAAGCTAGTCTGTCCGTCTGACATCTCTAGGTATTTTGGTTTTTGAACTACCCGTTGCAGGTTTTTCAGATATTTTGATAAAAGTTGGTACATTGACGTACCTTCACCAAGGACGAGCGCTATTGAAAACGGTTCGGATCGACCCACTTTTTCGACCGTTTCGCATATAAAGCCTTAGTTTGAAAAGTCGTTCTGTGGAAAAAAATTGCAATTTTCAAAATTTTAGTTGAAAAAGTTGGTTCGGCTAGGGCAACTTTTTTAAAATTTTAGGGACGGGTTTCATAATAGAACCTTTTTATTATAAAAAGATATAATTTTCAATACTTCATGGTGAAAATTGGTACACAATACTTAACTGGCAAAGAAGTCAGCCTCAACCAATTTCGGCCATGTAGGTCTGTTTTTTGAATACTACCGCATATAAGGATTTTCAGGAAATATAAACCTTTATATGCCAAGAAGGTCTAATGGTTAATGTTTTATGATGAAAACTTGTTTGCGATACTAATTTAACATATAAATTCATTGGACCAAATTTAATCAACATTGAGCAGCAGTCTATTTCTTAGATCCCACTTCATGATTTCCATGAATAGTATTACATTCAGAAAAAGTTTTAATTTTTAATATTTAGTGATGAAAATTGGTCTATAGTACGAAATTAATCAAAAAGTTTGACAAATGAGAATTTGGACACCTTATGACTATTTTTTAAATCCTAACATACATAAGGGTTATCATAGAAGACAACCTCTATACGGAGAGAAAGTCTAATTTCAACTTTTTTACGAAGAAAACTGAAATACCGTAATATTCCTAGGAAGTAAATTAAGTATGCACAATTTGGATCGCATCAGGTGGTGTTTCGGGCATCACCCAATATCCGGGACGCCATTGCATGAAACTAATGTTGAATTTTTTATGTGTTATTATCAAAACGAGTGAATAACTCGTACTCATCTAGCACAGAAGCACACCCGCAACCGGTACAGATCCGAATTGGGAGTGGACCCTAAGTCGTTGCAAACATGCAAACGCTTGTCGCCCAACACTAGAAATTGAGTTCATTTTCGACCCATGCGATAATATACAAATTGGAATTTTTAGATACTACATATAAAAAGTAGGCGTATGAAGAAGGGTCGCTTTGATAGAATTTAAAGAATCCTATATTGTGATCAAATTATAGGTATTACTTAGATTTTTGCAAAGGACTATAATTGAGTTAAAAAGTTCACGAAACGATTCGCAGCATTAAAGTTAATTGAGACAGGTAACAGAAGAAGGACAGTACCACTTATTAACTTAATTAAGAAGAAAATTCGAGGGTAAACGTACGTTTCTCAAGCGACGGTAAGAGTAATAACACTAATCTATTCTCATAAGGAGGCAAAAGGACGTGCGGGTCCCGACCAAAATTCCTAAGTTCTTTGTTTTGAATCTACGTAGCACCTGTAGGAGTGAGACCGCAAACGAGGCATACCCAAGTAATGGATGACTTTTTTTACGTAGGTGTAACCGTACTCTTTGGACTACCAGTCTTTAGTCGAGATCAACCTCTAAATTCATAAACGAAACTACATTTTCTAATTTTTGGAAAATTGCAATCAAGGCAGGAATAGCTACTTTTAATGGTTTCGCTCAAACAATTCATTGAAAAACGCAACACGTTTATAAGATGTTAGAGTAAGGACCATACAACAGGAACTACCGCTGTAACATCAAATTGCTTACAGTAAATTGAAGTCCTCCTATGATCACATTAGTAGATTATGACATTTCGACCGCATAACGCCAAATAAAGACAGCATGTCTTTTCTAAGTAGAAATTTCCGACTTTTGAGGAAGATTGGAACGAATGACATGTAAATGTTTATTATCAATTTTAACACTATTGATAAAAATTCGTCGTCGGGAGGAGTAGAAAATTCAAATGGGCAGGAGGCAACTAAAAACGTGAAAAAAATTTTAAAAAAGTTGCAACAAATGTAAATTAGGTTTGAGCCAAGTTTCAGTAAAAAAGCCCAACAGCCAAACTCTGTGCTCATTAAATTTAAGTAAGTGGTCTGAATTTTTGATTTTAGGCCCCTAAGATTTTGGTGAATGATAGTTACTGGGCCGGAAACCTTCAGTTTGTTTGTGGCTAAGGGAATTGCAGTATTACTCACTTTCAGTTGGAATTCAAATCTTAAACGGCTAGGCGGGTCTGGATTGAGACGGAGCCAATTTAAAAATGTTAATACGATTTAAATTGCCAGATGGGACGGCAGTTTTGACACAAATATCGCTTTGCAGTTTGGTGCTCTGCAGGTGCACCGGAACGGCTAGATGGAGAATAGGATCTATTATTTTTGCTTATATTTTCTGGGACTGAATTCGACTATTAACGCAGCTGACATGAAAGGCTGTTCGGCTTATTAGTATTATCAGCCAAGTTTATGGTGGGAGTAATGTTAATATTTTCTAAACGTCGCACGTTACCTTTCCCGGATTGGACACAAACACCATCGCTGACAGATGGGAGTATAGCAAGCAACCTAACCAAATGTTAGGGGTTCATGCGAAGTCGGATGTGAAGGACTACAAGCTACGTTGCATGTTCGTGTTTTACAAGCGGCACCAATCAAACAAGATTAGTTTTTTCAAATTTATCAAATGCCGTGAGCTCTTTATCGGTTTCCAGAAATTCCTTTTTCGTCTGCATTACAAGCTTATAAAAATTGATAATGCGCTTCGTGTAGTGTGGAGACCGAAGTAACCCTTTCATTAGATCCAAAATTGTGTCTACAGTGCGTCAAGTAAGACTATTTCGAGTAGCAATATCACTCGCAAAGCCGGCAAGTATCGAAGCGATCAGAGAAGCAATCAAAATTAAGAATTAGTTTTTCCCATAAAGAATGTAAAAGCACAACAAATAACCAATAAAATTGCAACGTGCAACGTGCAATCTATTTATAGACTGTGAGATCAGTTATATTAGTTTGGGGAAAAAGAAATCCATTATTTTTTCGGTAGATGGCTGCACTGATAGATTTCTCGTAAGGTATCGGTCAAACAATTTCAGATTTATGCTCGTTGGAAAGGTGACATTTCGCAGTAAAAAAAATTCTTTTGCTGTTTTTTGTTTGGTGCATTCAGTTGTGAGTTACAGCGTGCTAAAAATGGAAGTGAACAAAGAGAAAATTCGATACATTTTACAGTTTTTCTTTGACAAAGGCGAAAATGCAAGCCAGGCGGCTAAAATTGTGAATGGTGTTTATGGTTCCGATACTGTAACAGCCAATTATGTGCAATTTTGGTTTCGTAGATTCCGTTCAGGAATTTTTGATGTTAAAGATGCACCTCGCACAGGTAGGCCGGTCGTCGAAAATCTCGATAAAATCGGAGAAATGATCGAAGTTGACCGGCATGTTAGCAGTCGTAACATCGCCCAGGAGCTAAAAATCGACCATAAAACAGTTTTAAACCATTTACACAAAGCTGGATTCAAAAAGAAGCTCGATGTTTGGGTGCACACCAATTAACAGAAAAAAACATGATGGATCGAATTTCCAACTGCGAAGCCTTGGCCAAACGAAATGAGATAGACAGATGGTGACTGGAGATGAGAAATGGATCACATACGATAACCCTGTGCGAAAACGATCGTGATCAAAGAGCGGTGAAGCACCTCAAACGGCCAGGAAGGTTTTGCTATGCATTTGGTGGGACTGGAAGGGGGTTATTTATTATGAGTTGCTTCCATATGGCCAAACGCTAAATTCTGATCCCTACTGTCAACAACTGGACCGTTTGAAGATAGCGATTGACCAGAAACGGCCAGAATTGGCCAACAGGAGATGTGTCGTGTTCCACCAGGACAACGCTACGCCACACACATCTACAGTGACTCGCCAGAAACTTCGGGAGCTTGGTTGGGAAATTTTAATGCATCCGCCATACAGTCCGGACTTGACACCAAGCGATTATCATCTTTTTCTTGCATTGCAAAATTTCTTTAATGATAAAAAATTGGAATCTAGGGAGGATTGTGAAAATCGACTACTACAGTTTTTTGCAAATAGAGACCAGGACTTGATGAGAGAGGCATTTTGAAGTTACCTTTAAAATGGCAACAAATCATACAACAAAACGGTGCATATTTGACCCATATTTGACAATCCGAAGCATGTTAAATAAAGTCCTGAAGTTCATATAAAAATAATGGATTTCTTTTTCCCCAAACTAATATTAACAATAAACAGACTTTGACGACAAACAACATTATTAACCTGAAGCATTTGAACGGTACGGCCACAAATCTAAACCAAAATAAACGAAATTACCCCAAAAAAAAAAAAAAAAAAAACACAGACGAGAATACACACAAGAGCACCAATTGCTGACCGCAAAAACAAAATGATGGCAACACTTAAAAACAGTCCGATGGATTTAAACTGAAGTATAATTTAAAAATTTAACAACTACTCACAAATATTTGGACTTTAGACGGACTTTTTAATCAATCAAAACAATAAAATAAGAAAAAACTTACAGAATTTTGAGAATGTAAAAAGAACATGGCCACAACGCGCTTTTTCTATTCTTCTAAAATTCAGCAAATCAACAACAGATGGATTGACTGTGCGATGCATTATTTGTAGTTAAATTAGAGTATGCTCGTTTCCTTAGGAATTCTGGATACATTTCTCTGACAGTCGTTGGAGTTCTAGTGGGGCTGAAAAACAAACTTCTGTAGTTTCCTAATTTGGATCTAATGCTGGGTATACTTCGTACACAGAACAATGATGGGAATTTTATAGAATTTGCCCATCTCTCATTGAATGACATAGTATTTGCCGATTTCTGGTGTTTCAACCTTTGGAACTAGATCATGCCGAATATGTTTAGTTTGTGCACGAGTTTATAACGCCCAGGAGGACTCGAGATGAACCCACCTCGATTCGGAACATTCTCTGAATCTAGCTAATTTTTAATATTTTATAATGGTAATTGGTTTTTAATAAATTAACCAAAGCTGAAGCGTACAGATCCATTATTTAGACCGCACCATATATGGCGGTAGAATCTCATTTGCTGCTTGTTATAAGGGAAGTGAGTGAAAAATAATAAAATCTTTGAAAAATAAATTACGTTTGCTAAATTTAGACCCCGTTATGGCGCAACATATCTAATGGTCGACCTTGCCCGACAACAATGTTACTTGTTTTTATTTGACAAATCCAAAGAGCAAACTTAATCTGAAAGCCGATATCTAAATTTCACTTCTTAAATAACCAAAAACAAGGAAAATCACTCTGGTGGGACACGGCCCATCATGAAATACACTAAATCATTTTGCTAAAAGCATATAAAAGTATTCAAAATTGCGTATTATAAGGGATGCGTTCGCAATAGAGGATCTTAACCATTTTCAATAAAGTTCTTCCTTAGGCAAAATTACGTCGGTATAACAAGTTTGACCAAAATGCCTCAGAAATTGTGACATTTAGATTGAACACAAGAATGCAAAGCAGACGGACGAATGGTGAGATAGGTTTAGATCGATCGGAGAAGAGTTTTAAACCGGTAGGTATAATAGAAGGTTGTTTATCGTAAGTCCTTCTGTGTGCAGTTTACAGCCGCGTAAACTTAGTGTGTTCTTGTACTGTAAGTGCTTCACATTACAAAACACTCAAGATATTCTGCTGACCTGGGGGTTTTCTTAATGCCCATCTCTGAAACAGCTCAAAAATGCCTTATGCAATTACAATACATAATCTCTATGTATTGCTCCTTTTGGAAGCATTCATAGATTGCGAAAAGTTTCACATTTATTCAAAAGCTATCACCTAAGAATATAAGTAAGGAGTTTCCCTCTTCTTTTCAATGTTTACGATCGGTGTCGTTTAAACAATAAACGGGAAGACGAAAGGCGGATCTATGGACGTCTGAACACATTGGTGGATGAATACATGCATATAAGGCAATAGGCACAGATAAATGGACTCAATTGATGGATTGGCAAACGTACAGATAGACGGATGTAGAGAGCTATATCGACTCAGAACTTTGCTGCATATTTCTACACGAAATTGCTGAAGCTACATTATAGACGTTACAAGCCTAAGAACAAATGCGTTATGCGTTCTTTTACAGCAATGGGTATAAAATTGGAAATTTACTCGAGCAACCTCAAGTTTATTAGGTTCTTCGTTGCGTACTTCGGGAATAGCATTATTAACGTAAATCCTCTGTGCATTACTGGGTGCAATATTAAATGCGTTAGCAAATGCACATGTTTATGAATAGGGGATTAACCTACGATGAATAATTTTTACTACTCCATAAGCGGTGCATTAATGCAAACTCATATGCTTACATATTTGTACAGATGAATATGGCTTTCATGAATTTGTATAATATTATTTATAGCGTTAATAAAATTTCAATGAAACCGCAAAGTAATAATTAAAAATTCGTGAATTTATGTTAATAAATTTTTTGTATATATACATATATACATATACTTTTGTGTAAATATGCTATCAACTTAATAATGAAAACAGCGAAATTCCTTCGCTTTGCCTATACATAATGTCTTTGTAATTATTTAACCATAATTATGATCAGAATGTATGTAAATGATTAAATTTTAATTTCATATCAACAATAGATTAGCGAACATACTCTACCATTGCTAATTAATGCATAATTGATAATAGAAGACTAGCAGCAACAGCAACAGCAACAGCAGCAGCAGCATTAATAATAATAATAATAATCATAATAGCAATCGCGACAACGAGAACAATAAAAACAACACTTTATTGAATTACAAACTGCCTGTATACGCTAAACCAAAAGCAAACATATCTACATACGCTTAATAAATTCAAGTACTTCGGTACACGTGTGAAAGCAAACATGTTATATACATTGTCGTAATAAAATAAATAATTATATACAGATATGTTTGTTTGCTAAAACTTATTTTATAAGCCACTCATACAAACAGCTCTGTTCAAAATAATAGCAGAGAGATTTCACAATTTCGGTTAATTCGATCATCGCCTTGGTCGTGTGGTGTTTTGCAGAAGTTGCAAAAATTTGAAATATTTTTCAAAAGATCCTACCAATCTTTCATTGGATCACAATAACGGAGGTGAAACTTTGTCATGTTATTGAGAGCAACGTCAATTCGATTGTTCACAATTCGGGAATATAACATTAGAAAAGAGAAAAGTTTTAACAAACGGATTTATTAGAATCTGGCAGAAAGTAAATGCGATGGGCCCACTTGGTATTACAGACAAAACGTTGGAGGCATTGTCTTCGTAATTGTAAGCTCAACTTGTTGCAAGCATATATATGCGTCCATTCCAAAGGTTTCGGTAAAACACCTCTTAAGATGCACAGTGCGTTAAAGTTTTTTTTTATCTACGGCAATCAACAAGTTGAACACCAAACTTCGATTTTTGATCTCAATATTCGCAGTCGTAAAATTTGCAACACAACGCCACAGAACTTGTGGTGTCTGAGCCATTTCTCCGAATAATATAATCAACCACAGGTGATATGGAGCCGAGTGGGTTAGTCTTTCATAGTGCAATGTCGAATATATTCGTTCATCACATTTTTTTTTTTTTTTTTTTTATGTATACTCTTCCCTGAGTGGTCGAGTAGACAAGAGTCTCGACTACCAACTCAATGGTCGTGGGTTCAAATCTCAAGTGCAATAGAGTTTTTAATAAAGCCTTAGATGCTAGTGCTTTAAGCGTTTAGTCTTAGAATTTATTCTCTGGCTAAATTTAATAATAGTAATAACAATAATAATATATATACTCATTTTATTTTTGTTTATATTTTACAGTAAATATAATTCTACTTATTTGCTTATTATATTTAAAAAAAGTGATGAGCGAATATACTGGAAACGTTGATGTTAGCCTAAGCTGAAAATCAAATTTTTGCCGAATAATGCCACAATAACGGCGAAGCGTAATTAGAAACGTTCGGTATCATGCAATTGTCGGTATAAGAGAAAACCTAATGTTTACAAAAAATTTAATTGCGAAAATATTTGCAAAATAATAAATTACTATTAATATTTTATCATTTATTATACCTTACATTCTTGGTAATATAAAGGCATGTTAATACCTAGAAGTACCTCAGAGAGATCCACCTGCTATTGCACCAATCGACTCAGAATCACTTTCTGAATCAACGTAAGGTCTGTGTGTCTTGTTTTTTGTGTTGAACCTAAGTAACGCAATTTTTGAGATATTTTGATGGCATTTGCTACACCGACTTGTTTTAACCTAATAACGAACGCTGAAAGTGGTTTCGATCGATAGCACCCTATCGTGACAGGTTGGTGTATGAGTAATTGTACTAAACAAAACGGTGTAAGGTATTTAAGGGTGAAAGCTGGCCAATTTTATAGTTTCTACTTGTTTTTATCTCTTTAGTCCAGCTCACTGCCGTTTTTTTGAACAAAGCTATATGCAGCATATGCAGACGTATACATTTATACATTTTCAATATTGTTTGCATTTATAATTCTGTACACTTTTTTGTTCGCTTAATTTTTATTCTAATGGTAGATATTATTATTGCTATTGTTATTATTGCGAGAGAGCTATTGGCTATATTTTCAATTAAACATAGCATCACACATTCGCACATTTTTAACACTTATTAAAAATTAATTTTTTACTTTACGGGGTAACTGTATATTAATAAATATTTTGTTTTTTCTGGATAATGATTTTCTCTTTTAATGTCTTTTGTTAAGGAATGGAATGATTACAAATTGAAGTGGAATCCCGATGATTATGGCGGCGTTGACACGCTGCATGTACCCTCAGAACACATTTGGTTACCGGACATAGTGTTATATAATAAGTAAGTACTCGCAATTAACGGTGTAAGATAACTTCCTTAGTTTGGATTAATTTGTCAAAAAAAAAAGAAAAAAATTAAAGCCAGATGGGAAATACGTGTACTCCGTACATTTCCAGCCGAGAAGAATGTCATCTATTGACTGCTTTACTTGATTTATGTATGAGTAACCTTATAAACGATACGGCGAAAGCAGATATTATTTCAATGGCAGTTTATATGCTCGCAAATGCAATTTTGTGCACATTTAATATGTCACAAAGCAATTGCCTTAAATACAAACATTTATATAGTATTTAGAGCAGCAAAAGTTTTTAACTGATTTTGGGATCACTTTACAGTTTAAGCCTTTCACTTTCTTCTACCTCTTCAAACAACTACATTGAACAAGATGTATCGGCTAACTCCATGGGGGAGGCTATTTTCACTTAAACTTCGGCAATAAATGATGATGTTTCCCATAACTAACAGTATAAAATATAGAATATATTGTATATAGTATGCTATCTACGTTATCTATATCAAATATAAAACATCGCATAATAATAAATAGCAAATATCAGTTATTACATATTGAATAATATGTATATATATATATATATATATATATATATATAGTTTTTCAATGCCTACGTGTCCTGAGTCGCTTTAAGAATGTCTATTCGGGAGTCCAACTGTCAATTTGCCATTTTTTGTAGAACCTTCAGGTTCCATAGCAACCCATAAACTTGCCCATAACTTTCAATTTCTGGTCGTACAACACCTTTAAGACTAAAATACTAGCGATTCGCCTGCAACCAGTTTTGGAATCGATACAATTTGTTTCCTTAGATGAAATAAATTAGAGCTTTTAAGTCAGCGTGATACTTGTGGAAGAACTGGCGCGTAAGCTAAGGTCTTTGTTTTGTGATAGCATAACATAAAATGCCTTTGCGATTTAACGTTCCTGTCCTTTTGAGATTAAGTTCATGCCGCTGAATTGTGATTTAGTAAGTTAACGTAGACTTTATTCACAATCCTTGGACGATGTACTTTTATAGCAACTTATATTTTAACGTTTTAATTTTTCTTCTGGTTTTGTCCGCTCGAAAATAACTCTCCCGACTCAATCGATTTTGTCTTCTGCAAATATTCTGTCTGTATACCCTTTTACAAGCAAGTTGGTTACAATACTTTTATGTTAATGCCTTCTTGTTGCTATTCACGAGTTGCGTACTCATGCAGACCAATTTCATCAAATATGGAATTTTCGTAACAATAATTATCATAATAATTTGATTTAAATCGAATACAAATTTTCTACTCTTTTTACACATTTAGTTCAGATGCTTTCGTGTCAGCGAGGACACTGCCGGACGATATTTCGGCCGCTTACGTTCATACTAAAATATTGCATAAACATTTGATTCCCATGAAAGTAAAAGAACATAGCACGGTCAATGGCGACCATTACTAAGTAGCGGATTACCTTTTTGTTCGCAGTTCCCTCTATATGAGCGTGGAGTAGAGAAGGGTTTAGTATCTAAAAAATAAATTATAATGCCATGGAGAGTAAAAAAATTAAGTGAAAAAAATTTTTTTAAATAAGTTTAATTTTAAGGAACGAAAAGATAAGAAATAAATATTTTCCTAGAGTCAATTTGATGTGAGTAGAGGCACATAAAAGCAACTCTAAAAAAAAATTTATTTTCTCCATCTTTTAGTTCAACAAAGTAAAGATTTTTGTAAAAAAAAAAATTTTACATAGTTTATTTTACTTCTCCTTCCTCCCTTTTTAATAAGAAAAAGGAAGTCGGAAATCCATAAAAATATATTTTAACGAATTAATTGCTCATAAACTGGAAAACATTTGGTTTAAAAATATGTAAAAAGTAAAATATAGGAAAAAAAATATATAAAATGAAAATTAAGTCCATTCGACAATCAGTGGCTAGAAAAGAAAATTTCAAAACTTAGTTCTTGTAATATTTACAATTGTTGTGGCAAAAAATATATACGATGATGAAGTGCTTACTAAAAGTCATTTCCTTTGTTCTGTTTCTGACTACACCATGGTGAGGGAGGTCGAGAAATTTTCATCAACATTTTCGCATCGTTCTGTGCTTAACACCGCCACCTTCTTTTTTTCGAGAACTTTAGCCAAGTAGTCCGCATACTGCATCACAATTACAGTTTCGTTTTCTTGCAAGCATTGCCGTTGTTGTTTGAAGCAAAATGAAATTTAAGCCATGCTAGCAATAAATTATAGATTTTTATAACGCACAGGCTCAAGCAGCAAAAATTAGAAAAAGTGCTTAAGAACAAAAAATTGTAATCCTATTAAGTGGAACCTTATAATACGCGTCATTTTTGTTGACTGCAGGATAGATCAAAGGCCCGTTTATTTTACATTCAATCAAGCGTTTGTATTTAAAATTATACTTTTATGCGATGCAACGTTTGGTATGCCGGAAAATATATGTCTCCATGAAAAATGCAAATGTAATTAAGAAGATTTTATTTACCTTGAGATGTAGTTCATTCCCACCAAGGAAAAATCGATTTGTGTTTAATTGGCATTTCTTATTGTCCAATTCTGATTCCGTTGTTAAACGCATGCACAAAGAGAGAAGTGAGAAAATGAGATTCCACACCTACGTTCAAGCATATCAATCGAAAAATACATTTTTTATTAACTAGAGAAGATATCGAGCTACAAATGTTTATGAGCATTATCTAGAAGTGTCAATTGGGAAACCCACGCTCAATGGTTTGAAAATATATGCAAGTTCCAAGACATCCAAAAGTCAACTCATCATGAATATCATGATCATATTAATAACTGATCTGAAGACTTCTCAATTCAACGCTTGCAGCTTTGGGAAAAAGAACAACGCGACAAAATGTGCTCACAACCTCAATCTCACCACGAGTTCCAGTGTTAGTTTACAAATTTGTAAATATGAAAACACCAAATTAATATATCTTTAAGTTGTAAGTGGATAAAAACATGAAAACATGAAAAAAGTATTGCTTATGAACTTGAATATGAAATAAAACACAGACGTTTTCTTGCATATAAAAAAGTGCTTGCGATTGGGGTAAAGTAGCGGCACGACTTCTAGTAAGCCATCTAATATTTTACACGTGTATCGCGTGAAATGTAAGAAGTTGTTAATTAAAAATGTGAAAAAATTGCTGAAAGCATTAAAAATCCTCAAGTAACCACGCGGTCACTTAGTCGTTAATGTTATATGCTTTTGGATTTTTTTTTTTTCATGAGTTTATGGAAAAGAAACATTCTAAAACAAATTGGTGATAAGTTATTAGGCTAAAGCTTTTTGGAGTGTTTTATATGATAAAACAGCAACTGCCTCGAGAGCTGATAGTTTTATCGATCTCTTTGCAGCCTATCATTGTTAAGCTCCATATTTGGAAAGTCACTACAGAGCTAAATGGGTTTAATCCATTTCCAGTACAATAATTCAAAGTCACAAGAGAGAGCACATGCAAAGAAACACAAATTAAACTAGCTAGGCTTAGATAATGCCATGACTTCGTTAAAAGATTTCACAAGTCCCAATTTCATGTAATGAAATAACTGTTCAAATAACTGGGACGGAGACACTCATCAAACGAAACACTGACAACGAGTTTTGTAAAATTAAATGTAGCCGCAGAGAACTTTTATGCCCTACTTCATTAACAAACGGATAGATAAACGTGTCGTTGATAAGCTACAGACACTCAACACAATTACACGGTTACACTGAGGATATACGCATGCTAAAAACCTTATAAATACAAACAAACGGGCGAAGCTTATTTACTGGACGGACTGGTATTATGCTCAGAGCGACTCCGTAGCCTGCTCTCCGTATGGTCCTTACCTGCCCATCATTTTATATGGGAGACGCCGACAGCAACTTTTTGTCTTCTCGCTTATTCACTCTACATTCTCTCTACGTCTCTCTGCCTATCATTCAGGCATGCCAGTTTTCCTTTAAGACTGCCATTCATAGCCGTGGTTAGCAATCGGAAGGCCACAAAGTTTGAAGCAACCACTTAACATGTAAAGATTTCACCAATAAGAACCCAAACAATTTGTACGATCTTAAGGCATGGATATCTAAGTTAATACTAATATACTATTCCTATATCTAACTTTTCTTATTCGCAAGGGTTTAAGTAATGAATATGAAATAGATTTCTCTTTAAATCTTTATAAACAATATTTGCTCAGCTACTATTCGGCAGGAGTTTATAGAACTTATCCTACTGCTGTACAGTAGAATAGAATCAAAATCTTCTCAACATCATTTGCATACAGTTCTGTAACGAGCAACTTGAGCACCAAACCCAGCATATAAAACGTTATCGCCTGAAGATGAGCAGCAAGTCTTAAATACGATGCAAATGCTTTAATGGCATTTTTTAACATCCCCACCAAATGATGCGGGTATATTCACCTGGTCAAATTGTTTGCAACATCTTCAGACACCCTCTGAGTAGTGAAAGTTGTCCCATGTTTGGACCTCACATGTCCTTGGCTTCGGAAGGGAGATTGTTAGAATTACGTTAGTGCTAAGGTACAATTTCTATGTTAAGCGACTTGACAAACGACGGGTTTGGGGAAACCAAATCACAAAACAGATGCATTCTGATTGGGATATGGTAAGATTGTCAAAACAAAATCTTGAAGGAAGTCCGAATCAGGTGACTGCCATCGTCGTCCGAGTCGAGAGCGACAATTTCCGTGTTGGAAAGCTCTTCTCTAGCGAATAGCCAAACGACCAGTACGTCGTTCTCTCCGATTTCTTGTTTTTCCTTTTTCGTAGTGTGTTAGAAATTTTATTAAAATTTTGTCAACTTCTTTTGTCAACAATTTACGCGTAATCAAGAAGCGTCCCCTCGTCTACCCATCACCTTGTTTATTTATCGGTTATAAAATGAATGGGTACATGCATAAAAAATTCGGCTACAGTTGAATATAATTTTCTTACTTGTTTTCTTTTTAAAGGGATTTCATTTTTTGGTTTTATACATTTAAGAATACATTAGAGTGAGGGTAATTTGTATAAAACGCATATTGCGATTTTAAATAAAATCTTTCTTCGCATATTTTTTATTACGAATCTTTATCATTATGAGGGAAATATTTACCTTTTTTTAACTATAAAATACTATCGTAAGCATGTCATTCCATGCAACGCCTAGCGCAGCATGTTACACATACTTTTACAAAGGAATTTGGTTTTCATTTAAGGAAAAATAAAGCTGCGGAAAGCAGAAGCCGGGATAATTATTATCACTATGGGAAAAATTGCGTAGAAATGCTTTTTTGGAAGCTTGAGCCTTAAGTGTTAAATAAACAGTGCGTGACTGTGTTACTAAACCAATAAATTATGGTACTTTTAGTGTTCAGGTTAAAATGTCCCAAACCATGTACACACACACACACATACGTACGTACATACATACATACATGTGCACAAGCCGACACTCTTAGGCATGCATATATCCAACAATGCCATTCCAGGCGAACGCATGAAACCATAAACAAAGTATTTTAATATGAAAATTGTGTTGCTTCTATATTTGTTTGCCTTGCCTTTGTTCAGATAACATAAGAGAGATGATAGCAAGCGAACGATTTAAATCATCGGAAAATAACGCACATATATATATGCATGTATATATATATATAAGGGTGTATATGTAAGAGCATAAGTATATATATATACGTTAACATACCCACAAAATTACGAAACAATTTCTCTATTACACATTATCTTTTTTGAAGCAGTAGCAGCAGCATCACTAACGAATAACAAAGCAAATAAATGAAAAAGGATAGAAAAACAAAAAAAAAAAACTATTTTCGCTCTTAAACAAATATTCCTTTGTTTGCATATGTAAGCACACGTATGCGCTAAGCACAAGGCTAATGTATTTTACTTTATCTACCCACCCGAAATCGCGAGCAATGGCGATGATGTTGGCGGCGGTAATGGTGATGACGTTATGCCATTTAGCTATTGTGCGTTACCACAGCTTTTCATATGTAAATTGTGTAAATGCCTCTCTTGTAATCCCGCCTTCCACCGCATTACTATCGCAACCAATTGCACCGCGTACGCCAACTTTGATATAATGGCTTAGTACACGAGTTTTACACACAACAATAAAAATAGATTTATATATGCGAGCACCTTTATATCGCGGGGGGTATCTAATCATTGACGATTCTCTTCTATAATGCTGAATATATTTATCTGAATTATATTTACGTCTGAGTTTTTATTTGTGCTTAAATTTATATTTATGTATATATATATAAATTTATATAATTAGATTTATATTTATATTTTTCATATTCATATTTATTTATTTATTTATTTTTATTTTTTTTGTTTTTATGTACATGTTTTAGGGTTTAGGTACAGAAATACGTTTATACGTATATTTATATTTACCTTTTTATTTATTTTCGTATTTATAATTGTTATAGTTATATTTATACTTACAGTCATATTTACAGTTATATTTGCAGTTACATTTACATTTATTATTTTAATTTTCGACCGTATTAGTTATTACCATATATTATCATTTCGTACGTTATCGTCTGTAAATTAAAATGATTGGCTCGTTTCTGGTTTCGGTACTTGTAACGGAAATGCCCCTAGGAAGTACACCTAGTTTTGCTTGAGTTTTATTGCGTTTCAAGTCCCTCTTTGGGCGTAACTACCCACTTTTCACACTATTATTTGGTGTAGTTTATACGACTCAATAAAGACATTCCATTTTGGGCTTAAAAAAGGGGACTTGATACGACCAAATCACTAAAACCAGAGCAGTCGCACAAAGCACAACAACACTAAGATTAAAACACAACGTTTTCTTTTTATAAAGGTGATCAAAAATCAAAAAAAAATTGCAAAGCCAAACGTAAATCTAAGAGAGAGAAAATAAGAGAATAAACTGGAATATGTTTGCAGTAAATTTGATCATTTTGCTCGAGGCTACAGAGAATACTTTCTGAAATAAAGATATCGACTCAATGACACCAAATCAATCTCTAGATATGAATGATGATTTCGCAATTGAACGTGCACACACGTTTTGTCAAAATAGTAAATCCAACTACAATTATACTCGGTGTCAGTTAATCGACATATTCAATTACTTCTAAAACAGATGTATGTATGGCTCAAATAAGCGAAGCACACATACACACGCAACGCTCACGTCTAGTTCCTATTAGTAAATACCAATTAGAAAGCATACGATATAAGATAGCACCGCTAAGAAATATTCTTATCTGTTGAAGTATATGTATAATCCCGAAAGACGTGTCGAAGTGAAAGCATTTGGTGGCTTAATTGACAACGTAATTGATCTCTTTTACCAAAGTGATGATGAACATTTAACCATCATCGTCAAGAAAGCATTGGCACTTCCAGAATGCAAGCATCATCGATAGGAAACATTCATAGACTACTTATCTTTAAACTCCAAGCCTCTGGCTTACCTTTCTTCTAAGTGGAATGGTTAAGCTCTTATCTGCATGGTAGATCATTCAGGGTTTTGTTAAACCTCATTACCTCGGATGAATTCCCCGTGACGTCTGGCGTACCTCAAGGCCACCGCTTAGGTACAATTTTATTTACTTTATACATTAATGATCTCCCATCGGTGATTAATTCCAGTCAGAGCTTAATGTACGCTGATGATGGGAAACTGTTTTCTTCCTTCTCTCAAAGTGACTTGAATAATTTGGTTGCATGGTGCTCTTTGAATCTTCTGAAACTAAATCTAAATAAATGTAAGAAGCTTTCTTTCTCAAGAAGAAAGTCATTCATTACTCAGTATTTAATTGATTCGCATAGGTTGGAGGACGTTGATGCGTTCACAGATTTAGGCCTTCTATTTGACCATAGATTACGTTTTAACTTGCACATTGAGCTCTCGTTGAGCAATGCTAGATCCGCGCTTGGTTTTATAAAGAGGTGGTCCAAAGAGCTTGATGAGCCTTATATTACGAAAAAGCTGTACATGTGTTTGGTTAGACCTATACTTGAGTATGCCTCTGTTGTGTGGTCTCCTTCATATAGGTGCTACGTAGATTCAATTTCATTTGTTCAAAAGCAATTCATGCTATTTGCCCTTAGGAATTTGGGTTGGGACCCGATTTCCACTCTTCCACCCTATGAAAATAGGTTGCTTCTGTTATCCTTACCGTCACTCGAGAAACGTAGATTTGTTCTTGGGATTTCCTTCGTAATCAAATTAATAAATGGTACAATTGACTCGCCCGCATTACTTCGTGAGATAGGCTTTAATGTCCCCAACCGCTTCTCTAGGCGCTTTACCTTGGTTAAGCTTAGTCAATGTAAATTTAGTTATGAGCTGTTTAACCCGCTAACAGTTGTTTGCAAGAACCTAAATGACGTCTATCACTTATTCTCATTAACGGACCCCGTAAAGTCCATTTAAGCAACTTTGCTTAATACGCGCGATTTACCCCAGTCGTACTTGAACTAACTTTTAACGTTAAAAAGTCATTATGAGTCGAAAATTAATTGTTGTTAACTATTATCGGTTGCCAAGCTTATGCATGTTTGTGATGGCTTAGGGGTTCACTTGCAATTTGATCCTGCAGCGGTTGCGGGCGTGGCTCTATGCTATTTGTGTACATGCTTTTTTTCTTTTTTTTTCCTTCTTATTTGTTTTATTGCACTTATATTAATTAATTTAAGATTTACTTTAAGAGTCAATTGAACTCGACTGTTAAAATTTTTAGCTGAGGTTCTTGTATAAGTGGAATAAATACATAAATAAAAAAAAAAAAAAAGGGAACAGATGATGCTGAGAGAATTGAGCTCATCTACGAGCTTACAGGAATTGTAGAATATCGAAATCACAAAACTTTCTTAGATTTCAAAATTATTAAACCTGAAATAGATTCTGGTGTTTCCAGTTTCCAACTCCCCCAAAATTAAACGCTTCGAAAAGACTGCTATATGGATTTGTTCCAAACGGTATTCCTATTGTTCGTGAACCAAAAGCAAAAATGCATTTCAGAAAGATGACCAAGGATGTTGTTGATTCGAAAAAAGTAATAATCTCTTTGGATTTGATTTGTTCCTGGCATTGGTTTCGAAATGAAACAATCCGATTGCTACGATTGAACAATCCGATGCAAATAGAATAAAACGGACTCGTGACAAATAAGGTGAAATTTTCGATTCAAATTGATCGTTTAGTGAATCAAGGTAAATTACGCCGCATTTAATTTAGGAATTGAGCCTATCCCATTGTTCTTGTAAACAAACCTAATGTTAGATTACGTATCTGCGAATATTTGACAGAAGCTTTTAATGCACAAACTGGAGAAACGTTATTTCACGCAGTACGTTACGAGATATAATTCTGAAAAGTGGAAAGAGCGAATTTACAAATCGAGCATGATAAACGAGGAAGTTATAAACACTCCGCTAAAAACTTTCCGGCGCCAGCGTTTTCCTTGCGGGATTGCCAGTGCGGTAGCTATTTTCCAAAAAATTGTTAACAATTAGTTTTTGGTATAGAGAGATGTGCACATTACTTAGATGACGTTACTATTTCAGTCCCAACAACAGAAGGACTTAAGGCCTCAACATTTTCATATTTCACTTTCAAACGATAGAGCACACAACACCGGCTCTCTCATGCCAAAACAAGAGATAGCTAAAATATTTAATACTGAGACGAAATTATTCATGTTGTTTCAACTCCTTCTTCTTCATATGTAAGACAAATCATTCATAATTGCTTCCGGCGTATATAGCATATTTAAAATACTTGTTACCCGTTTTATTATCTGCGTGTCTAAACGTACACATAGTAATAATAGAATGACACGTCTCTACCTCAAGCCTCAAGGCTTCATACATATAAATAAATAATAAGATTTCTGGCGTTAAAAAGCAAAAAAGGGTCTGTCTGCAAATTGATGACGGGAATGTGCGGCTTATGGCAACTAAAATTAATATAATCAATGTGAGGATGTGAATTTTTCCCTCTCGCCTAGAAAAATTCCTATTCGATACAAAATGCCTGAATGGCTATTCAAGGCGTCCTTACCTTGGTGGTTTACATTCCTCATTTCAAGAAAAATCCGAATATGCCTTGATACTGTAATTCAGCTTCCTTTTATTAATTAAAATACTAAAGAACATAACATTTAAAATTAGAATATCTATACTTAACTTAAAAGACTTATCGTCAGTGGTTATCGGACGGAACGGACGAAAATATCCCTAATATCCCTAATTCAAATGACGACGATCTAGTCGGCGGTTCGATCCCAAAAAAAGGAAGAAGGAAGTCATCTGCTTCTTCTTTACTTACTTTTGCTCAAAAACGTATCGATATTGCGAAGCGGTTAGTTGATCACATTCGTAGTATATCAACTAAGTTATTTCGAATGTGATATTCCCATTCCATTGCTCTTTTACTTACACAACTCTAACTTATTACAGCATCCCTGTAATATTCATTTTTTACTTCGCGATAGACCGCAAATTAGTAAAGACGTTTTTAGCAAAGACACTACCCATGAAATGTGCTTGGGTGTGAATGATAAAAGATTTGCTTACTTCTTTCTTTTCCAACATTTCCTAGTAGATCAAATAACAAATAGGTGTAAGAAGAGTGACCATATGACTAAGTTAACTGATTGAAAGACTCTTAGATTGAAAGCATAAAGAACATGAAAGAACATGAGTGTAAAGTAAAATATACTTATCGTATTTTAAATACGTAAGAATAATTTGTAACTACGTGAGAGCCAAGACAAATTGCGCGAGTTTGGTCCTTACACCAATAATAACAATATTTTAACAACACGGAGTAAAAAGATCAAAAATATATCCTATTTGTTTATAGTCAAGCTGCTGACATATTAATAGCTTCTAATAATGTTGACCGATTCTTTATTCTCCAACAATCTTCTTAAATGAGACAGCTACGTAATATACGTATATTTAAACGTTTCCAAAACAAAAATTGTAAACCTGTACGCACTCGACCGAAGAATTCATGAATTATGTTTCTTGTAAAATCGTAAGACTGCTTTAGGATTTCTATAAGTCATTGCGCGACCGGATCCCCATACATCCCATTAATCTCCCATAATCTCCCATTAATCGCCTCTGCCAGTATAATGACAAATACAATGCACGCCAACGAAAACCCTTAACAATAGATAATTATCTATCGATCTGGCGCTTGCAAAGAAGTTGAATGTGCAGCAAATATAAATGAGAAATACTTTTGCTCTTGCTTAGCTTTTATTCTCGGTGGCCACTAACTGCAAAGGTAGGACACGCTCACGGGATATTGCGATGATTTTGAAATGCACTTAAAGTTAGTCGTAAGCACGCTAACGTACTAAGCGCATAAATACCAGGCATCGCTTCGTGCATGAAAAATGCCACAATTGAAACATCGTTCTGGAATATATGCACTCAAAAACTATGCCAGTTTATGGCATAGCTTTGAGCATCCGTAATCATAATAGATATGCCTTCAATCTGAGAGTCTTTTAATCAGCTAACTTAGTCATATGGTCACTCTTCTTACACCTATTTATTATTTGATCTTCTACGAAGTGTTGGAAAAGATAGAAGCAAATCTTTTGTTATTCACACACATACACATTTTACGGGTCGTTGCCTTCGCTAAAAACGTCTTTGCGAATTTACTGTCTGTCGCGAGGTGAAAAAAGCAAAGACGTTTTAAAATTAAATTGTATGTGGAAGCAAGCATATACAAAGCACACTAAGGCTTTCATTACGGTCACAAAAACCAAAAAAAAAAAAACAATTTTTTGTTATTAACTCTCATGGGAGATTACAGTGTAAACGCTGGAAGTACGCAATAAGCAAATCGTGTTATAACAATTTTAATAGATATTCCATCGTAACCACATCACCTATGTATCACCGCCAGAATACCCATATGTATATAAGAGGCTAAATTAATTATAAACTATTTTAACGAACTTATTCTGTTTTTTGATGTGTTGCAAAGGGCGCTAAAATCTAATTGAAAAGGGCATATTTGAAGCAATGTTGACTGTTATCAATTGTGTGCACTTGAGTAATCCCCACTAATCATTTCGTTACTCTTTCAATATCGTTCAATTATCAATTACCTTAGTATAGGTGCAAACCTTTTAGCACAGACAAAAATGAATAGATAACTATATGATTTTACATTAATGCTTATATGTAAATGTATTCCAGATAATGTAAGCTGTCATCGCACAGGCTCATATCATCGAGAAAAAGGAATCGATACGCCTAAGCTTATACTCAAACAATCCGCATATGAAGCTTTTGAAATTAGGCTTTGGTAATTTGATATTTAGACTGGAAGCCATAATTTTATTGTAGTTGTGTGTTATTTGTAAGAACAATCGCTTTGGATTATCATAGAGCCGTAAATATTCCCTTCAATATTACCTCTCCACGTTATTTTATGGGGGCCTAGTTAAACACATAACCCTGATTGATGCCGGTTTAACTTAAAGTCAACTTTATTCGTCAACACAAAATAACAGCGAACATGACCCCATACATTGGAAAAGAATTATATTTTACAAGTAACAACAGACGCGTCCCCTTTTGAAAGAAATATTTTCTACAAATAACAACAAACATGGGTCTTTATGTTTTATGGAATTGTCGGGATGCTGACAACTCGTTGCCAAATGGAAAGAGGATCTAAAGAAGATTGCTTTCTTTTCTCTATATTTGAGAAATATTCAGGAATGTTACAGGAATACCTATTGCAGAACAAGTGTATCGCAGACATAAGGATGGATCTTGGTTCACACATTGCGATGCTGTATAGCAGGTAGTCTCTGCTATCTTATGTGCTGAGTTGACATTTAGGAATAGACGGTCAGTCCGTTCCAGAACGGTTACGGTTTTACCCAATCTGCGTTACTTTAAAGTGGCAATGCTTACCTTTGGTTGGCTTAGTAAAATTTTTTGACATTGGAAATTGATATGAAAACTTTGGACCGACTGGGGCCATATTTTGAACCCGCTTTGAAGTAATAAAAAATAAAGTTCGTATGACAAAATGTCTAATTTCAAAATTAGATTATAATAGTAATTTAAAATAAAAAATCAACTGTACCAAATTTGGACCATCTTGATGTATTTTTTATCCTACTTTTTATATAGATTTTCACGAAAATTGAACCTTTGTAGGGTTATGTTATATGTTATGGTGAGACTTAAGCAACCCATAATGGCAATTTAGATAAAAAAATGTACTGTAGCAAATTTGAACTACCCACGCCTGTTTTTCAATCCTACCTTATATAAGAATTTGCAGAAAAAAATTTTTTTATGCCAGAAAAATCTAAATTTTAATATTTTATGATGAAAATTAACTATGCTGAATTTTGAACACATACTCAATTTTGAACCTCTTAGGCCTTTATTTTGCGTTCTATGGTAAAAATAAAAAAAACAGTGGGCTAACTTCCCGCCAGTTATCATTTTATATCGCTATTCAACCTTTTATAGTGCTTGGAGGAATTGAAATTATTTCGCACTTACACTTGAGCGATTACTTATCGCCCGTGGCAATACTCAAAGCAGTAGCTAAATAGATATAATTAAACAAAATAAGAAAAGAAAGGAAACAAGATTCCTTTTTTAGTTTTACGAAGGCAGCATAAGCCTTTCTCAAGCTTGCAATGCAAATTTGTTGTCTGCCCTGAGCTTGAGTATGACAATTATATGACAATATATGACAATTGTATTACAATAATAATAAAAAATTGACGAATTTTCGTTCATAGTTGTTTATGTATTTCAGAGAACTTTATATATCTACGAATATAAAAATAACGCAACGCAGCCACACAGCAAAGTATATATAAAAAAGTTTTGAAATTGTTATGCGTGCACAAGTGTGCGTATTCGAATTTTCTATAAATAATTTTGATGATATGTTAGTTAGTACGGCTCGTGCTTCTCGAATTATACAAGTTTTTCTTATAACAATTTTATGCCGTTGTTGATATTTCATATACGTCTGACTGCTCCGAATGTTCTGATATGCGTTGGATGACCAGTGACAATGCAACAAAAATACGTTATATATAATAAACGAATGCATTTTTAATCCATAAAGAGCTTGGTCGCAGAGCATTTTCAAAACACGTTATAAATTTTAATTTAGTGAAATGTTCTGTTTAGTTTTAGGCGCGCAAATGCGTTAAATAATATATTCTATCAATAAAACAAACAAACGAAAATACACGTTAGGCAATATACACACGCATCAATACTGCATCTTGCTAAGAGTACAATGTACATAAATTTTGCGTGAATTTTGTTGAAATAAAAAAGTCGAAAAGGCAATAAATGCCGTTGTTGTTGGTGCTGGTGATAGTGAAGCACCATTACCGCATGCAATAAATTTCCCATTATTTATTTCACAGAGTGCCAAAAAATATTTACATACGCTATTTACATATACATAAATATTGTAAAGGGGAAAAATAAATAAAAATATTTATAATTGTTTTGTAAAATGAGACAAATTTATGTGTGTCATGTGAAAATACTATATATAGATTGGATTGATCAGTGGTGCGATTCCCTAGAGACAATAATTCTGTACTTGGGAACCCAGGAAGCCGTAATGAAAAGTTCTCCGAAGAATTAGTCAAGCGCTTGAAACAAGCTTCTATCGATTTTTATCCGTTAAGCTATAATCGAAACTTAAAAAAGGCCGTTTTGAGAAATTAAAATAGAAAAAAAATGTAACAAAAAAATTGTTAGATATCAATACTCTCGAATATGACGACACGATTGTGGATAAATTGAACCCATGTCATGTTTCTGAACGTATGCATGAAAAAGACATTCATTTAATCCTTCACATATTCTTATAAACTTGACACCGTATCCAATCTGCAATAGCGAACATGTCAAACTACAAATTCACATGGATTGTTATGATTGGTTTGAGACATACACTGACAGAGTGCCAGACTGACTACTTATGTTTACGTTGCAACGAGATGTATTACATTCTGTTTGCTCGCCGAGAACATGAGTTGAAAAAAAAATTTTGTTTTCTTAACGCTGATACGCTTACGTTATCTTAAAATTGCGATCCGAATATTTCTTTACACCCATGACAGATGGATGAATCCATGTTTGCCATCTTCTGGGTGCCTTCTTATAACCGTGACAAACTGAAAGAGAGTTTTCCATTTTTCAGCGATGTTGTTTTTGGAGACTAATGAAAGGAGTCTAATGAAAGCTTTTTGTAAAGGCACAGGCAGATAGACGAAAAATTAAACCACTGCTACTTAATTAGTTTCTGGCGTTAAAAGTGTAAAATTTTTTTTCACGATAATTTGATGAATTATGATCGCAGCTTACCAGCGCTTATATGAGTGTGACTTTGCACTTTACCTCTCCCTGCTCATGCTATGCCTGACTTCTAATTAAATCTTACTATTCGGGCATAAAAAAAATTAATGAATTGAAATTCTCCTTTTTTTTTTTTTTAGAGTCCCTCCTTTTTTTCTTTTCCATAATGTAAATATACAACAAAACAACCAATACAGTATGAAGTAACAAAATACATCAACATTATACCTACGCGTTGTCATCGTCGTCGTCATGATGTGCTTAACCGGAAAATTCTCTTTTGTGAGTACAAATTGTTCAAGTCACCACGATGACAGCGATAACAGTCTCCGTTACAATACGCCTAACTTCTTCCTCCAGCCATTTCAGTGTAGTTGCCTTTATGCTACCAACTAGCTGTGTATGCCACAGCTAAAGATTGTACAACAACAATGACAACGATAGAAAAAAATAATATCAATGAAAGGCACTTTTATGTATACTTTACTTAATTCCAGCAATTAATTTTCATGATGATTCCACACAAAATTAAAATTCACATTCACGAATGAATGAAACAAACAAACAAAACTCAACGAGACTTTACAAAAGATATCCTGTTATGTCATACCCCATCTAAAAGTGGAGTTGATATGCGTTTAATATGCCGCTATGTAAGCGCGGCATTGGTCCACAATAACAAAATCTCATTCGCGTGTGCTTGCATAAACAAAAATGATTTTATTTATAACGAGTTTTGGTGAAAGCACGAGGCTTACTTGCGTTTTCTAATAAGCAACAAAATAAAGCAAATAATTTGAAAGCGGCAAATTGCTATTTAAAAGACAAATGCTTTTCGAATGCTAATTAACAACGAAAATATGGAAATTTTTATATTTCCCAAAGAATGCTTTAAAAAGTTACTCACAAATTCTTTGAAAGAATTTGTTTAGTGAAGATGGACTAACTATTTACTTATTATAACCAAGTCGAAATTTATAGTCGTTTTTTCAATGCAACAGCTGTTTACAAATTCACACTGACTCTTTGAATTATTCTCAATTTCAAAGAAATGCAGACTCAATTATTATCAATTGTAAACAAATTCGGACGCTTACTCTCAGATATTTGAAATTTTTTTGAACTTCGAGAGAAGATATACGTGATAAACCCACGAAGCTTACGCTGCAAAAGTTTTAAAATTTATGAGAATTTTTCTTTTGCTGTCGCTAAGCAATTTTTTATAGTTTTCTTTCGTACTGGCATCCTATAAAAATGCTATAAATTAGCTGTTATTGCAAAGCCTAAATGCACATCCAAACGGTTTTTATATTTTCATTAAAAACTGACGTTTAACCAAATCCCGTAGGTTTCCATTTACAAATCTAGCATAAAGTCATTTCGCCATAAATACTTATTTCGAGTTTAATACTGGAAAAGAGTACTTATTTCGAACCATAATTTGTGCACATGCAATAATGCATATACGGCTGTGGCCATTGTTGTATCACAATGGATTTAGTAAATATATAATGAAAAGCTTACGCCTTTTCATTTCAAAAACAATTTTTTTCCTTAAACTAATCGGCTATTTTTACATTAATTAAAGTTGAAAGGATTCCTATTTTGAAACGAAAAAAAAAAATGTATTTTCTCTCGACTTGATTTTTGGTATAATAAAAGAGTAATTTAATGATACTTTTAATGTAAGAGCAACGTTCAAAAAACTACATTTTGTAAAATATTCATTTCAGAATCTTGAAAATGCAATGATTGGGTCGTGTTTGTAGCGACGCAATGTTCTCGCGATAAACACGATAACACGTGGAAGTTTCATATGCAATCAAAACGCCAAATCGTCTCTGCTAGCAGGTAGATACGCTCGATTTTGAGGAGATGAAATTTGGAGTTTTAGCAGGATTTTATAGAAAATTACATAAAATATTCGGTCTGTGTGTCGTTTTAATTTCTCGGTCGCGCCGTTTGGGATCGCCTTTTACTCGGGAAAACTATGTTAAAGTATTTTTTTTGGAAAATGCTTTAACATGAAAATAAATAACATAATTTTGGAAATATCTCTGAAGTTAGAAATCAAGGGATAAGATGCTTGGATGGAACCTCCCAGCAGGGATTCATTTGACACAGGCAGTCTTTTCAAATTGCTTGAAGAAAAACGTCAGAATTTCAGGGACAATATTTCTTATGGGTGATAAGCTTTTTTCGCCGCGTTCTAAAATATTTATAACCTATACTAAAAAAATTGTTTTTTCATTTGAAAAAATTTACTGCGACTCTACTCTTTAAGCGGCTTTCTACTCTTATCATATCAATATAATTGCAAGCGGAAGCAAATTTGCATTCGCTTACCTCTATTTTATTTTGAAAATTAAAAACAACTTGAAAATTCCATAAAAATACCATATTATAAATTTGCATAAACGTGCACTAAATTTTTTCAATTTTTAGCAAACAATAGCTCTCAGATCGTTTTTTCTTTTTTTTTTTTTTGGTTTTCTTAAATCTGATATAAACTTATCTTTTTGTTGCATTGAACTGTGGCCGATGTGTATGCGTGATGACGCTTAGTTATGACTTATTTAATTATAAAAAAATAAGTTTTATAGAAACTAAATGTGAAAAAAATTTATATTTTAATTGTTATTAAAAAGCATTTTACCTTCTTTTGTCTCCCTCTCTCTTTATATCTTTTACTGTCCCAATTCCAGTGCTGACGGCAATTACGAAGTGACAATAATGACAAAAGCAATTTTACACCACACCGGCAAAGTGGTGTGGAAACCGCCCGCCATTTATAAATCATTTTGCGAAATTGACGTAGAATACTTTCCATTCGATGAGCAGACGTGTTTCATGAAATTCGGTTCATGGACTTATGATGGCTATATGGTAAGCAAAAAGCATTTTATTCATTTATTTATTTTGACAAAGAAATTTTTAAATTAAAAGAAAATAACTTCTTTTCAAAGTAAGTCAGACTTCTTGGATTATTTTCTAATCGAATTACTTTTGAAATTTTCATTCATTTGAGCCAATAGATGTCAGAGTACCTCATCTCATCCAAATATTTACAAAATCACGAAATGTGGTTGAGCGCAAATGTGCATAAAAGCACAAAACCTTTGCTTTTGTTTGTCCTGCTGAGTTTGTTACGCTTTAATGGGGAATATTGTAAAAAACTATTGATATGCCGTACAAATTTATTGTGGTGAGCTTTGACTACGAAGATCTATTTCCCTGTATAAGGGTTCTAATCAAAGGAAAACCTTTAAAATCCGTTGAATTAGGCCAACTTATGCAAAGTATTTAATGATGGGCGTGGCGTAACTTATTTTTTTGTTTTTCTTGGGAGCTTGAAGAAAAAGTACTTTTTGATGGGGTCAGTAAACTGTTATTTTATTTTTTTCGATTTTCTTAAGATGTCAGAGAATCAGTTTCATTATACCCCATATACCACTAGTGCAATAACGGTACATTATCTTGGTAAGGATCGACGCAACACTCAGAAGAACGTGTCCCGTCTTTTATTCTTGTACTCCACCTGTACAATTTTCGAGCCATTTTGCAACCACTTCCAACAGAAAATCTTTTTTTAATAAGTTGTTTCAGGAAAAACTGTGTTAGTGCAGAAACGGTATGGACTATTTAATGGCAGGCCGTTTCCCGCTACAGTGGTTTTATTTGTTTTATTTAATTTCTTGACTTTGCAAAACTCAAGGATCACGTCTGAAACTTGTTAAAAGTCTTAGTTGAATTATTTCTTAGTGTACCGCAAAAAAAGCCATTTTCAACGATATACAATCCACCGGTTTGCCAAACGACTGTCAAACGGAGAAATTCGCCCTTTGAGAATGTGAAGCAATTTTAATACAGGACGCATCTTACAACTAGATTCAGTCATGGACAAGAACGCTTTTGTTTGGTTTAAAGTATATATTGAATGCCGAATATCCCGAATGGTACTGTATATTTTTGATATCAAATGGAATGCAAAAGAAATAAGTGCCGACTGCGTAGCTCTCCCACACACTCACAAAAAGCATATAGCGTTTTAAAAAAACGCACAAATGAAAAAAAACTGTGGTTGCTCACCGTCTCTTTTCTTAGCACTAACTTCTTTTCTTACATAAAGGATCAAGAAGGGTTGGCAATATACGTCCATATGACAGTATGGGGCGGAGTTGCACCTTCCATTTCTTAGACGTTTCGTTTATTATTATTGTATTGGATATGTTGTTTGCATATGTGCTGCATTAAGATTTTTATATCTTAAGAAATTCTTGTACATCTGCAACATTCTAATATTTTATGCTATATCTTGTGGAAGATGTCGCTTTGTGGAAGCGGAGAAAGTAAAAGATGACTTTGATTGATTTACGTTTGCTTTTACTAAAAGTACTAAAACTAAAAGCTAAAATGAAATCACTCCTGAAAGTAGATATAAAAATCTTTGGGCATATTTTCCTTTTTATATACTCGCTGTTGCTGCGAATTCATAAAATATCTGATATAAATTTTTTTTTTAAATTACGGAATAGGTCGATTTACGACATCTGAAGCAAACACCGGATTCCGATAACATTGAGGTAGGCATCGATTTACAGGACTATTATATATCCGTTGAGTGGGATATAATGCGCGTTCCTGCTGTACGCAATGAGAAATTCTACAGTTGTTGTGAGGAACCGTATTTGGATATCGTCTTCAATCTAACGTTAAGGCGCAAAACACTATTCTATACCGTCAATCTTATAATACCTTGTGTGGGTATATCATTTCTATCCGTCTTAGTATTCTATTTACCCAGCGATTCAGGCGAAAAGATATCATTGTGTATTAGTATATTGCTATCGTTGACTGTGTTTTTTCTATTGCTTGCGGAAATTATACCGCCCACATCATTAACGGTACCTTTATTGGGTAAATATTTACTATTCACCATGATGCTGGTAACACTGTCGGTTGTAGTTACCATTGCAGTACTTAATGTTAATTTTAGGTAAGCTAAATAAATAATTAAAATATATCATCCTCTCTTCAATATTTCAAAACTGTTGATTTCATAGATCACCGGTTACACATAAAATGGCCCCTTGGGTACAGCGCATTTTTATAGACATTTTACCAAAACTATTATGTATTGAACGTCCGAAAAAGGATGAACCAGAAGAAGATCAACCACCTGAAGTGCTAACAGATGTCTTTCATTTGCCGCCAGATGTTGAGAAATTTGTTAATTATGATACGAAACGATTTAGCGGGGACTATGGCATACCAGGTAATTGCAAATTTTCGTTCAATCAAAAGGAAAAAAAATCAATTAAAAATGAAATTAAAGAAAATGCCACTAAGCGATATTTATTTTGTAGTAAGTTGGACGTCATGGTTACACTATTCATTAAAAACAATTTTTTTATCTTTTATTTATTTTTTACTAACTACTTCGTAGTTTATATTTTCCAACGAAGTGTTTAACAATGGAAGAAGAAAAGTTATGAGTATTGTAGTTTTTTATTTTGTCTGTGAAATTAGAAAATAAAATTAAAATCAACGCAACCGTAAAACATTTTGTAAAAGCTTTTTCAAAATCAACTTTCCTTCGTATAGAATTTATTTATAAAATATATAAACTTTGAGTTCACATAATGGTGCATAGTTGTATGCCGTTGTCAACATGGCAAGGAATTGTTTTCCTTGCTTTTCTTTCCCATTGGGAAAAAACATCCACTCAAGCGTATATGATTTTAAAAACTTGTTAAAGTGTAAATGAAATATTGTTCTTAAGATCCTACAGATTTATGTATATTATTTGTGCAAGATACTGTTTTGCTAGCATGTGCACCCCACACGCTTATAGCAATTGTGACAAACTCTATAGTTCCTTTACTTCGCAATTTAATCTTTTCAGGTCGAAATATTAAACGCACAATTGACAATTATAAAAACTCATCGCTGCTGCTTATATTGATTCCGTTATATTTGAATTCAGTATTTGCGAGATAGTCTGCTGAGTCCTTGCTTCAGACATTCGTTGTGGTAAAAACCACAATATATTATAGAAACTATGGTATTAAGAAAGCATAGAAAAAGGCGGCTAGATCCACACAGAATAAAAGAATAGTGGGAAAACATAGCTTAAAAATGCCTCTCGAAGAATTTATACGTAAAACGTCTACATTATATTTTTTTTAACTAAGGCATCACGATTCTGTAGTTGGAATAGTGTAAAAATTTGTAGAATTTTTTGCAAAGTTACTAAAAAATTTAATCATGAAACCTAGTCAAACTTAACCAATTTGTTTCCTAGAATATTACGATTCATTTGCCCCGATTAAATGCTCTTTGAACGCTAGAAAATTTGTTGTTTTTATCTTTTCAACGACTCTTATTTTATTTCACTGCCTATCTATACTTTTGCTACAGGCTATGTTAAGTTAGTGTGAGCGACGCAGAAGGTGTTAATATCCACCTAACTTTTATTATACCGTCTAAGCTTATCTGGCCGTCTGATCGCCTTATCGCCTGAAGTGCGTTGATGCATTTTGTTGCAGTTCGCAATTTCTGGAGATATTTTAATGAAATTTGGTTCACAGACATGCTTTGTCCCAAGGAAAAAAGTCATTGTATGGCAAAAACTTCAAATCCTCTCGGACAAATTGGCTAAGTAGTAGTAGTATTTCAGCATTCTCAATTGGTATGAAAACTTTAGACCGGCTGGAGTCGTTTTTTGAACCCACTCTCCAATACCCGTTCCTACGAAAACTGAACCTCTATGTAGTAAAAAGGTCGAATTTTCATGGTGAAATTTAGCTCATAATAGTAAATTGACGAAGAAATCTACCTTGCTAGATCTGATTAACGTAGGCCAGTTTTTACATACCACCTACCAGGCTTAATTGTTAATTTTTTTGCGATGAAAATTTTTTCATAATAGTAATTAAATATAAAGATTAAGATGACCTAATTGGAACCTATTTCCTGGCACCCCTCCATATAAGATGACACATGATTGGTAAGCCCTTCTGAAAAAGGCTTAATTTTTAATATTTTATGATGAAAATTAATTTATAGTAGCGTTTCAATAAAAAATTAACAGTAGGGAATTTCGATCACATAGATGTATTTTTTTTTTTGCATCTCAATCTATATACGTACGATCACGAAACGCAAACTCTTATATAGAGAAAATCTAACTTTCCAATATGCGTGCTTTCCTGAAAACTATAATTTTGCGTGAAAATAATTTGTACTCTTTGGTGCGTTATTACCAAAACGAACGAATAACCGTACTAGGCGAAGTGATGTAGGGTATATAACAGCGACGTTTTCTGACTACAATATTCTCATTTGTTTTATCTGTTTATTTGTTATTTTGATGAAGTGTTTCGAGTGCGTAATAAAGATTTGATAATGCTTCTCAACTTATTCACTTAAATTAATTTTAGAATTTTTACTATAATTAATTCCAAAAACGTCAAGAAATACAAAATAAGTAAAACTATTAGGAAAAAAAAAGTAATGTAAATTAAGCCCCCTTTTTGTCTAATGAAGAAGAAAGATCTAAAGTTATTATTATTATTATTATTATTTTAATTAGACAAACTGTCAGTAACAATGACGGTTTTGAGTTTGTTTTTATGGGCAAGATTGGCAGCGTGAAGGATAGCTCTGGCTTCGGTTATGAAAGTTGAAGTGCTTTCGTGAAATACGTGGTTGAGAAGAACCCGTCCTGTAGCATTCACCACCGCACAAGCAGGAGGCAAACCAGGAGATTTTGAGCCGTCTGTGTACAAAAGATTCCAACCAGTATTGTCCAATACTTGGATTTTCTCAGCTATTAGATTCCTGAAGACATAATTTGGTAAAATACGTTATTATAACCAAGTAGCCTGTCATATAACAAAACAATAGCCTTTTAACACAATACAATTTTTTCCGGTGATGTTCAACGTGTTTTCGTGTTTTAATTAGATAGATCGTCAACTACTTCAAAGCAACTGTCAACAGAAGGCTCTATATTTTCAATGTTGGCAACTTCTTGTTGTTACTTTCAAATAGAATAAGTGTAAATAAAAATTGAAAGAAAGCATCTATAGGTTCAAGAGTACCAATGCTTCATTATAGACGTCAGGGTATATCCATACGAGTTATTACGACGACGAATTGTGATTTCTTTGTTTCGTGATAACATTGTAATGAAATACAGAAGAGCACGCACAGCAGCAGTGATCACTTGCAGTCTGCTTCCATATTTTGTAATGAACTGCATTGTGCTAGTTGAACAAAAAATATTTTTATCACAATCCAGACTGTAGTAACATATTTTTTGCGACTTTTGCCATATTTCATACAACTTTGGTTGAGAGAGTCAACTGAACTGTGTGCGATGCGAATAGGTGTACAGGAAATGTCATTACGTTTGATGTTGACTAACAAATCCAGGCGGGGTTAATCACTATTGCTAACCGCTTCATGGAACGTGAACGAAGTTTGTGCCATGCGACTACAATTTCACTTACTTCGTATACGTTTCTAACTAATACAGAAATAGATGATCTGAAGAAAAAAGGAAGCGGCAATCTTAAATTCAGGCTCTTCTTGTAAGCACATCTACGAAATATAAGCTTGATAAGTCAACTTTTATTTGAAGCGAATAATTTTACGCCAATTATTATTATCTCAGATGGGCGTGGAATATTTCTTTGGCGATTTAATATGTGATCTTTTAAAAATTCTAAACTTAAAGGAAATTGCCGTAGCGCAAACAATTTTTCTAGTTGTACAGCATATGTTTCCGCAATATTTTATAGCAGACATAATTTCAGCTTAATTTAAAACAAGTAAAAACATTGTTATGGAGCATGTTCCAATATTAAATACACTAAACTAGCCAACAGTCTTTTCTATATATAATATATATTCAAAATAAGACTCTTGTACGGGAAGTGATTGAAAAGTGATCCGATCCGAACAATTTTCATCAAAATATCTCTAAAATTGTGGACAAAGAAAGAATATGGACAGATAAGCAAAGGTCGATTCAGAAAATGTTTCGGTATAACAAAACGTGGGTCGTTCCCAAGTTCTTCAGGATGGTACATAGTCCGCACAAACTTTATATACCCTTGCATAGGTTTTAGGTTTAATGATTTTGAATAACGTAAAATTGCGTAGTTGTTAGTAAGCATAACGCTAGTTTAAAATCAGAACACACTACTAAAGAAAAATGCACTCGTTCGATCAAAGGCACACGAATGCATTCAAATTACATGTCAGCCAAATGTTCAAACATGAAAAATGTCTGATAATGTGGCAAATTAGTAAACAGAAGCAGATTTTCTCTTTAAGTAATGTGGACCATTTTTTGAAAATCTTTACACATTGTTCATCTAACTAGGAGTACTACGTTGCCTACGTAATTTGCAGCCTTCTGTCCTCTCACCATCTATCCGAGATAACTACAGAAAGAAAGATAGAAAAGATAGTAAAGCGTTTAGGAAGCAACAAATGCCCACGGTTGCATTTGCAATTTGCATGAGCTTTATCCACAATCTCAGTCATGTCGCAGCAGCACAAATTACTCTAAGCCTGTTCCGCATCACGACTTGTGCGTTTGCTAAAACGGAGGAATCTAGATGTCTGCTCTTTATTGCCTGTGCAGCACTTGATGTCATACAACAATTTTCGATGGCGCATCAACATATAAATTTGCTTTCAAGCACAATACATTTTCTTATATAAAGCTTCTGTTAAAGAAGTGGATAGCGTGCAGACGTACGCTTTAGAACCCTTATATTGTTCTGTTATATCATTCAAGAAGGAGTTCAAGCACACAAATGGAAAGTCACTGGAGCCGGTTTTTTAGTATATTTGGGGCCTCCTCCTCCTGCAAAACGAATATAAAGTATAAACGAAAGCACACCACTTCGATCTCTGCTTTAATGCCTCTCATGGTGTCTGATATAAATTTGTGTTGAACCTTGAAGCCGTAACATTTCTACATTTCCAATGGCACATCGAGTTTGTGCGGATGCAAGCAACATCCAGAAGGGATGGAGATAGACTCGCTTTTTATTACACCGATCGATCGAGAATCACTTTTGGAGTCTAAACTTTTCTGTCCGTCTTGTACAGTCTATACTATTGCACAATTTTTGACATATTGTGATAAAATTTGGTACACGGACGTGTTTTGGCCCACGAGTGAATGCTGTTCAAAAAGGGGAGGATCGCTCATTCGCATATAACGCCTTATTTTGAAAAGCTATAAGAATAACTGTAGGGTGATGTGCGGTATAGACGGCGGTCTACTATTGTCTTTTTATGTGCTTATGGGATGTTTTCGATAATATATTTGATAAACGAACGTAATTCGACCTCTGAAAAAAATGGTTTGGCTGAAGATTTTTTATGATCATTGCAGATAATGCTGATGTGGGATATTTAAATAGATAGATACATAGAATTTGTAATTGCCGAGCTTGCTCGGGCATAGCATTCTGATTTGATTACTCTTGTGACTATTATTGAAATCAATAAAATTAATTTGAACATTTGCAAATTGTTGTTGTTTAAAATTTTCTTTAAATTGTAATTAAACGCACTTTCTTTTGTAGCTACTTCGTATTTGCGGATTTTCGATTCCAAAATCATTGTAGAAAAAAAATCTAAAACATTTTTTCCCTAAGTTATTACAACACTTCTTTTAAGCATTACAGTGGCAATGGCGGCTACAAATTCCAAATTAAACATAAGCCGACAAAATCTACAAAAGCTCAAAATTGTGAAAAGCATTTAAGAGGAACTGACAGGCAAATAAACATCGGAGCATTTTTTCTTAATTCTTATGCGACATTTTAAATTTTTGTCATTATCAAGTTTAAAGTTCTCAAGTGCTAATCGTGAAGCGCACTAGGACGGTGTAGGCTTGAAAAAGACATACTTCATTCCTTATAGATGTAGATTTAGTATGTACCGAAACTAATCCTTTCTGTTGTGAGGAGTTCCGAGAAACATGAACTAATAAAATTCAAACCTTGCTTTTTAAGATTAGTAAACTTTATAACCACAAACAGTTAAACCTTGCAAAAACGTGCACACCATGTCTAATGTATAAATCGAGCAAAAAACTTATTGTTCCTTTCCATCCAAATTTTCTTCACTCAATTATATCAAATGCCAAACTACTAATTTTCATCGACTTCCGCCGAGAAATATCCAAACTCATAAATTGCTTTCAAAGAACTACTTTATAAGGACATTGGTCATAAAAATTTTCTGATCAATAGCGTGCTTTCTTGGGCTAAAATATTCAATGTACAAAATTTGATCGAAAAAGCGTGAAAGTTGAACACAAGAATGCATGGATTCCAAAAATATTTCTGAATCGATCTACATAGGATTCAAGAAATATTTCTGAATCGTTCTATATAGCCGTTGCTTTTATCGTATTGGGCACACCCGCAAAAACTTAATACATCTCACTCTTTTTTTACATGGTCTTTTTTTCCAGATTTTGAAATAACACGGTTTACCAATAAGAACAAATACACTAATAATAGACTCTATGACAATAACAAAACGGGCCGTCAATAACGAACGAAATTCTTTATTTGAATCAAAATCGAGATACTGATGATAACATTTTTTATAAATATGCACGTTTATTATCAAGTAGCGGTAAATAGTTGCGAAATTGATTTTTAATTTCAATTCCAATTTAAAATTTTATATGTTAAATGTGTATATACAAAATTTTCACCATGTACTGATTTCATTTTAATTATTTTTTTTGTTATAAAAATGCTTTGTTTTAGATTTATAAATAATAAATAATGTTTTATAAATAATTCATTACTACTTTTTTTACACGGTTTTTTGGGGAAAAATATTGAGTTTTTGCATTTTACATGGGTTTTTAAGGTTATGGCGTACATCCTTAAATTTACTACATGTCGCATGTATTTTTTCCGCGATATTTTTGCACTGTTTTCTTAAACGAGTTTTGTTATTTTCTGATACATTTCTTACAGATATTGAAATGCTTCCCAATACGCAACAAAAACCGCATGGAAAATCCTCCACCTTACCTATTTCCTTAACGCTCTTGACTTAAAAGAAATTTATAAACACATAACTAATTTTAACGCGTCCTGCTTTGAGTTAAGCCTAAATATATACAAAAATATAAAACTTTACTCCGAATAGCATTACCAAATGTGGTTTTTTAGCTTACTTCTATAAACTTTTAAACATATTCCAAAAGCTCGCAGATAACTTTTGCCATAAAAAAATTTTTAGACAGCTATGACAGAGCCACTGATATATGATATTTCTAGTTATATATATGTAAGTAAAAGTTTTCATAGTCATTACATAAAAATGAAGGCATACTAATTTTGTCATATCGTTCATTATATTTATCTATATCTTTACTTATAACTGTGCATATGTTATTGTATAAAGTATTAATGTGCAAGTAGCGTATTATTAGACATTTGCCACCAAGGAATATTGCAAGATCTTTTAACCGTACAACTACCGATATTTTATATAGTCATGAAAATCATTTGCTTGAGCCGTTCATTTTAAAAGTTGCGGAATTCGATTTTTGAGAAAAATGAAGGTAATAATAATTATAAATTTATTTTTGTATTTATTTACACAATGGCAGCTGAAATAAATGAATAGCCGAATTCGATTGACTCTTAGAAGTAAATCTTATATTAATTATTATTAAAAACCAATACAAAGTATATAAGTAAAAAAAAAACAAATAATAGTAATTCATGTATAAATAAATAAGAAAGAAAAAAAAACATGTACACAACGACCACAGAGGCCCACCCACAAACAGTAAACAACACAAGTTAATTTTCGAATCATTGTGAGATGTTAAAATTGCAAGTTAGTTTAAATACGATATAGGCAAATCGCGTGTATTATTTTTGATGGACTTTAAAAAGTCCGATATTGAGATTAACTGAGAGATATCATTTAAGTTTCTGCAAACGACCCTGGCCGCAACTATATGCACCCTTAAATCGATAAACGAATCTACATTTTCCAACTTATGTGAATCAATGGAAAATTCAGTATTGAATGGTTTTCTACTTAAGAAGGAAAACTTTTTGGATTTTTTAATTTAATTTCATAAAATTTTACGAGCGCCATGTAACCACATCCTTTAAGTCAATTTGAAGCTGATACGGCTGCGATGCCAAGGAGAAGAAAAAAACTGATTAACATCCTCAGGGAGATCCGAGGAGAGATCATTCATGTATAGATTAAATAAAAAGGCCCTAAGTAATTGCTTTGACGGACTCCAGACATCACAGGAAATTCATCCGAGGTGGTGAAGTTAAACAGAATTATGGAGGATTGGTTATGAGGATAAGTGTTTATTCGTCTTGAATATCTATATAAGATAGTTAGCTAAGTCAAACGATTTACTAAATTCATTACAAAGGACTACCGTGCATAAGCCATTTGAAAACAAACGGCAAGTAAACTCTAAAAGATTCGTAACTGTGGAGCTTCTTCTCAGAAAGGAATGCTGAAATGGAGAAATGCAGGATTTGATAGCGAAGCTATTTGCTAAGTAACAATTCATTCAAACAATTTAGGTAAACCACTCAACTTGGCAATGCCTCAGTTCTAATTCTCAACGTGATGTCTGTTTCCACATTTGTGAAGGGGAATAAGGAAGCTAGACTTCCAACACAAAGGCGAAAGAGCTGATTCCAAACACTGATTAAAATAATAATAATAGATTGAAATAATACCACATAGCTCGCCAGAGAATGATTTGAGTATGCATGATGAAATGCCATGAGATCAAGTCGCACAACTATATACCCAACTATCACTTTATGTGCAGTTTTACACTTTTCGGCATTTGGGGAAATATAGAAGAAAGTTACGTATAACTGTTTACTGACAATTTTCACCAGAACGGCAATAAATTCAACATCAGGAGGAGTAGGAAATTCAAATGAATGCAGACATGGCACTTAGAACACCACCGCCTAAGTGATTCAATCGATTCTTTCTGAACACCTGGAAAGAATTGCGCAAAAGTTCCGACGAATGTGAATCAGGCGTTCACCAGATTTCAATGAAAGCTTCCAGGAACACTCAACGTTCACCGAATATTTAATTTTTTGAGCGAAGAAGAACTATTACGGGGACAATCCCGAGAAAAGAATTCCTTTATTAAGGATCCAACTGAACACAATTGTTTATTTAAAGAGATTTCCATGTAAAAGCTTATAAACCCCAATGTCCCTCTTCCTACAGCCAGGATATGACCAACGTAATCCTTTCGAAGGACCTAGGACTACGTCTGCAGCGCGACCAGTAATGCCTGCACACTTCGCATGACAATAACGGTCGCAAAGCCAACAGGTAATCAATCGATCAGAATCGGGGCCTTTATTGGTTCGGCATGATGTAAGCAAACACTCCATGTTAGAAAGCAACGGAAAAAAATTTGGTTTGTGAAGAAAGAAAAAAACAAAAAACTTTTTCTCGTATTCAAGAATGATCTCTTGAAAAACGAAGTAAACGAAGGCAAACAATGTAAAGGCCGCAAATCAAGGCAGACATTTGAAAACAACAATATGCAAAAAACAAGGAAGACACTTTTTGACGAGAGCACCAAGTGCTGATCGCCAAAATTAAAATGCTATCAACACAAAAAGTTGAATATATTTCAAAACATTCAAACACTTTTATAATTAATTAGGCTTTAAAACCGTATAAAGCAATAGAATAAAAAAAGAATTACAAAATTTCTATGTGCAAAATAAAATATACGACCAAAACACGCGCGTAGAGTTGCCAAAACTAAATATGACGTTGTCTTTTTTTAAAAATTTATAGGCAAGACAAATCAGATTCTAATAATTTTTCTATTATGATTGTGGTTCTGTTGTGATTACTATTTGCAACCATGTTAACGCTGTAAGTGAAGTAAGTCATCTAAAATTCGCTTGATAAATACCGAACTCTGCAGAAAAGCAGAATTTTGGGGCGGTAAATAATCTGCAAAAATATTTTTATTTATGAAAAATCGCTACCTTATCCTAACCTACAACTATCAGCTGCATATCGCAAGCAGAATATTCAGGTATTGTATCAAAGCCCTCATAGTTCTCACAATGAGTTAATATGTGTATTTAGGATGAAAGTAAAGCATACAGAGGATCAGAACAAGTATCACCTTATAGCTGCATATCGCAAGCAGAATATTCATGTATTGTATATTCAGGGTGAAAGTAAAGCATCCAGATGATCAGAACAAGTATCATCTTATAACGACATGTGCATTAACCGCAATGGAAAGTATAAGGTAGCCCTAATATGAATGAAAAGTGGCCAGTGACAATTATATAGACATCATTGGCCACAAATTTTTATTGTCAGTATAATGGTCCATCCACTAGACTACTCAACGGACTTGTTAATTATAGAATTTCAAGTTTATTTTTGTTTAAATGTTATTGATATTTCTTGAATGTCATTTGTTTGTTTCAAAAAGGAAAACTTACTACATTGACGATCCTGCTAAAATAAAATTAAACGAACGAAGACAACGGCAGCATAGTACGACATGAGAAGAAATAAAAGCGCCTGATAGTAAAACCCCGAGAAGAACCTTCAAAAAACATCATCAACCGAGCTTTATTGGAAAGCGCTAGAAGACGGGCGAAGGTGATATCGTTCCTACTAAAATAGTGATTTATACCAAATGATCGGCACGAAAAAGACTATAAAAAAAAAAAAATGTTCTAACAAAGTACTACTCGCTCATATAAAAAGCGACGCAAAACTTTCTGTAACAACAGAAGCTTCCGCTTTCACTATAGGCGGCGTTTTGCAAGAACACCTTAGTAACAGAGTAGAGTCACTAGCATTCTTTTGAAGAAAATTGAGCCCAACCGAAAGAAAATAACAGCGCCTCTAATCGGGAATTATTAGCAGTTTACTCTAACGTAAAACACTTTAGACATTTCCTTGATGGTACCGAATTCACGATCCTCACTAACCATAAACCATTTCCCCCTCCTCTCCATTAAAAAACAGAACGAACTCCTAGCCAAGCTAGTCACAACTCTAATCGGACATTAAATATATTAAAGGAGATACAATTATAGTAGCCGATACCCTTTCTTGGGCTTTCGAAACAAATTCTTTAAAGACAATACATCTCAATCTTAAACTCCTCATGAAAGAACAAAAAGAAGACACGGAAATTGAAATGCTTTGAAAGCCTGATCTACCTTGAATTATTCAAAATCCTGTTTCTCGATTTGTGAGAAAATAGCGCCTGATTCCAGACCTTATATTCCTACCACAAAAATTAGTCTTCGAAAAACTGCAGGGTATTTCTCACCCTGGTGTCACAGCAACCAGAAAATTAGTTGTCAAGAGGTATTTTTGTCGAAACAAAACGCGTTGGCCTGGAGTATTTCCACTCAAAGGCATTTCGCCTTCCCTTACAAAATTTTAACTTGAGCTTACAACCCGCAACCTAATGGAATGGTTGAAAGGATTTAAAGGCAACTTAAAGTAGCATTAAGAGATTAAGAGATAAAACCAGGGATTCCTGTGATCAACTACCTTCAGTACTACCTAGTTTGGGTTCCATATACAATTAAGGCAATGCAAGCGAATTGTGCAGAATTTCCGAGATGTTGTTTCTTCTAGCAAGCAATAACGATTTTACCAATGTCTTGAGCACATTTAAAAAAAAATTAAAAATGTCGACTGCAACTTGTCTCACCGTCACCGCTGCAAATATTTATTTGTCCTGAAAATAAACAAACATGCTCTCCATTAAGGCAATTCCTATACAAAGTCAAACCTGCTATTCTTGAAAAAGAAACATTCCCCAACATACTCCCACTTCAAACGTGTTACATGTAATTTATTATAATGTTAAACTTTGTAGAGCGGCAATGTGGTAGTGGTACATCCACTAGACCACTCAACTGACTTCGTAAATACAGAATTTCGTTAAGAATGTTTTTGTTTTAACATTATTGATTTTTCTCGAAAGTCATTTTTGGAATTTTGATCTTTTTATTCATAAAAAAAACTTTTAATAGAAATAAAATATTTATTTAAAAAAAAAATATTTTACAACTACGTTACGTTATTGCTACAGTCAGGGAATTCATTCTTAGCAAACGACCGTAATTTTGGAGTGAGAGAAACGGCAAGTCCGTAAAACCATTTCATTCACCCCACAATTACGATTGTATAATTAATTAGTTTTGAAAGTCCGTTTGGATATAAAAAAACTTTATCCATAAGCCTACATTATATAATACCAGAGAAAACAAGAAATGTGTCTATCATATTTTTAAATTTATTGAAATACAACCCTTTAATATCTCCCGATAGACATATGTGGACTTGCCTTACATTCAAAATGAAGGAGTTGTTTGATAAATTGAATCTACGTAAAAACTTGTAATCGGTTGCTTTCACCTTGCAGCGCAGGTAAAGTCGCCCCCATCGGGAACCGTTACAGAAAAAAAACAAATACGAATTCAAAGCAAATTACGGCAGTTTTTCTATTAAGATATTCGGTCCCGCTAGGTGGCTCTTGATCACCCCCGGTGTTTTCCTACGTTTGCCTCTTCCTCACTTTGCTAAAGTGGTTGACGGTGGAAACGGAAACGCTAAAAGACCCAATCCTTCAGGATAAGTACGTGAAATCTAGTACCAATGCAATAATTACTCACCACGTACTCGTTGTGGGAATACAAACAAATGTAAATACTTAAAACCCGAAGAGGGACAGTTATATAACTTTATATGACTTTAGTTCTAGAAATAATAGAAAGTGGATTTGTAGTTACAAGAATGAAAAGAAATAAACATATTGTTATGAAATTCGCTTTTGTGAGATACAGTCCATATCACTAGATCGTGGATATATTGATCAAGAGAAATGCACTTCAAAGTTCTTTTATTTTACTACTTTGTCTTTCACAACAGTAGGAATTACAATTTATTTTGGCCGTACTCTCAACTTCTACGTTCTTGCCAGACTAACTCTATTTTTCACAAATATTCGATTTATATACAATTTTACAAGAATGTTACTATGCCTAAATTTATGGTTATGGTCTAATCCCAGCCTGGTTTTTCCTCTAATCGTTTCATCGGCCTGCACCTGCATGACGAGCCTGCGAATATGCACTTAGCTTTTACCTCTTAGCTTTTCCACTAATCGTTTTCATTGGCCTGCAGCTGCATGAGGCGCCTGCGAATGCTCATTTGGTTTTCCCTTCTTTAGGGAATTTATTCTTACGAAAATTACTTAGCTGACATTTAACTGAATTTGGGATTTTCGTAACAATATAATACATAGATGATATGCAAATAGTTGACTTTTGGTATTCGAGATTAGTTGCCAGTTTAAAGCAAACCTACCATGTAGTCCATGCAGAAATGAATTGAACATTTGTAAAGCGTCCAATGAAGTTTTAATAGTAATAATTTTCGGTGATTTAAGCGTTAAGTAAAACTGTAGAATGGAAATAAACACGGCTGGTAAGAGAATTAACTAAGATCTCAGAACAAAATCTGGCATTGTGTCGACAGATTGATAAGGGGACGAATTGCCCGAATCACGACGATTGAATCGACACCTTCAAGCTAAGAGATGGATAAAGCGCGTTTGTGCGCCGAGTAAAATGTAGTGCTGTGAGCTTATAAACCTCTAATGGCTGCAGATAAGATCTGTTTACTTTGTAAATAACTTTTCGTAACTAACTTTCGTAAATAACTTTTATTACGAAAAATTAATAAATAAAGTTCTGTACTATCTACGATCCAATGGTACAAACCTAATTTAAGGAATTTTAAGGATTATATATAAACGCGTCACTAAATTTGAAATTTTACACAACAAATTTTTTTGTTTAATTAAGAAACTTAGGATACGCCAGGACATCGTAAAAGGTATATCTAAAGAGAGTTTTGACATTTTCATCAAAACTCCGAGAATGCATTCAACAGCTGATAATTTTGAAAACGCGATGAGCGTTGAGAATATTTTAATAAATAATGAAGAAATTTTTAACATTTATTAGTCTCATATGGGTTAGTTAAAAGAGGCGGTCAATATACAAGAATCACTGAGTGGTATTTTTCTTTCTTTATTCTTTCTTTCTTTATTTATTTATATTTTCGAAGATTTAGATAAGTTTTAAAAATAATAGTCGCATTATTTCCCTTTCTATTTAATTTTCGGCCATTTTTGATGAAGCACTGCCTGCTGAACGTTTCGATTTTGCTGCAGCAGGTGGCATAGCCCCCTGTTTTGGTGATCCGCCCCTGCCCTCTGCACTACCACTACCAGGCGCCGATGATGATCTCTTTAGTCCGGCTGGTAATGGCGATCTAAGTCCTGGCTGCTGTCCAGCCGACATGAGTCCGACATTCGAAAAGCCCTATATGCGTGAAATGGAAAAAACTATCGAAGGTTCACGTTTTATCGCGCAACATGTAAAAAATAAAGACAAATTTGAAAGCGTAAGTAGAACTCAATAACGTCAAGTTAATTAATTTATTTATTATATATATTATTATCAACTATCTGGTTAAAACTTGACAGACTGTTTCATAATTGATAACTGCAAGTCAAGTTTCAAAACTCACAAGCCCGTCTGCTGTAAAAGATTTAGAAAACGGATTGAAAGTATTTTTCTTAACACCTAATAACGATATTTCGCGGCACCTCATTAAGTACTACTAGATATTGACATGAAACTTAACATAGGTAGACGTCAGCTAATCTTTTTCCAACATACGAATAAAAAAAGCTACTAATTAACTATACCTTCGACCCTCCCAAGGAGCGGTTAATGTACAAAACTTAAAAAAACGGCACAGCTTTTCTTGCAATCCTCAGAAGCATAAGTACGGCGTATCGCTTGTTTTATCGTTGATAAAATATTGTGTCTTGTTTCATACAAACTTTCAATGCGATAAAAGAAACGACGGTGTATTGATACCGTGCTCAGTCAGAAGAAGGAGTGCATTTGATTTTAAAAAAGCTTTGAGAGTTTCGTTGGGGAATTATGGTGTAAGGCACTCTGTTTGCAGTTTCTCATTCATCAGTAAGGCGCAGTGATAAATATACTATGATCTGCTAAAATTACTCCCATCGAAACGTATGACTTCGTAATAAATATTTGAAATTGTTGAAGGGCATTTAAGCAATTATATATCGGCTTAAGGCGCTGGGTATCCAAGATTCGCCATAGGCGGATATAAATTTGCTCTTGATTTATGTTCTTTTAATATCGCTATAACCAAATATAGTTGAAGATTTTTCTTCTTTTTCTACTACCTCGTCTATAGAATTATTATCGATTTTATTAAAAGCTTAACTATTCTTAAATTTCAATGCATTGTGTTTTGCTAACAGCATTACTAATACGAACAGCAATGCTGCATTTACTTTTCAAGTACATAGACAGCCAATCAAGCAAACAGTTATCAATCTAAGCAAACGTTAACCTTCGACAAAGCAAAGACGGTTAAATGCTTTTAGATTTCAGTGAATTTTTTAGTATATCCTTTTTTTTACTTCTAAATTTCTGTGGATTTATGTGATTTGCTCTCTAATCAGAGAAAATGGAATAAGTGAAAAAGATCGAATGTTTTATTGAAGCATGAAATCAAAGTGCTTTCAAAACACTGGCAACGGCACTGGCATTGTCAGCAACTATACGTATAAAACTGGATGCTGCACTGACTAAATAGTGCTCATCATTACCTAAAGCAAGCTTAAGCATGCATATGAAAACTAAGTGATGTTTTTTTTTTTGATTTTGTTTTTATAACATCATCATTCTCCGCAATGTCATCATCAACGTTGTTAACAAAATAGTCAATATTTCATATTTTGAATATGTGTGTCAATCTTGGTATATATACGTCCCTGACGTTTGCGGTAAATCCTGTTTTAAATCAAATTTTCAATTCTTTTTATAAATGTAGAACGTACTGCCTACGGCATTTTAGCATTTACAGGCACATATGCATATGTGCGCATACACAGACCCGATAATTTAAACTAGACGATGATAATAATGTTTTCGTATGGGTTGGGGTTTATTTAACCAATTAATTTCAACGTTGTTTACCCGCTTTGTAAAATTTTTTTATTTTTATTATTATCATCAAAGTAACAAAAATTAATTAACTTTCTTTATCTTTTCTCCTCTGGTTTGCATTCTCTCTCCCTCTCTCTCTATCTCTCTCCGTCTCTCTCCCTCTCATTATCTTTCTCTTTTTTTTAAAATTAGGTTGAAGAAGATTGGAAATATGTAGCGATGGTGTTAGATCGATTGTTCCTGTGGATATTCGCTATTGCGTGCGTGGTAGGCACAGCGTTAATTATATTACAGGCACCCAGCCTGTACGATAAGTCGGAGCCGATCGATATTTTATATTCAAAAATTGCCAAAAAGAAATTCGAATTGTTGAAAATGGGCAGCGAAAATAGTTTATAGCGACCAGTTGGGTTCGCAGCGGGCTGGTGGAATATTATCACCAGCTCGATGCGAACCCTGTTCGCCGCACGCGATGATGATCGTGGATAATACAACGATTTCATTGTGGAGGTGGACGCCCCATCATCAGATAATGGTAATAATACGCTGAAATTGGATTTAGGAGAGCAAGTGATCAAAATTGAGTTTGCTATTGAGAGGCGAAATTGAAACGGAAGAAAAGAAGAACAAAAGAAAAACTAACGAAATGCGAGCGTGACATGAACCGTAGCACGTGAAAGGTTGCTATCCATCCAAACAGGTAAAACCTACAGACAAAATTCCAAAGTCACAAAAGGCGCCAAACATGCATCTCTTTTATTATTAACATTTCTTGTCTCTCTCCCCCTTTCTCTCTCTCTCTCTCTCTTTCTCCATCTATTTTTTTTCTTTAACTTTCTTTCTTCTAAAAGTGTTTTTAGAATAATTTCTCAAATTGAACGAAAACTAACGAGAATTGAATTAGAACAAAAAAAAAAAAAAACAGTCACGGCAACCACAAAAGCAAAACAAAAATTACAAATTTTCTACTGGATCATATATTAGAGCAAATAGCCAGTAAGTCACTATATTGCAAGAAAAAAAGAATTAAAAAAGAGATCAAAGCAAAATACAACAACCAATCAGTGGTGTTACACTCGCATTAAAATTTAATGAAAACAAAAAATAAGTAAAAATGTAGACAAAATTTAAGAAATGAAAAGAAAATTATAAATATTTAAGCACACTTACACAAACACAAGCAAAATTTCTCAATGAAATTGAAAAGATTTTGTGAAAAAAAAATATCATAAAAACTTGTATAATTTTCTCACTTAAATGATAACAAAAAACTTAAACAAAACAAAATCGAAGCAAGTTCCTTTGAAGCGTTACAAAAAGTAAGATAAAAAAACAACAACAACAACATCAGTGGTTTATAAAAAGAAAAGGGTTAATAGAATTTAAAGCACAACAACAACAACAACAAAAGCACATCAACGAATCTTTTAGTTAAATAACAAGAAATTACCGTGAACTCTGTGAGAGTCTTGCCTTGAAACTGGCTTATCCACTTAAAGTTAAACAAACAATTGAATTAAATCAATCGAAGAAGCCAAGCGGTTGTTGCGAATAACAATAACAATGGTGATTTATTTAATTAATTTTTTTTCATACATACATGTTTTAAACTTTAAATTATTATTTACAATCAGCTAAACTTTAGAAGCCAAAGCCAAAGGTTTCGATGTGTAACTATATCGTTTTCATCAGCAAGGCCTTACTTCATGCATCTTTTCATCACCGACGGAATCATTCCACTTGCCAAAGCCAAATAGATTGCTCAAAAACTGTACTTATTCTTAATCGGCCTACATTTCCCACAACCAATTCTGCTATGTCTGTCTACTAAAAAAAACATCTACAGTCCTAAAGTGCATAGTAAGTCTCAGTTGACGATCTTAATAATCGCGCAAGCACGTTTATTATTCCGCAAGAGAAACCAAACTTTTATGATATAGCTAGCATGGTGACTATGGTAATTAAAGTGAGTTGGTTTTGTCACGCCCCAATCGCTCTCTGTCTTGGATAAGTTGCCGACAATACTTATGTCTGAACGTTTTCAGCAGTAGTCGAATCGGATCGATAGACTCTGTAAACTAGCCTTAGCGTCCCAGAAAAAGATCAATTTTTATTAGCTAATGTTGTCCGCAAGTAAGTAGCAATTTAAATATCAAAGGTTATTACAACAATTCGAATGAATTCTAACTCGAGAATTAGATTCTGAAGAGAAATACTCCTCAACTTACATTTTGGCTTTACACAGAAACATTGTCCAGACTCTTTAAGGGGTTGGTCTGAGTTTTTACACATTGTCCTCTTTTTATTCCTTTAGATTCCATTTTATGTTATTACTGGAAGAGATAACTAGGTGAAAACGTGGGACGGAAGATTTAAAATAAAAAATAAACCCAGTTTTCGTCGCAGTAAGGAGAAACGATGCACGTGCTTATAAATGTCCTTTTGTCGAAACATTCTGGTCAGAGCGATTTCTTTAGCGAATGTGATAACGGTGAACTTGTTCACTTATATAATACCCCGTGAAAGAAATGCTGTAACCAACATTCCCTTCCAGGCTTAGTATATGTCTGGAAAGTTAAATTTTCATTTCCAGCGATATAATCTTTTAAATTAGCATGAAAATGTGCGTGTCCATATATTCAAATCGCTATTTCCGCGATATAAGATATGACTTTGTCCTAAATATTATATTTTCTTATCAGCCTTGGTAAGTTATGTCTGAAAATCAATTCAATCGCCTAATATGATCATTGCAATTGCAAGAAAACTGGACGGAAACTTTTCGTTTTTTGCAACGGGTTTGACATGTACGATACGGGAGAGGATAAACTTAGTTGTGACATTGCATTCATATATACCATGGGTAAATTAGCGGTGCACACTAAAAGATTTGATATAAACTGAGCATAACTTTTTACTTTTAATAGTGGAAAAAGTAGTTGCTCGAGAAGAGGAATGGGGCGTAACGTAAAAAAAGATACTCAACTTAATTTATATGAACAATGCTTACGGATTAAAGGCCAACTTGTAATGTATTGGTGTAGGAGAATATGTACGTCATTTGAGTGTTTGGTACCAAACGTTGGCTACTAATCTAAAACATAGGACATATATAAGCGTACGTTTTTTGACGAGATTATGAAAGTGACGTGCAAGATATCACAGGTAGCAGGCACTGATTAGGAAGTGGTGGATATCCAAGACTTCCTCGAACGCGATTACAGCTTTCTCATTTCAATTTTTTTTTTTTTTGTCTTAAACTAATAAATGCACGTTTGATTGCAATATCTTTTCTATGGAAGGAAAAAGAGTAAATACAAGAGAGTGGTTGAGAGCTCAAGAATGGTGTAAGTATGTATAGTTTGTGAAAATCAATCAACAAATATTAATAGTTTGATTAAAAATATAAAAAATAAACAAAAAAATGTTGCATCATTGCGAGCAACACTTAAAGCGTAAATTCTGAAATTACTAGATAAGTTAAAATGAAAAACCAAAAGACAAAAAAACGTTTTAGGTTAATAATTAAGAAATTTAAAAAAAAAAGCCTAAAAACTATAACAATAACAAAACGCAAAACTTATAAAAAAATTTTAAAATATTTTTTTATTCAATTAAAGTTGTAACTCTCCTCCCAAAGAGTATCCATTTTTCTGCAAATAATAAATTGCTGTTGCAGTCATTCAATTCGAAAACATTTTTACTGTTTTGACATTTATATTATTTCGCCTAAAACTTTGTTTTGTCATACTCAAGTTTTTGTTTTCCCCTTATTTTTATGCTTTTAGGAAGACAGCATAAAGAACATTTACTCCTACTACTTGACATACAATTATAATTGAAAAACTTAGTTAAAAAACAAGAATGCAAAAGAAAATTATGCAAAATATTAATAACATGGCAACTGCATACCCTTGCCCCAATCTCTTGTCTGCTACTTCTCTGATTTAGTTTTTTTTCGAAAAAATTTCGAATACCACATACACGGTTTAAACAAAAAACCATGAGCTGAATAAATTTAAGAAAACACAAATAAGAAAATTAAATTCGGTCGGCAACGGACCTTTTATACCCTTCACCGTTATCCTAAAAAAGACAGAAGAAGTAAAAGAACAAAATTTTCATGCTCTACAATATGAAGTGGGCGCAGCTGATTTCTTCTTGTCTTTGTGGTATATCCAGGTGGGCGTGGTTGGCGTGTCCTTTGAAACGTTCAGTCCAATTCAAAATTCTTGTGCAAATTTGTAGACGATATCTTCACGACGATATTTTCACAGGCGGATCTGTTTAGGTGCGTTCCAACTTTGAAATTATCCAATAATTTGTACACTTTATGGGATTTTTGAAGCTTGTTTCTGCACGTTATGAAGGCATTGGAAAAACAATTAAATCTTAATACACTATAATATTGGGTAGGCGTGGTCAATTTTTGTATTTTTATGCACAAATATTACAGCATCGTTCATAGAATAGGTGCTCAAATTTCAATTTCGGTAGTGCTGTGGGCGTGTCCTTCGACCGATTTGGTCCATCTTCAATACCAACCAATATGCAAGAACATTCAATATGCCTGCCAAATTTGAACTCGATACAATGAGAATGTTTACAGCACACATTTCACAGACGAACAGATGGACATGCTCAAATAGATTTAGAATTTGATGCTGATCAAGAATATATATATAACTTGTGGGGTCTGTGGTGCTTCCTTCTGGACGTTACAAACGTTTTGACAAAATAAATATTCCCTTCAACCTTCGATGATGGGTATAGAAAAACGATTCAAATGAAAATTTTGCCGGCAAAAATACACATAATATAAAAGTTTTTTTACATATTTCTTTTTTTTTCGTGCTATATTTTTGAGTACGTCGAGTAATGTTCTTTGCATAACAATGGTTTTGTGCAGCATGAAAGTCGGTCATATCGACACCCTCTTCTGCGTCTCTATGAAAACAATGCACGATCTCTGAATTCTGTGTTCATTCCATTCATCTCCATTTCTTAATTCCACTCTGGGAGATTTACCCAGAAACACCTTGTAAGGTTTGCAAAGCAGAGGGGTTAGGGTAAAAAATCGCACAAAACTTCGTTAAAAACAAGTAAGAATATTATAGTGGGGCAAGGCCTATCCTTAAATTGCACATTATTTCCATGCAAAGACATACGTTTTATGAAAATTCGCATATTGGAGGATGACCGCAGCGTCACGTGATGTGATCCAAATTTAGCAAACTCCATTTATTTCCCAAAAACTTCACTCTTTTTCAGTTTCTGCCATAGAAAACTAGAAGTTGTACTTTCTCTCCAGACAAGGACATCCTTTTCATGATGACCCTAATATATGTTAGGATCTAAAGTAGACCTATGTGGTCCAACTACACTACTTTTAATTTTTTTGGTTAAGTTGCTACCATGGACTAATTTTCGTCATATAACATGTTTTTCGAGGGCTTACTATTTGCCAGAAATTTAATGTGGAGTGAAGTGCAAGAAATAGATCCATGTGGTTCAAATTTAGTCCGCTTAATTTTTATGTCATTACTATCATGAACAAACTTTCATCATAAACCATTAACAATTAGGCTTTTTGACATATAAGGATTTACATTTCTTGAGAATCCTTATAAGCGGTGGTATCCACAAAATAGGCCTATGTGGTCTAAATTCGGTAAGATTAATTTTCTTGCCAGTTTACTTTTATTTATTTATTATGAACAATGAAATATGGAAAATTGGACCTTCTTACCAGGTAAATATTTAGTTTTCAAAGGAAAATGTATATGACAGGCGGTTCAAAACATTGTCCCAGCCGATTCAATATTTTCGCACCGATTTAGAATATCAAGTTACTATTACGCGGCGAATTGTGGCGAAAAATTTTGAATATTGTACATTTTTCCATATGAAGATTTTTTAAAGTAGGCCGTTATATGGAAAGTGGTTAAAAAATGGGTCGATCCAAAGCATTTCCTTTCGTCCTTGGGTCGAAGTACGTTAATGCACCAAATTTCACTAAAATATCTCTCAAATTGCAACCTGTACCTTCAACACAAATTTACATAGGCAAACATCAGACAGACGAACAAACAGACCGGCTGCATCGATTCTGCATTTTCAGAAAATGAGTCGCAATCGATCGGTCTAAAAAAAGGGCTTAAACCCTTCAACCCCAGGTTGAAAACCTGATACGACACTATGATATCCTTTTTTGTATCCGTTGGCCCATTCGTCTGGCACTGTGAGATGTCCATACACTAATATACCTGGTCAAAGTGTTTTTTTTTTTCTATTTTATTTAACATAATACGATTTATAAAGCCATACAGTACTGTCGGTCACCATATTCGTATTTCTAAAATGTGACGTTGTAAAAAGCACTCACTCTCAATAAAATAGCACACATTCTAAAAGGAAGGGAAAGGAAGGGACGGTTTATTGCTAAACTATTTGAAAGGAGTGCTAATATTTCGCAGCCTGGAAATTATTAATTTAAAAAATTTTTTGGTTTTTCTTCGATCATTATTGGGTTGATCTTACTATAATGTCTTTTAACAATAGATGTCATTTTATATTTTAATGATTCAATATAAACACTGCTTTGCGAACTGTGTGAAGTGTGGCCCTTTACTGCAGAAACTAAACGTTGTTGTCGTTATCATATATTTTAGGTTAAAAAACAGGCCAACTTTGCGTGGCAACGCATCCATACACTACAAACGCGAGGAAATTCAATACAATTGCACCACCAAAATAAAACCGTGTCAAAATCTAGCTCTTTATGGTTGAAATGGATGTAAGGCTATTTCTCTTTGGCTTTACGAGGACCAAGTATAATCGTTTTGGTTGTTTATATATGGAAACGAACCGAATGGCTCAGAATAAATTTTCCCAAAAATTCCGCTCGCAATCAATGTAAGCATTTGAGAACATCCTGTTCTTGTTTGCCAAATGTCGTCTCGATGACACTAAAAGCACAAAATCCTATTTACCCATTCAGGACTAATTAGACAACAAACCCACATATCACTCGGTCAAACAACAAACGAGTTACTTAAGAAGCGCGACTATCATGTCGTCATACCCGGGTTTAATTTCTAATGTAGTAGACGATACTTTTGTTACGATTGCTGTGTGGTCCTACGTATGGTGAGTGTTCGGTTGGTAAAGGCATAACACTGGTTGGGCACAAACAGCAAACTCATTTTAGATAATAATTTTTTCATTTAAAGCAACGATTGCACAGAAATTAAGTTTTTTTATTTCCATGTTTCGAAAAAGAGTTTCAGATTGATTTCTTTTCTGTTTCGTCCTATTTAATCTATTGATTCTGCGTTCATTCCCACTTACTAGAGCGTTTCATTCCATCGGCCACTTTTTATTGCCAAAAATGCTCAATAAGGAAGTTGAAAGATTTAAACCAACCGTGCAGCACTTAAGCACATGTGATTTTCCAGGTGTGCTAAAACAATAATTCGGATATAAAAGCGAAAATTTTGAAGAGTAACGAAATTCTCCTTTCCGAACTGTTCAACTTCATTTTGATTGGTTTAATTTACAGATTCGAGAAATGTAAAAAAAAAATCCTTTTTCCGTCATCCGTGCTACCATTTAAAAACCATATTTGTTACTAAAGTTTTCCCAACGAAATGCGTTATACCCAATCCACTCTTATTTGATTTTTACTGCATATACTTATAAAGCGGAAAGATCTTTTTTCGAGTTTTCGTTTACTTTGAAATTTCGTGGTAAAACATCGTTGATACCAAAGGTCTCTTAACGGTTTCGGTGCAATTATTGTAAGGGCCTGCCCAGAAAATAAAAAAAGGCATAGTTTTAGATAAATTGGAATTAAGTTGGGTTGATATAAAAGTTCTAATGTATGTATTTCGAAAATCAGTAGATAATTAGTAAATAGTCACAAAATAGGTAAAAAAAAATTATATAAGCAACGCCAGAAACGCTTTCGGTTAATCGTAAGCAGATAAATTTTACACTAATTTTCGACCCCAAACAGCAGCGTTGGCATTAGCAATTTTTTAAGCATAAATTCAAATTTATTAAGATTTTTAAATTTTCTTAGGCATCTTAGCCGAGTTGCTAAGCTGCTTACGCTTATTTCCAAACTATAGTGGGCATTGAACCAACAAAAGACAACGGAGGAATGGTCATATAGGTGGACTAAAACAACATGATTCAGAATTTTGTGATCATCGAATAAATATAGTCTTCATTCATACCCGTTTGGTAATCACCAATATAAACAACTAATCACGAGCCTCTGCTATGCCTGTCTTTTTCGAGAAGAAGGGGAAATTGTCTAGAATAGTGGGCTGACTTAACTAAAACATAAATCAGGGAAATGTTGCAAATGGTTGTCAATATGTCAGCAAATTATGATAAATCGAACCGCCTGATAATGCTGCTGTAATAACGTTTTCATTTGAACGAAAATGATTTTCGTGAGACTAATCCCAAAGCCGATACAAATAAGTCCTTAAAAGGCAATGGCCATAAAAAATGCCATAAAATCTCGCCAATTTTTGTGTATCGCAACTTTTCTTTTCTCGCTCTCGATTGAGCTGTTGTTCTCTTCTTCTTTCGACTTCACCCGTACGATGTTTTTTTCTGCAGCCAAGAGCTCTTCCAAGATATTCACGAACAAGTGACGGAATTCGTTTACATTATTAGTCTAACAAGAGAGATAGGATGCTATGTAGGCGGGAGACTTTTTATTCCGTAGCCCCTTAAACTAAATGCTTTCTAAAATCAATAGACTAAAGTTTGTTGAAACCTAATTAATTATAACGCTCCCATTCGTTTTCAGCCTCTTCTTTCATTTACAATTTCTTTGTACGGTTGTATTATCACAGTTTTTATCACAATAACCATTTTTTAAAACAAACCGAACACACGAACGAAATTTAGTTTGTAACAAGAAGATTCCTTGCCCTTACGTCAATTCAATCTTTAAGAGCAACAACAACAACTCCAGAAAATAAGTGTACACATTAGCAAGTAGCAAAAGCTTAATTAAAATTCCTAATCTAAGAGAAGAAAAACATTTTTTTTAACAATTTGTTTCGATGGAAATTAACTAAAGGTAGTCGAGTGGCTCACTTGGTGGAGATATATGTAAATTGCAAAAAATAGCAAGTCTTATGTACACATAATTCTCATCTTTTTTTTAAACGTTTTTGTCTTTGGTAGAGTTTAGCTGATACTGACAGCGATTGAAAAAGGTTTGGGGGAAAGTGTGCTTAAAATTCTACCTTTTTAATGCATAGAATTGCAAATTCGAGAGACATGAATATTCAAATTGTGTCAACCAATGAACATATTGCTTATGTTTGGTATTGAGTGTTAGTAGAATGAATAAAAATTTATTTTAGGAAGCAAGTTTTCGTATATGTTTCATACAGAAGTTTAACATACTTAACATTAAGTATTATATAAATAATTCGCAGCTTAGAGATGGAGAGAGAGAACAAAGCACAAATCTGTAATATATTCCCATGAGAACTTTTTAAAATGTTGTTGAGGTAAAAACATTACAAGTCGGACATGGGTGATCATGGAATACTCAGCACCACTTTCAATTTCTAATATAATTCTTCATTTATTTTTGTAATAAAATACTAAAAATTGTATCTTATTTTCATGTAAAGGCATTATTTTCATGGTTGCCTTTATATGCGATGGACGCAGAACCTGATCTAATGTGAAACAAATTTACAAAAATTAATTTTGTCTTCAAAGATCTTCATCAATCATCACAGTAAAGTAAAAGTAAAGTGCGAACACTCGCAGTTGGCGTAGTTCAAAAATAGACCTGCATGTTCATTTCATTTTTGAACTTTGCTATTTGTTAGCGCTCAATTCAGGCAAACTTTTACAATTGGCAATGCGGTCAACGGCTTTAATCTTAAATCCTTTCTCGAGTTACGTGCGTACAGATTAACCACATATTGTATCGTAAGTAGTATAAGGAATTATTATTTTATAATTTCTTTATACAATCTACAACGGCAATTGCAAAATATTATATTCTAATTTCCAATGGGAAAACTACGAAAGACAACAATTCCGCAATAAAATAACTAAAAATTTAATAGTGGGACACGGCCCACCTTTAAATGCCTTACATCATTTTGCTTTCGGATTATTCATATAGCGACCCTTCAAATTAGGTTGTTTTATGGAAAGTGGTCCAATACGATCCGTGTTTGCTCTCCAAAGTTCATCCACATGTCTCAAAAATTGCCACAAGTGCGTTGAACACAAGAAAGAAAGTTACTCGGATGGACAGAGAAGCTTAGACCGCTTCAGAACGGGATTCTGAATTGATCGATGTAATAAGAAGCCAAGATCTACCCCTTTGAGAGTTGCATTACATTCGAACAAACTTGACACGCCTTTGTAGTCCAAATTGTATAGGATTAAATTACAACAAACGAATCATCTCGGTTTTTGTAAATTTTTTCCTCAATCCAAAGCGCTTATGAATTTCATGTTTAGGAATTGATTGTTTTCAACTCACCTGGAGTCAGTTCATCGACGAGAGGGCATTGTTACAGATTCTCCAGGCTGTCAATATCTGATGCTTTCATTCATTATCTAACGCATCTTCAACTGACCGAATGAACTACAAACTACGTCAGCTTTACTATTGCAAGCTTTATTTTAGTTAGTATTTTAGATTTAGTTCAGAAATCGTGCCAGAACAATATAGGATTGTCGTTCACCTACTGACGATCACTTTCATGTTACGGTATTGCTTAATTTCATTTTATTTTTTGTTTTTTCAACAATATTGATGTAAATATTGCCGTTAATAAGATTTTATGTATAAAAAGTTTTCCTCTTTTTTACGTAGTTTGAGAAGAATTCACCGTTAAGATCTTATAAGATCTAATATTTCTTCTGCCTTTAGGAAAAGAAAAGAAAGCTGGATTCAGTTTCAATACGATTACGATTTTGCTGACCATAAACTTCTTCACAGAAGGCTGATACATACCATGACGAAAAAGAAAATAATTAAAAGCGACAACAAATATGTTTTTATTTTAAAATAAGGAAAGGCTTTGATTTTCCATATGTTTTCTCTCTCTTTCTATAGTAGTTTCCCATTCAAAAATTGATCGGCCGCTTATTGCATAACACTGTCACCCTAAACTTCAGCTGTTTAGATTTTATTCCCGTTGTGTTTATAAATAAATGTTGCCCTTGTTCTGTCTACTATCTCAGAATTTGTTATTTTCATGCCTACAGTAGGAATAGTAAACGCCATTAATTAGTTGGCAATCATAAGTAAGTGTAAAGTACGTACTAGCCATCATCGAAGAAGGTACGGCCTGTAACAGCGAAAAATGGGCATAATAATGTAGATATATTTCAATCAATGAAAGCTTCCGAACGATATGCCTTGCCAACGATTCGTGCTCCATTTTTGAAACAAAGGAGTCTTTAATCGTTAATCTGATCCAGAGTTGCCGCGAACATTCGAACGTTTAAATATCCATATGAAGCGAATGACCCTCAAGCCAAATGGGCATTTAGAATAAAATTCTCGAAATTATCGGCAAAAAATCCAAACTTTCCAGTCTAGAAATAAGTTCACCTTAGAACCAATTGAATAAAATTGGATATAACTCCCTGGCACCCATAACGAAGTTCATTGGGTCGGTCAGCTTTACACTGCTTTACATTATCTCAGCGCATCGCAAATGCGTCTTTCAAAGATTGTATAATATATATAAATAAAATAATAATAAGAATAAAGAAGTACTGTGGAAAACGGTAACTGTTATTAAACGCGATGTTTATATTGCGCATTTCAACCTTATCAGCAGAATTTCAGAACTGAGAGTTGGAGTTTGCTTCACTTTAATATCTTTTGCGATTGAGAGTGCCGTAAATCGATGAATCCTTCCTTTTAGGGCTCAGCAGCTATTAAATCTAATTGGTATGATAACCATATTCTTGAATTGAACGACTACCTCATACTTAAGGCCCAAGTTTTCTGTAGACATAAATATAAAAATGTGCTTAACAAAATTTTCTATATAAAAAATTTGTCCGATACAAATGTTAAACTTCGATGCATTGATTGTCATAAAAAAGCGTACATACATTTAATAATTTCATTTATGTCCACTTAATATGTTTTATATAGGCCATTTTATATGAGATTTTTCTTATTCAAGTTTTCTTTTTAATTTTTTTTTCGTATTTCCTTTTTTAATTTTTAAACAATTTATGTCAGAAATATTTTGTAAATAATAAAGAAAAAGTACATGTATTCTGTAAAACTAATTTATAATAAATATGAAATTATCGATTAAGTGTAAAATATGCAAAAGTAAAGGACAAAAAGTTAACATTTTTAATAAATTAGATTTTTTAATAAATGAAAGAGACATAAATTAAAAAATTCAACTAAAATTAAACTTGATATAAAAAAAAAATATGTAAATTTCTAATAACATGTAATAAATAAATGAATTTAAATTAATTGAAAAAAATTTTTTAAATATTAATGTGGAAAATAGTAAAAAAACCAAAAGCAAACAAATATATAAATATAAGAACTTATACATAAAAAAAAAAGGAAAGAACAGAATTTAGAAAATCACTAAAAAATTAAGAACAAAAAATGACACCATTTAATAGAGCTTAAAATGAACTACACACATAGTCGCATACCTACACCTACAAAAAAACTGAGATTCGCAAATTATGGGAAAAGAACAAGAAATTCATGGAGCAACAATTCTTTCTTTTGTCGATAGAGAACCACTAAACTAGTAATAAAATTAAATTAAAAGAGAAATGACAAGGAATTGTTGTTTTTAATGCAAGCAAAGTCTGAGTTAATTATAAAAATAAAAAATAAAATGTGTCGTAAAAACTACTTTCGAAAGACCATGCAGGCATCTTTAGAATGTTCAATGAAATAGCAAATTCATGCAAACACTTCCGACTCCGTAGCAGCAACAATAAGCCCCGAACATCACACAAATAGACACAATACTTCCAATAAAAGAAACCGTAAAGACTTTAAGGAGGCTTCTTGGATACGCACCACTTAAAATAAAACGTAAATATGTCGCTAAACGATAAGCAATCAGTTCCATTTCATTTCTATATAACCTTTCAAATTTCTGCGAACATTTTCTATGAGCGAAGCGAAGGTGAAATGTAACTTTGCCGAAAGTTTTGAGCTGTAATAACCAAATATCTCAATCTGTTGTTGATGAGCGAAGAACGAGTTCCAAATATGCACCAAATATGCATGTGCGCAAGCACCGATCAAAGTAATTAATTGCGCAAATTTTTCTACATGTCGGATGGATCGAGCAACTTTTCATGTTTCGATGTTCATACATCAAGATTTCTATTATTTGTTGTATCACATCAGCCGGCGCTCTCTGCCAAACCTCAAGAAGCAGAAACATTTCACGTTGAAAAAGAAAGTTTAAAAAACCCTTTTTCCTACACGGAACTGATATTCTCATTAATGAGATTACTTTACTTTGATCAAAATAAATGGTAATCAAAAGTAAGACTATGTAAGAAGGCCTCTTTTGGAAACGTTCGCTTCTAGTTTCATTATACAAGTAATGCATATTTTCATGGAACGAGCGGTCATCACCCAATGAAAAACCTTAATGCTTTGCTATCTAACATCTGTTCTGTGTATATTGATAGGATTGTAGCTCCTTCTTCTATTCTAATCTTTACTTTGCACATATTTAAAGGCTGACATTTTTCGCTTGTGAAACCAATAATATAACTTTTGTGACTTTTATTTTCAAAAAGTGTTTATAAAATGCAAATTCAAATCTATTCAAATTAATATTTCAAATATCAAAAATCGTACACCAAAAATATATATTCAAAGATATAGCTACTTAACATAGATTCTTCATTTCAAAGCAAGCTGCTGACGGGCAATAAGAAAGCCGGCTTATATAACTTCTCTAGAGAAGATTGTACGCGTAAATGTAGGTGTGTACGTATGACTTGTGTGAGCTGGAATATGTACATTACTAAGGGAAGCTCACAAGAGGTTTATATATATGTATTTGCGTACTTACATATATAAATATATATATATATATGTATGTATGTATATGTATATATGTGCATAATTTGTAATTACTTATACAAGAATCACATACGTACGCGTACTTTATAGTTTCTGTCTTTTTGGGAAAACTAACACGCTGCTTAAAAGTTTAAAGCATAAATAGCTCAAATATAAAAATTTCGCTCAAGGCGGTTGAAATCTAAAAAAAAAAAAAGGGTAACATATATACATACACAAACGAACACACATAGTCACGTAATAACACGTACGCACACGTTTACTTCGAATTGGTTTAAACACTGAATTGGTTTAAAATTTGCAAAAAATATCTTAAAAACAAAAAGCTTAAGCTACTATTTTGAATGTTATTAGAAACGGATACTAATGCTGATGATCGATGATGATAAACAATACTAAACAATAATATGCTCTCATTGGTTGTGTTTTTAGATAAATAACAAACAAACAAGTGAATAATAAATAAATGATGCAAAAAAAACATCTTTGAGAAAACTAAACGCAAATAATTATGAACGACGATCAAAAAACAAAAAAAATACAAAATAACAGGAAAAATTCTTGCAACACCGTAACCAATGTTGAATGATCTTCGTCTGTAATTATATTTGAATTTTATGCTAACTGAAATATCTGTTTTTGTTTTAACTAAGTTAGAAGCTTAATCTGTTTTTCTTTCCCAACCATTTTAATTAAGGACAACATTTTTTTTCGTGTCTTTTATCACAAAAGAACCACAAATTGTGTTTTAAAGCCGTAGCAAATTGTAAAAAAAAAACAAAAAAAAAAAAAATATTAAAAATAGTTGAAAAAATTTGTTAATTAAAAACTGCCACAAAAAAGACGAATAATATAAAAAATTTTAAATGTAATAACAAAAAAAATTATTTATATATGTAAAATTGTAATATATAGCAAAAATAAAAAAAGAAAGAAAAGAACAGGCACATCTATGTACCCATATAGTAAAGCAAACGCAGACACATAACTAACACATGCTCACACACACATACCTACCACACGCAAATAATTAAGCCAATTATGTGCAAAAAAAAAAAAAAAAACACAAAGTGTAGATTTTAGGTAAAGCAAAAAATATGTGTTAATACATAAATCATTGATAAAATTTAAACCAAATAAACCATTAAACAAGAACACGGGGCTCGAAGTTAACATTGCGGGTAAGTTGTAATATTATTATAAAATTGAAATAATAATATAAATGTATCCCATAAATCAATTCATTATATGAAACACTTTTTAAAAAGCGCCTGTAAATATTTATGCATTAAAAATAAAAAACAGTAGTCGTAACGAGTATCTAGTGTTAACACAACAAACAGATATAAAAACATTTTAGAAAGCATTTCATTTAATGTTTGCCCCTCAGTATCCATACAACAAAAAATCGACAACAAACATGTAACACATAACACATATATATAAACATAGTTAAACGATTATAAAAAAATGTTCCTTTTAGAGAGTTTTTATAATCTTTTTTTTTTTTGCTTTTGTTTCATAAAAGCTGTTTTAAAACCTACGCCAACAGCGGCACATGTAATCGAAATAGATTTACCTATCTTTTGATTCTGTATCTTAGAGGATGCTACGGCCATCCCTTATCATTGTTGACACTTTCTAGGTCAGTATCCCTTTCTTCTGCGTTCAGGCACTTTCGTTTTACTTTTTCCTTCGATGAACGGCTGGAATCCTTGTGCGGAGTACAACTTAACCCATAACTCATTTCCACTCTTGCAATTCATTTTGTAATTACGCAGCTACGTTCCCGACTTGCTTAGCGCAGATCCATTTTCTTGTGGCAGTTCTAGTTTTACTTTGTACATAGCTAAATGCCTCAATTGACTTTTTCCTTTTTTACGTAAGACTCGTATTGAGTTTGGTCGCATACGATTCCGATTATTTTAGTTGTCCTCTAAAGAAATTACCTTTCCTTTGTTTTCGATTAGCCGCTGAGACGAACATAGATCTTCTTCTTAGAATCATCTCCAGATGAGCTGAAAACGATACTGCTTCGTGACTGACCTTTTTTTTCCGTCTGCCCCATCTTGAGTTGACTTTACCGGCCCGCGCTTTCGTTTCCGAACACCTTTCTGAGTTCTGCACTTATATTTCAAGTGCTCTTCTCCCCGTTTACTTTTACAACAATTCTTCGTCAACAGGTCTCATGACCACAACGCTACGCTTCCTTTTTAATGGATTCTTTTCGCCAATCATCTCTAGTCAGTATTACACTTTTACACTATTACTGAAATTCATGCTGACCAGGGTCTCTTCACTGGTCTTCTCTTTTTAGCGTAATGAAAACACACCGCCTTCGACACATTTTAAAAATAGCATGCTACGCGAATGGAATTACTGAAAATATTGATGTTGCAGTACAGAAGGAATACTCGAATCGCTGAATTTACATCCGCTAATGCAAGCAGTTTAAGCTCTCCCACTCTGAGCAAAGCCCAAAATGATCTCTTCTTCTCTTTATCAACCATTCCACTATATGTCCAAAAAATGACTAAACGTCTCACGATGATTCGTAATGATGAGAATGTGTATGATGCAGGGTCTCAAGTAATCGATTAAAACTGAAACTATGGCGATTTCACTTCGTTGTTTTTATGACCATGTATGTACTAATGCAAAAATATGTTGCTACTTGTTTTTTTTTTGACCACATTATTGCTTTGTTGTTATTTGTCATAAGCAGCCAACAGAAAAACAATACCTTTTTTTTATGTAGATTAAAATAAATTTCATTTAAATGCTAATTACACTTTCACACCAACAGAATGTTAATTTCATTAAACTCAATTATTCACGTTTTATTTTCAATACATCTGCGAATGAACGAGAGTATTATTTTATTTAGATTATTTTATTTATTCATTTAACTTTTTCTGCAACTGCTCATGTTATATAATCAAAAAAACAAAAATTCTTTAGAAAAAATATGTGAAAAAAAACCGATAATAGAACACATTAATTCTCAAATTACAAATACAGGGTGTTTAACGGCAGCGTAAGTCAAACGAACAAAAGAACTTATGGTTTTCCAAAAGAATAAAACAAACAAAAAAATAATGTTAAATTGGCTAAGCTATGATAAAGAATTATTGCAAACTTTTCACTTAATAAAATATAAAATTTCTTTTTTCAATAAGTATTTACAAAAAAAAAATCATTAAATTTTATCCGCATTCTTTTTACTCCCAACAAAGATTAATTTTTCGTAGAAAAGTTTGTGAAAATATTTATCAGTTAATTTAACACAAAACTATTTTGTGTTTTAAGTGATGCTACAAAAACCAAAAGTAAGAATTTATTTTCAAGTGTATTTTTTACACTTAAAACCACAAAAAAAAAAAAAAAACAAAGAAAAAACAACGAAATTAGGCAAAAAGCAAACAAGCAACAAATACTTTGCATTATTTTTTCTTTCGTGGGTTTCATTTTTCATTTGTTTATCGAGACAACTAATGTTTAGCATTAATTAATTAATAATGATAACGAAAAACTAAAAAAAAAAAACTAAGAATAAAAAAAATTAATAAAAAAAAAAAAACAATTAAAGCGGCATGACCCTGATTTAAATGAGAAAAAAAATCAAATGTCTTCCAAACCAAAGGTCGTCTTTTCGTGAATAATACAAAGAATCCATTGCGAAAAAATTCTTCATCTCTCTGAAATCTTAACAACCGCATAAAGGCAAAGTTTACTTATATACACCTTTATGTCTTTAAATGCATACACTTTTATGCCTTTTATTCATAAATTTTGCTTTATTCATTTATATATGTTACTAAATAATTAACAATTTATTTGAAGAAAAAAAAAGAAGGTAAAACTTTTTAGGGAAAGAAATATAAAGAAAAGTGAAGATTTCCAGTAATTTCTTATCCTTTAAAGATGGCCTTAGAGAATTGACCGCCAAATAAAAAATGATTTTTTTATTACTAGGAGTTACTAGGGTAGGATTCGTTCTTTTCGTTACAAACAAAGAAATGCACAGCGCTTAGTTTTATACAAGCATGTACTTGTCATACGTCATATATAAGCTTATGCCTGTTAGGTACTACACAGACGGATTACCAGATATGGATAGTTATCCCAACTTTATTTGCAAAAATATATAAGCTCGAAATTTTTTTTTTTTTTTAATAATTTTATTTGGCTAACACCGGTAATATCTAAGGCTACTTGACTTGACTTGTTGACTTGTACCGGCAAGAAGTAACTATTCGTTGTCTAATGTTTAGCATGTACGTGCGTGCAGCTATGGCCTCTTTGAATTTTTAAAAAGTCCAGAATATATTGTTAATATTTATTGCAAAGAATTTCTTCCTTCTCTCTTAATCTGTTTGCCATATTTAAAAGAGAGAATTGCACCGTAGCCATCGCTTCTTACAAAAATGCTACGGAAATGGAGATTAAACGTCAAATTAGTTGAGAGCAGAGAAAAATTCATTCCACTGAAAGCCCATAAATCTCTCACTACGCAAATGTCACATATGGACGCCTAATTACCTCACGAAATACCATCCTTGGAGATACAATTCAGAAGAGATCTTATAGTTAGCTCTGTATATTGATTGAATGCAATTCATCAAACTTCCTACATAATCTTTTTAATAAGAATATATTTTAGAAAAGTTTTTGAAAAGGGGCAATTTAACAAACATCCATTATTCAAAGGAAATTTCGCCGTAGGCGAGCAGAAAGTGGCGGCGAATCTTGAAATGTGTTTTACTACACAATCTTTGCGTATAAGTTTTTCCCACGAAAGAAAGAATGATTTTGACAATAGTTGAAAAGTCAAGTAGTCTCAAGTCAAGCATACGATTCTAGATCTCAGGCTGTCGGCGTTTACAAAATGTATTAAGAAATAAGGAATAAGAATTTATAAGGAAACTTTAAGGAGACTTCGTCAACGATTATGAAAAAAATTGAACTTTCTTATATACACATACACATATTTAGTTTTATAAATACGTGCTATCTTTATATCTATATGCGTATATATCTATATATGCGTTTATAATATATACCATTTGTATTGTTCTTTACATTGACCACTTATCAAAAAGTTTGGCCATGTGCATAGAAGAGGCTACCTGACGATTTTAATAGAAATTAATCAGACGATTACTGCTTACAAAACAAACTTACGCAAACCTTATCATATTTTCTGAATAGTGTCTACGTCAGCTGTCCGTCTGCACTATCAATATTTCTCTAATTAGCACGAAGCACGAAACAAATTGGTAACAAGATTTTCTTAATATTGTTTATTATACCTACTATATTTTTATTTAGTCAATATCTTTTTTACACGTATTTTTTTGCACGAATTTTTGGAGAAGGAATCTATTGTGTAAAAAAAGAATTAAATGAATTTACTTGCTTAGATCGCCAAGCCAATTTGATAGATCCGTCGATCGCTGTGCTTGTTGAATTAGTAAAATGCTTCAACCTATGGACATTACCAGGAGACCGTTTCGAAGTGGATTGCTACAGATAATCGAAGGAGTTCTCTAATTTCTGGCCGGCTGACTTCCTTTTTAAAAGAAAAAATACAAGTGGCTTTACCTATTGAATGATCTGGTCTAACCGATCGAAGTTATCTTATTTATATACCATTTGTATATCATCAATTACTTAGTTATTAAAAGCATTATGAATAAAATCCACTATTATTTTGAGTTGCTAATATTGAAATAGGGGAAACTACTACTTTTTTTGAGAAAAAAAAAGCGTAAAAAAACGAAATAAACACAAAAATTTTTTTTTTTATCCTTTTATTTTTTTTTTTACAAAAAAAAAAAAAAAAAAAAAAAAAAAACAATAAAAGTACCTGACAATAGAGGCTATTGAGTTTTTTTTTTTTATATATATCCTAATAAATTATCAACAAACATAGTTAGTCATGTTCTTGCACTCCTTCAAACACACTTTAACTCTGTCTCTCTGGTCCGTATTAATTATAAAGAGAAACATTTTTCAATTTGCAATCTGCTTATTTAAAATGTTAATTCTCATTAATCATTAAGTTACAAATTATCCATCATCACCACATTATTGTGACATCGTGTATATATACTCACTTCAAGTACAGCAAAAATTCTTAATTGTAAACAAAAAATAAGTTTTTGTATCTGTAAATAGATATTTAATATTAATAATACACTAAGAGCACGTGGCTAAATGGTTTCAATTTCGATTACGACAGTTAATAAAAAACAGCAAAATTATTATATAAATAAACACAATTTGAGAAATACAAAATCAAAGCAATCATTATTAATAATATTAATAACAAAGACATAACGTAAACAATGGCAACTCTAACAAACGCTTTTAAATCACTCTTTGAAGAAGAAAGCAAATAAACAAAAAAGTCAACGTCACCTTTATAGGCCTAATATGAGTCTACTTTTAGCTAATTGTGTTTTAAACTAACTAATAAACAGAATAATTGAACCTTACTTAGCAAAGTTAAGGGTTGTGATTGATTTGTTTACATAGGCAATAAAAGTAGCGAAACAACACTTTTAACATTTTCCACTAACTATCATTACATTAGATATGCAACTCTGCTTTTGCATAATGACATACTTCTATCGAAACAAATTTTACGAAAATTTATTACAATTTTTCTGTTCCTATTTTATTTAAATGAATACCTACTACGGCCGTATCGTGATCTGATATCTAGTACTGTCGCATACAAATTAAATATTGTTTGCCTTAATTTATCTTTAAAAGTCCTTCACGCAGCAAGTGATTATAATCAAACGAAGTTACGTGTGTTACGGGAAAATCAACGTATTGTTATTGTCCAAAAAGGTATTGTTCTTGAAAATTGAATATTTGTCAAAATTTAGTGAAATTCATTATATCTAGTATATAATATTTATAAGGTGGGAAACGTGGTAAACTCTCTTTACAATACTTCTTCATTCGTTGTGCATATAATGTAATTATTCCACACCTTTTGCCTATACCGCTTATATTCTTGCCACCAAGAGGAACTACTTCCGCTTTCCTTATTATACGTTATATGCGAAATAACAAAGAATTTAATCTAATTATTCCCTACACCGCTTGTAGTTCCTAAAATATCTGTTTTGTGCGGGATTGGAGAGAGAGGATAGAGAAGGACTTGGGATACACACTTCTTTTTTAAATCGGTTGATCTAGAGTCATTTTCAAAATCGTTTTCAGCTTGTTTGTCCGCCTAATGTTTGCTCTTGCGATCAAACTGAGGATCACAATTTTTCAGATCCTTTCGTGAAACTTCGTAGATTTACTCTTCGGTCGAAGGACAAACTTAATCGCAATTAGATTGAAGCGGACTATTTTTGCATCCACTCCTCATCGTTACAGAAGTAAAATATTGCAATTTTCAAAATTCCTTGACAAAAATCGTTGAATTTGGCATTCTATATGGGTGTAAGAAATTTTCACCAAAAGGACAAAGTTTCTGAACCCTCTCTCATCTGATCTTTCGTACTTTAACTGGATCTTTATGTGGTGAAAAAAGATCCAATGTTCTATCAATTTGCCGTGGAAGTTAATCGTATCGAATTTGGACCTTTTTTTCTTTTTGGTCACCATTGCATATAAGAATTGTCCTGAAAAATATATCCTTATCGTATAGAACGCTATAATTTTTAATATGTTATGATGAAACATTTGTCCAATTTAGCAATTTAACATTAACATTAACTCGAACGAATTTGAACCACATAAGACTCACCATGTATAAGGGTTCTGATGAAAAGTAAGCCCTTATATAACGGCAAAGTCTAATTTGTGGTTTCTTGTGAAGAAAACATGAATGAAAAATAAAAATCTACGACAAGTAAATTGAGTACAGATCGCGAAAATTGGCGTTTAAGCGCACTCCAACATAAGGTCATTCATGAATAATATGCCTTCATATGAATATAAGGCGTTATTTTTGTCGTATTATCACGAAAGTGAATAAATAATTGTGTTAGACGAAATATTGTAAAGGTTGTCAGTATTGCCCGGCATTTCAGCATATTTTTTCAGCATTCTTAATTTGTGTGAAAACTTTGGATGGGATGGAACGATTTTTTGCACCCGTTGCCGTATAATTGTTCTACCGAAGCTGAATCTTGATACGGTAAAAAGGCCTGATAGTCAACATTTCTTGATAAAAATTGTTCATAATAAAAATTCGACATAAAAATTAACCTTACCGACTTTGGACCACGTTGATCTATTATGAAAAAAACCTTTGTATATCAGAAAGGTATAATTTGTAATATTTTGTGAAGGAAATAGGCCAAAGACTAGCTTGTAGTTTGTTATAACGTAAGAAACTGGAAAATAATGAAATCTTCGGCGAGCAAGTTAAATTTGCTAAATTGAGACCATCTTAGTTAACGTTTCGAGCATTCTCCAATATGAGGGCTTTTATGAAAATAATGTGTTTACATAATAACAACGTTTAATTTTTGTGTGTTATTAAGAAAATGAATGAATGGCTGCATTATTCGGTGTATGGTGACTAATTGTCGGTCTATAGCATTCTTATTTGTTTCATAATAACTTGAAAGAAGTAAAACGCCGAAAGGGCGGGGGTATCCCGCAATTTTTCTTTATGTTATTTAGTCAATCTCTTGCATTCATTTGCAAATTTTCTTTGAAATACTTAACCAATCATAGTAAGCAAATGAAATAATGCATGTCTCGAATGAAATGTTATGTAGTGAATTATAATAAATTTCTTAAATCTTACGAAGGAAAATGGAAAGGCATCCTTTCTAGATTTTAGCGTAAATAAACAGGGCATTAGTTTTGCATTCAACCGTAGCCTTCAAATCGAATGAGTAAATGCAAACAATTCGAAATTCCAAGGATACAAACTTGATCGCAGATTGAATTCGAAAAGCAGCTCTCAACTGAATCTTTAGCCAGTATACAGTCATCAGAAAATTGATAGTTTCTCTTTGTTCCAAAATTTTTGGCTTAAGACACAAGGCACAATCTCTTGCCACATTACATAGAAATTTGTTACAATACCGAACATCTACGACATGTACTTTACGATATACGATACGGTATCTTACCCTGATTTTGCAATCAATAATCTGTGTAAGCTAGTGGTGGGTATTAAAAAATTCGGCCTAGGCCAAATCTAATCTCATATATTTTTTTTTATGTAACATATTCATGTAAATTTAAAACTCAAGACTACTTCTTATATGTGTGACTATATAAAAATAAAAAAAAAAATAAATGAAAAAAATATATAAGAATAATAAAATTTTTTTTAATACTTAATTTTTTAGGTGTAAGCATTTAAAGCAAATTATGAAATAACCAGCAAATTCAAAAAAAAAAAAAAAAAACAGTAATAATAAAAAAATAAATAAATACTATATTTTTTGTATACATGCCAAGTAATTATTAATAATAATAATAATAAATATTAAGTAAATCATAATAAAAAGCAAAAAACAAACACCACCACAATAACAAATTAAAGACAAAAGCAAAATATTAAACATGAAAAGCATTAACAACACATTTGCTTTTACGAAGCATCACTGAGGAAAACAACACCACAACTAAACTAAGCTCTGGCCAAGAGACGTTAAATAATCGGTCAGATGATAGATAACAACCCGCTGGACTTGCTGTTTATTAAGTTAAAAGGAGTTTATTATAGAGCAATTCTTACACAAATATACTAATACCTAACGAATTATTATTATTTCTTTTTAATATTAGCATAACGAATAATATCCAAAAATTACAACAAAAAAAACTCTCAAAATTCAGACAGTTACACAACTTATTTAAAAAAAAGACGCATATAGATTAATAGTCAAAAAAAATTATAAAAACGATAATAATAAATAAATATGTTTGTAAACTTTTTAGCTTTTAAGTGTATACAATGAAGTATTTTATCACTTGTATTTAAGTTAAAGAAAAGTAAGGAAAAAAGGCGTTAAAGCAACAACAAAATATATTAAGAAAAATTGTTCCAAAAAAGTAAATAAAAACGAATATGAACAAAAAAAAAAAAAAAAAAAGAAAAAAAAGAAAACAGAAAATAATGCATTTACATTTCACATATGAATAAATACAAAAAAAAAAACAACAACAACAAAAGATAACAATTTATTATAAACTCTACAATTACAATAATAAATAATTTCAACCCAAATGAATTATTGTAAAAAAACCCTCAAAAGAGAACACGAAAATCAAATTAAATACATATTTGCAAAATTACAAAACCACACACACTTGACATTACACTCAAGTTTTCATATTAACATAGTAACAAAAAGGACAAACACAACAAAAGCAAATAATACATACAAATATTTAAAAATAAAATAAACTATTAAATGACATATAAATGTAAGTGAAACCCAATAAATATTGTAAAAAAAAATAATAGATTAACAAATAAACCTAATTAAAACCAAAAACCGGCGAAATAATAAAACTACAAAGAAACAAAAACAAACAAAAAATTAAATAAATAACGGAATATTTAAGCTAAACGAACATACAAAGTCATAGATCTTATAAGAAATTATGAAACCATTATTAACAGAATAATAATACGGAAAAGAGAAAAAACTTAAACATTAACTAAAATAAATTCAAAATTTAAAGACAAAACTGATCATAAAAAAACTAAACTAACTTAATAAAACTTAAATAAAACGGATAAAAAAGGAAAAAATAAAATTATTATATAAATAAATGTTACGCGTTATTAAATAAAGAAATGAAATCAATGAATAATAATTTGTTTTAAAAAAGAAATTTTTCTTCCTTAGAATTATTTTTATTGATATCGAAGAAATCAAATTCAACTTTTTAAGGTAAGAAACAACAAAAACAGTAACTGAAATAGTTTGGAACCTATAAGGTAACCGTAAATTGATTGATATTAAAAACAGCCCTCCGCTTACTTTTTTCTTCCACTTCTTCAGCTCCAACATACATCACATCATAAGGAATTTCTACATTTTGCAAATAATTTTTAAACAAATTTTCACGATGTACGAGTAGGCGTGTCTTCGGTACAAACTCGTTTCAATTCAGCAGAGAGTCAAGAGTTGCTTTACACTTTTCAAATCAAAGCTAAGCTTCAACGGAATTTTTTATATCGCCAACGAATTGCGTGATTAACAAAAACACCAGTTATAAACAACTACATGAAATTTTGACAGACGCCATTTGACGATAACAATAAATAAAGTAAATTTTTAGCTAGACACTACAACGCATATCAGTCCCGGGAATCATTGATATTTTGTAGGTAATATATGTACAGACTTTTACAGTGTCCTTTTACATTGTCAAATCTCGTTGCTCCAGTCGACTTCACAGGCGTTAAAGTCCGTTGCAATTTCGTATGAGAATCTGGTGCCGATACTCGACACTATATGAACTAGAATTCCGGGTGGGTCGTAAATATATACGCAATTAAGTTTGACTCTTGTTTTTCTGCCTTTGTAGGCGTAAGAGGCTATCCGCCTCTCGTGGAATTAGCTTCCGAAGTATTTGGTTACCAGTACTAGATCAATACATTTTTCACTCACTTTTTGATGCTGTAAGTGCTGTGCATCGTAATGAGGAGAGCCACCCTTATTTTTTTTGCATATTTTCATCTTCTTCTTATATACATTTCATATATACATCGGTGGCCTCCGAAAAAGCTCTTCAGAAGACGTATCGATTGATATTTTAACAGTTGAAGTAAAACCTATCTAACAAAGGACCGTTCCCAGGTAGAGGTGGCAAGTGCAAAGAGAGAAACAATGACAGTTAGGTGGACGTTCTCGCTCATTCTGTTCGTACTATGGTCGGCAGAATGACACTGGTTAATTCTGAAAACATCTAAAAATGATAGTACACTCATATGTGCGCAGAGGAAGATGCTGAGCATGCAATCTTCAGGATATGATTCGTATGGCCGGTCTCATCGGGGAACCAATGAGATATTCAGAGTTGTGGACAATCTTAAAGTTTTAACTGCAGTAAGCAACTCTTTGTCTTCAGATTTAGCGGTAGGAGAGAAATGACAATAGAAATAATTTAAGATAACCTACTAAATAGCCGCCTGTAAACTATTTTTAAACACTATAATCTTTAAAAAAAGGTCAAGGTGGTTCCTCGTAGAAAAGCGGGGAAAAAAATTGTGTAGGGGTAGGTTTAGCACATAAACGCCATGGGCGAATTACATAAGTTACTATGACAAAGCAGTAGTATCTTTACAAGATTCCATTTCCAGTTCGCAAAACGAAAAAAAATTGTGCTCCGTACACTTGCATACATACGTGTATTTATATATATATATATATATGCTTGCCCAAATAGAAGATAATAATACAAGACTATAGCTATAATCTTAACGAGTTTCGGACAATTCGAATTTGTTGATTATGCCCTAGGTACCCCTACGGTTGGTTTTCTCAGGTAATCTGGAAGAAATGAATGTCTGGTTCAATGCGGAGGGTGAAGTTATTGCAAACGAATTATATTATGTATATATATTATATGTATTAATTATATTATATATTATATTTTATATATATTATATTTTTCACGTAGACAAGGAGAATCGAAATTGTGATTGCTAGCGAGGATGGCTACAGTATTTACCTTTCATTTCTGAAACATAGTTTCCGTACACAAACAAAATCCTTTCGTCAATTACACATAATATCATTTTCCGAGTTTTTAATCAACTTTTTATTGAAAAAATTATAGATAAGAAAACAGATACATTTTAAAAAGCACACTTTAAGGAGGAACCATATGTGGCTTGAAAATACAAGTAGTTTCTATGCGCTACAAATAAGCAAAGAATCGAGTACTATTCAAGTCATACGCCAAAAACACTACCACACTAGTGTTATGGTGGATTTTCACCATGGTAATAGTTAGATATGTGTCTTTATTACATTAAGCATCTAAGGTTTGAAGATATTTACACATATTTATAGTTGGACGTCCCTTGGTCAATCGATGTTAAATATTTTCCTAAAGCTAAATCCAATAGAGAAATTTCGCATTCCCAATGCTGTGAACTACAAGTGATATCGTCAAGTGTAGCACTGCGGTGGACATATTCAAAATAATGATGTGCATCTGGCTCATTTTCCGCTAAATGAGTTGAAGGAAAACTAAAATAGACAAGTAAGAACATTAAATTCGGTCGATACCGAATCTTCCATCCCCATCAGCCCCCCATTACCTCCAAAAAAGATGAAAGAAGTAAAAGAACAAAACTCTAATGCTCTATGATATGAGCGGGCGCAGCTGATTTCTTCTATTTTCACAATAAAAGATTTTCTCGTAGGGGCACGCGGACGTTGTAGGTTTTAATATGTTTAAGTTAATTCCAAATTCTTGTGCAAGTTTTTAGATGATATCTTCATTTTCGCTAACGCAAGAATAGACATTCTACATCTACAAAGTTACACAAACGGACAGATGGACAGACGAAAAAGGGGACATGTTTTAGTGCATTCAAGGGTTGTAACTGGCCAAGAATTTGGGACTTTTGAAGTTTATTTCTGCGTGTTATGAGGGTAATGGAAATATAATGAAAATTTAATATACTACAATTTTTTGTTATCAATTTTTTATATTTTTGTGCACAGGTGTGACACCGTCGCCCATAGAATATGTGTTCAAATTTTTGTGCATTTACTTGCTGTAGATTATGAGTAATGACCAAAAAGCCAATTTTCCGTTCCCTTTGAAAAAAAGGGTTCTCAGTTTACGTGGTGCTGTGGACGTGTCCTTCGACTGGTTTGGCCCATTTTCAACACTAACCTGCGTGCAACAACTTCCAACTTTCTGCTTAATTTTATGTTATTTTTGCGGCCGGGAAAATACTTACAACAGACATAAGACGGACGGACAGACGGACAGAGGAACATACTTAAATCGATTTAGAATTTGATGCTGATCAAGAATATATATAATTTGTGGGGTCTCCAATGCTTCCTACTGGGTATTGTAAACGTTTTGACAGAATGAATATACCCCTCATCCTTTGATGATGGGCATAACAAAATAAAAGATGGAAGGAAAGAAATTAATTCAATAACTCGTTTCTATAAGTCAGTAGGTCCGTCTTAATAATTAAGTTTATGGAAGCGGGCCGCAGATATAGATAGATTAGCAGATATAAGTACATTTACACCAACAGTCAAATGATTTGGGGTAGTACGCGTTCAATTCTTCAAATATCTATGACGAGATTAAAGAACTACAAATTTTTTAACTTCAGATACCTGAATATAGTTTTCATAATTTCTTCAATCATATTGCCGCGTTTCGACTCTGAAGTACCAAAAATTTTTGCACTTTCACATAAAGCACGAGCGACGCACGACATTCCGTTGAAACCAGCACTGTAAAAAAATTTGATTAATTGAAATAGACAAAAAAATAACTACAAATAATGATTCATAGTTACCTATCAAGAATTACTATTAACTTTTCATAAAAATCATGACGTGATCTTCTTTGTCTTAAAACTTTGGTGTTATTAAAAAAACCGTTACGATGCCTACGCGCCCACTCAACAGTGGGCAAGTTGTACGCCACACCATAGTTAACAGCATAACTAAGAAAGTCTCTGCTTGGATTGCCTATCATACCGACAGTCAAACAAATGGCTGCCTATCCATAAAACTGATGCGTTTCAAACGGAGTTTTTATTTCTTTCTTATTTCCGCACAACTCACGGTTACTGAAGATCCCTCAGGAAAAGCCACATAACGTTTTTTCCTACTTAAATCATTAGTGTTGACCCTTACGACTTTACCAATACTTTGCGCCACTAGAAAAAAAACCAAAAAATTGTGAATAATAAAAGACACTTGCATAGCTGTATGAATGTTTCGACTGAACTGTGAGGTATGCTGCTCACAGTTTTATTTATGGTATTATCGTACAAATTAACTTTTAATTTAAAGTTGATTCAAGAAATTAACATTTGAATTGTTATTTAAACTTTAAATGCTTTATTTTCGCTACCATACAGCAAAGAATATACTATAAATTAAAGGGCGTACAAACACATGCATACATATAAACTGATTTATTTGAGTGTAAAATAAAAGGTTTTTGCTAAACAGAATGAAAGAACAAGAAGAGCTACAGCACAATTAATATTGCATGTGGATAGATGAAGTGTATATATATATATATATATATATATATATATATATATGTGTTTATTATTTACTTCAAATACAACACATACATATTTTTATATACACACGTAACACTCGTATTAAAATTAATACCGTCTATTTAGGTAGCGTTCGCACACTGGGCGTGCACTTATATGATGTATCTCTCCTGTCTTAATAATAATCTTACTATTTCTCGCGAAGGCTTAACATCAAAATAAGTCATAAATGTAAATTCTAAAAACTGTTACCTCGAATTAACAAAGCCTTCCACTGCGAGCGTACGTCACCCGAGCGAGTACGCTTTCAGTAGAATTTCTTCCTCAGGTAAACACACCGCCGACTTTCCTCTAAAAAAATATAAAAGAGCAAAGTAAAAATGATCTGCGGTATACAGAGAATAAAAAAATTAGCCTTAATCAGCGTCGAATCTATATAAGAAGACGCTTTAGGAGAAGCTAGACTTTGGATATTGCCAACTTACGTGTTTTGTTGACGCTCAATTTTAGTAAGTTCAAGTGAAATATATTACAATGAAACAACCATTTCGTAGCATATATAGTAGTGAGATGAAAAATAGAGTAACCTTTTATTAAAGAAAAAATTCTTCAGCCTTAGATCGCTTCCCTTTCGCATTAGACCCAAAATTGTTAAAATCAAACAAAATTTAAAACTGGCCTAGATTTTTGATCTTTAAGCCGCAGATTTCAAACAGCGCTGATCGTTGCAAAAAATGCTGCTTCGAAGAGATCAAAGCAAGGGTTTTTTACCGTCCTAAGGTTGGCAATGTAATAAAAGTCATTGCGATAGCTCTAAGAAGGTTAATCTAACCTCTGCCGCATGTTGACAAACTTATATCATGCAAGAAGACTCCATAATTCCTGGATATAGTGTGTAAAGGGCTACTGGAAATGACTTTCTTTTTCTCCGCTTTTAAGCTTTAAAATCTGGGCTTTAAAGTTCTTAATCTTGCTCTTTAGGCTTAGGCTTAGAAAGGCGTCTCCGAAACTCTTCCCACACTAAACACATTGGCAATGGGTCATTGCATTTACATTCGGTAGGATTGAGAGGATCAGGTTTAGGACGTTGGCATTCTGAAAAGCATGGATACGGTGTCGGCTCCTTTTTGCATTTACTTAATATGTTTTGATCTGGTCCGCAGCTCGGTGGGGAACGGGATGGGGCACATCCTTTTAATTCAAAGTGTGGACATGAGTGTTTTGAAGCGTCTTTGCACCCTATCAATCCTTGCAATTTCGGCTGTGGGCAGGCCAGTTGTGGATTGTCAGCACTAGAATTCCCTTCTCCCTTCTTTCGTATAGGTCTCGATGGTAAAGGTATTGCCTCACAGGGTTCTGGACATATCACGGTTTCCCTTATCCGAAGCGGAGGGCAAGCTGCCCATGTTTGCGAGTACTGGCGTACCAACTTATCACTCATTTTATAGTGGAGCTCATCCATACGTGCCGGCAAGTCGAGGCAAGCATTCGCACAGCATTCAGGATACTCCCACATCGAGTTCTCCTCCCTGGGGATAACATACGCTCTACCGGTAACTTTCACTTCTCTTCCCTTACAGACATCCGGGTTTTTTGGGTCGCATTTTGGTTCAACAACTATGCCACAATCTTTGCGGGAACCATGTCTTATGACAACTCTTCGTGATTGTAGTGCAAATAAGCGGAAACCAAGCTGATCCGAAAATTTGGGGAACATTGTTCACTGAAAAAATTTGTATAATTTTAAATCATTCGAAACTGTTTTCCAAATAGAGAATATCTAATCTTTTTTGAATTTTCAGAATAACAAAACTTGAGAAATATTCAAATAATAAATGAACTTACACTTCAAATTAATCAAGATTGGCTAAATTTTTATTTTTTTATTAGTGGGCATTGTCACAGTAGTTGATGATTGCACAGTATAAATTGTGTGTAAAATAATTGTATATATATCTTATATTCGATTCATTTGTATTAAGTAACCTTATTGCAGCGTCAAAATTATCTCGGCTTTCAACAGCTTTGCTGTTTATATTTTTGTCATAATGTAGTTTTTTTTGCCTTCGCTTATTATAATAAAAAATTACAACAGGAGGATCTTAGTAACAGCACAGGTCACAACAGACCCACAAAGAAGATATACTATAAGCAAGACGAGAATGTAGCACATAAAATCTTTCGAAGAAACGCGATGGACCCTCACTAGTATCTGCCACGTTACATTAGTGACATTTTTGCATTTGATGCACAAGTTAGCAAAGATTAAGGCACGATATGATGTGTAAAGGCCTTGCACCAACAAGAAATCAAGCAACGAAATGGTTCAAAGAGCTACATCAAAATGTGTTGGTTTAAAGTTATGAAATATCGATACATCGCACCTCAAGCAGAGCGACCTTATAAGACTAGCCTTACTTACCTTAAACAGGTTACAGTTAAAGTCACCAACAATAGTTATTTTAGAGTACTTCAACAGTACTGCGAGACGTCTGGCTTCAAACATGTTCAGATTCCCATTAGGAAAGTAGACAAAACCGAAAAGAATCCTAGTATAATCATCACCAAACTCAACAAATAGAGACTCACAAGATCCAGGTTCCGAACATTTGAAAATTAACTTAAACTTAATCATACTAGATACATAGATACAAGCAGCCACCTCGACCATGAAGCATGTCATTCCTGACAAAGATATAGCCTGAAATATGAATTGAGCGGCTAGAAACATGCGGTTTTAACCTTTCAGAGATGGCAATCAAATCAAATTTATCAACCACAACAGTCTACAATTCATCAGACTTAGTGGACGGCACACAGAGCCTTATACTTTGGCAATTTATGAATGCAATCGTTAACAGCTGAGAGTGGTTACGGCAGGGCAGGACTGTTACTTGCAAAGCCACTACGAATTAGTGTTACTCATAAGAGTAATAAATGAGTTCAAGATAACGGGTGGGGAACCAAATGTCATAATTGAAATAGTTCGTAAGAATAATTAGCATAAAAATAAGAATTAATATAATACACATTAAGTAATATAATTCATTCATTATAATTTATCAAACGAAAGAAGCGCAAAGAGCAAATTCATCAATCAAAATAAGACTCACTCAAGCCATACTATCCATTCCTCAATTATTGTAGTTAGCATATTAACCAAGAATCCCTTGAAAAATTTAACAGAACCCTAGCGGCCATGCTTGATAGTCGTACTATTCGACAGAGGCAAGGTAGAAAATGGTTTTTGTGCATTGCTCACCCTTTATTTCACAATCTACCTATCCCGCCGTAGCTTGATAGAGGGGGTTCTTCAGCAGCCGGACAGAGATGATCGTTAAGATTTATGCGTCCATTCAACACTTAACTCGGGATATTTGAATTGTCAATAAAATCAGAAGCCATGCGAGAAACGGCTTTCAAGTCTTTAATGTACATGCTCATAATTTTGTCACGAAGCACGATTGAGTTAAGCTTCACGAGAATAGATTTTTTTAAGTGAAGCTTATATCACGGACCGGCATAAGCACCTCGTAAAAATAAGTTAATTTAATCAATAGCTTTCCGGCAACCGCGCATGGCGAAATATATGGCCTGTTGGCTACTCTATGCATCGCATTGATCTCCGAAATGCAGGACAATAATTTAGCGCCAGTGATCTTTTGAACCTCTTGAGTCTGTTGCACTTGTTTGGCGCATTTCTTAACAACAACTCCAAGTCCATCGCCTCACCCTCCTATCCAGGTTATGAAATATTGAATTCAAATAAGTTACGTCCAAGTTAGACGTGAAATTACGTAGACTTCTTCGCAACCATTTTTTCTTTGCAAGCTAAACAAATAAAAGAAAACGCAGATAGCGGCCCATTATCACTAACTCTGGTCACATCCTCTTTCGAAACCCCAATGCATGACGCAATCAATTCAATCACGACGCACATCTATCACACCCTATGGACGACTGGTTACTAATAGGGTTATTGCAGGCGGCACACTTACAACCTTTCTTTCTAGGAGTCATCGTCACTTTAGCGGGCGGTCGCTTAAAGAACCATTTTTATCTTCGTGTAAGATTAGGAGCATCTTCTTGTATTCACCCCTCTTAAAAGAGGTCGGCGAACTGTCTCCATCGGTCTCGCATATTTTCTATTTTATCATTACATAATGCTCTTTTTCCAGAAATAGATCCTAGGATTAAATGGTTTGGAGTCAAATCAAATGGAGTCCTCCTTATTAGATAATGCTACAAATATCAGCGGACGCGAAATGCCTACGTTCTTTACTCCAAATAGCGCATTCTTCAAGGTTTCATCACTGAGACAATATGAAGAGCTTATAGCGCAAAGCAACTCTTTAATCGACCTAATTGTAGAGGAATAAAAGTTTACTTAGTTTTTTTCTGTGGAAACTCTTTGAAAACTTTCGCGTTGGCTTCGAAGTTGGTAAATATTTCTTTGGATGCCCCCTTCATTTGTGAAGTTTTTTGTGCATAAAATGCAACAACTCATATCTAAGCTTTAGGCTGCTTAAATATGTAATGCACGGTTCGTTACGCAAGTTAAAACAACTTTGCATCTTTTCTGCCTGATCCTTCTCACTGTCAACGCCGATGGGCTTTGGAAACTAGCAAGTGTAGCATATGGTGCTAGTGCCGTTTGCGGAATGACCCTGTTCATTTTCAATTTATAAGCACAACTATTTGGTTACGTCTCGGTTTATTTTCAATTTATAAACACAACTATTTGGAAGAGGACAAGTACGCCTGTCATTCAATTAACCCGCCACCAAAATCAAAAAGTAACTTTCCTAGCAATGCAAAATTTGCAGCTCTCATAGAAAGGTTAGTATTATTTATTTATTTACTTGTTCATTCACATTATCACCAAAGACATCCAATAAACCTAGCTTAGTCGTGTCGTCCACAAAAATAATTTAAGCTTAGCTTGACCTATTTTTTTGAAATTTTCCATTGCCTTTGTTAGTTGATACTTACGTGTACTCGGTTTTATGAAAAACCTTCCCCAAAACAAATGATATTATAGAAGCACAGCACTTCTCTGGAACGTATTCGATGTTCATAATTAAGTTTATTAAACCTAATAAACCAGCATAAACTGTTTGATGGATTATTGCCTATGGTTTTCCAAGCTCAATGATATGAAACGATGTAATTATATTGAGCTTAGTTACAATTTGTTTTTAGTATAGGTTTCCTTTTTTTTTTGTAAATAAATAATTAGTCAATATTCGAAAGATGTAAAAATGTAATTTTAATCTGCAGAAAACAGAACGTTGAAATTAATGAATTTACCATCAGTAGAAACACCAAAATCTCGTTTATTTTTTAAGAGCTTAAAGCAGTATTCACACTCCCAAACTTCATAAAATTAGGTTAACTACATATTATGTTAAAGTCTTGAAGTCACAGGAGGATATTTAAATTGCAGAGATTTTCTACAGCCTTCATCGGTAAATGCTGCTCATCATATCGTCTTGCAATTGGTAATAAAAGCGAATGTTTTACGACATCCCTAAGTGAGTTGGTTTCAGCCAGTCTAAATATATCAGCAGCAAAGTCAAGCACCCATCGGTGGAAAATGATGCTCTATATTTGTTGAAACCAACTAGACGTAGTGTGCAAAAGAGTTTCTGAAACAAATTTTCCTTTCGTTCGCTTATATATTTTACTCTATCTGACAAGATATTCACAAACTTCTTCTTTCAATGTTTCGAGGTAACGTCTGGTGAAAAGAGATTTCTGAAACTCTTCTCACACTGCACACATGCCGATTTATCCAAACATTTGCAGTCGATAGGCTTAGGTGGTTCTGCCTAACAGCGGTTACACTTCGCATACCAAGAGATATCGAGTAGCCCCTTTTTGCATACAATAAATTGATATTTTTTGGAATTCTGCAAAGCCGGATGTTTATATTGTGTGCGAGAATCTTCCCTCAATCTAATTTCGAATTTCCTTTTTTGTTCTTATCGTTGTTGCATACCTTATATTCTACATCCACCCTTTCAAAAAAAGGCCCTATATCTGGTTCTCTACCTTTAATAAAAGCTTTCCGTCTCCGTGATTGCTCCCATATTTCACACATCGCCGGTCTATCTAAGCATTTGCACTCGATTGTTCTAAGTGCGACTTGTCCAGAACGCTCGCAATCAGAGTAGCAAGGATACGGAGTAGGTACCTTTTCACATTTGACTGGATTTTTCCACTTCCCATATACATTGGGACAGTTTTCCATTACAAACCAAGGGCAAGGACGTTTTGGAATTTGACCTTTGCAAGGTATCAACCAGTTAACATAACGGGCAAAACGACAAGCTGTTATGCGTCTTGTTTTTATGCGTGGAAGCCTTGTCGGTGCTGGGTGTGCACGACAGATTGGCGGATATATTTCGGAAACTTCTGTACGGAGAGAAGGACCAGTTTTCCATGTTTGCGTATATGTGCGTCTTTTGTCGCTCATCTTATAATAGAGCTCATCCATACGTACTGGCATTTTTTGACAGATATTACCACTGCACTCAGGAAACTCCCACATGGACTTTTTGGGTTTAGCAGTAAACACCTTGTCGGTCAATTTCAATTTATGATCTTTGCCTACGTTTTCGTCCTTCGGGTCGCATCTAGGTTCAATAATCTTAGGGCAACGCCTCTGCGGCCTTTCGGGTTTGTTTGAGAATAATCTAGTCGTGGGAACACCAATGTTACCAGCATATTTCGCAAACATGGTCTTTTAAAAAAAAAGGTACTTCTGAAATTTTTTTTTAAAGAAAATTCCGAAATTCAATCCTTTTAAAATTGGAAATACCACGACAAAACAAAAATCATACAAAACAAAAAGGCCACAGAGGCGTATGGAATCTCAAATTACCCGCAACTAAAAACCATTTTTTGAATTTTATCAAAGTAGTTGATGACTACAAAGTATACATTGTATAATAATAAATCATCTGATGACAGTCACTTCCGGATCACCAGAATCGCAGAGAAGAAAGTAATCATAAATAATCTGAGTTAAATTAACAATATCTTACAAACATTAAATTCGCGGAAATTTCTTTTGAATGCTTCCCTTTCAAATATTGAAACCTTCGTGGACGAATGATTGATTAGAAAAACCGAGCTAAAAATACCTTTGAATACAAACTTTGAAAATATCGTAGGTTGAGCGCTTTCTACAAGTCATGCTTTCTACAAGTCATGATTATTTTATATAGCTGAAGAATTAAGAGATTTAACGAAAAATATTTCGGGATAATGGTTGAAAAAGACTGTGAGAAAGTTTCGTCAAAAGACCATCGCTTTTCATACGTTTTGGACTTTTGGATTTAATGACATCTCTGTGCACATGAACATGTACTACCTAGTAAAAAGATCTATCTGGTTTTTAGACAAACACCTTTATTTTGTTAATATTAGTTTGGGGAAAAAGAAATCCATTATTTTTTCGGTAAATGGCTGCACTGATAGATTTCTCGTAAAGTATCGATCAAACAATTTCAGATTTATGCTCGTTGGAAAGGTGTCATTTCGCAGTAAAACAAATTCTTTTGCTGTTGTTTGTTCGGTGCATTCAGTTGTGAGTTATGGCGTGTTAAAAATGGAAGTGAACAAAGAGAAAATTCGCTACATTTTACAGTTTTTCTTTGACAAAGGCGAAAATACAAGCCAGGCGGCTAAAATTGTGAATGGTGTTTATGGTTCCGATACTGTAACAGCCAATTATGTGCAATTTTGGTTTGGTAGATTCCGTTCAGAAATTTTTGATGTTAAAGATGCACCTCGCACAGGTAGGCCGGTCGACGAAAATGTCGATAAAATCGGAGAAATGATCGAAGTTGACCGGCATGTTAGCAGTCGTAACATCGCCCAGGAGCTAAAAATCGACCATAAAACAGTTTTAAACCATTTACACAAAGCTGGATTCAAAAAGAAGGTCGATGTTTGGGTGCCACACCAATCAACAGAAAAAAACATGATGGATCGAATTTCCATCTGCGAAGCCTTGGCCAAACGGAATGAGATAGACCCATTTCTTAAACGGATGGTGACTGGAGATGAGAAATGGATCACTTACGATAACCCTGTGCGAAAACGATCGTGGTCAAAGAGCGGTGAAGCACCTCAAACGGTGGTCAAACCAGGACTAACGGCCAGGAAGTTTTTGCTATGCATTTGGTGGGACTGGAAGGGGGTTATTTATTATGAGTTGCTTCCATATGGCCAAACGCTAAATTCTGATCCCTACTGTCAACAACTGGACCGTTTGAAGATAGCGATTGACCAGAAACGGCCAGAATTGGCCAACAGGAGATGTGTCGTGTTCCACCAGGACAACTCTAGGCCACACACATCTACAGTGACTCGCCAGAAACTTCGGGAGCTTGGTTGGGAAATTTTAATGCATTCGCCATACAGTCCGGACTTGACACCAAGCGATTATCATCTTTTTCTTGCATTGCAAAATTTCTTTAATGATAAAAAATTGGAATCTAGGGAGGATTGTGAAAATCGACTACTAGAGTTTTTTGCAAATAGAGACCAGGACTTCTATGAGAGAGGCATTTTGAAGTTACCTTTAAAATGGCAACAAATCGTACAAGAAAACGGTGCATATTTGACCCAAATCGGACAATCCGAAGCATGTTAAATAAAGTCCTGAAGTTCATTTAAAAATTATGGATTTCTTTTTCCCCAAACTAACACTCTGTAACTTTCTCCTAGATGATATTCAAAAACGTTTCAGATGAAGTTTTTCTACTATTTTACTATAAATTTGGACAGCATTGGGTTTTCGATCATGACGGGTTTGTTACTGAATCGACTATTTAAAAAGATGAACATGAAGTAACAAAAAGAAACATTTAACCTAAAACTTCGAAGAAACCCTTGAAGGACTAATGGCTTATTAGTGAATGCATTAACTGAATTGCATGATATTACGTGAGAGAATTTGCCGGCTAGGTAATGAAATTTTTAAACTTATTTTTGGCAAATGATCGGATATTTCCTAACGATGTGCATTTAAAATTGTTACGTCTGATCTAAATAAAAGCCCAGAGCTCAAAAGCTGAAAAATTTCTAAAGTTCGCTTCAGGAATAATGGTCTTTTGTAACTAATTCCAGTAATGGTGAGAGGAAGTAGCCTAAAACTGCCATCGAGAGCACTTTTGCGAGAAATTCGACAAAAGGTTTGTCCCAGATTGGAATTAACGTTCATGAACTTTGGTTATAACAATGAGGAACTTAAGGATAAATGACGCGATCAGAACTCAATTTTAAATGGCAGCTAACTTAGAATCGTGATATAGTACGCGGTAAATAACCTAGGTAAAACACACCGCAGTGGTGTTGTGAAAGTGGATTGTGAATCTTTTTCTGAAATTTTGAGATGAGATAAATTGTATGCTGGTTGGGAGAAGTGCCATGTTTAATTGTCATGCGGAAAATTAATAATTATGGAAAGGATCACAAAAATAAAGATATTTGTTTAAAGCGTCATTGTAACCGCAATTCGAAAGAAGAACTGAGCCGCAAGCTAAATATATTAATTGTAGTAGGTTTCTCCTTCTTGTTTTAGAAAAATTGCTATTCAATTTAATATGCTGCGGTAATCCTCAGTGGCTATTTCAGGCGTCCTTACCTTGGTGATTTATATTCACCATTTCAATAAAAATCCTAATATGTCTTGAAGTTATAATCCAACTTCCTTTTAATATAAATACCTATACTTAACTTAGATGACCTATCGTCTGTGGTTATTGAACGGAACGGACGGTCTTCTATCAAAATATCCTTAATTCGGCACCTATAGCGTGCAATTTAAAGAGGTTGACAGTGGATTTTATACCGGACGGTGGTGTGTTACCTAGTCGGCGGTTCAATCCGGAAAGAGGAAGAAGGAAGTCATTTTCGTTTCTTGATACTTTTGTTCGAATGCGAATTGGCGTTGCCAATCGGTTAGTTTATCGCATTTGAAGTATGTCAACTAAGTTATTTGGAATGTGATATTCTATTCTTACTTATAGTTCTTCCTTATAATACTCAAAAGAGAATAACAAACTGCTTGCATTAAAAGAAAGTAAGTAAAAGAAATGAGTGGTAGGATTAACTTATAACTACGTGCTGCGTGACTTTGGTCTTTATAATGTGAAATGATCAGTTTAATTTCTTAGAGTCTTAACGTCAATCATTCTGTGCTATATAAAGAGAGTCAAACTTATGTTAGCAGACCGCAGTTATAATAAAAGGTTGGATATGATGGATAATGAAAACTTATACACTTTCAGCGTTAATGTGAAGATTGCTAGTAAAATACCAATTACCTCTCGAATATAATGATAAGGTGTTTTTCTTACTATAAATATAAATATCAATTACTATACTGGCAAACAATTAAACCTTAGTTAAAGAGATTTTAAGTCCATTGGGTTGCAGCTGTTAATGTTTACCTCCTCACAAATTTCCTGGAGCAAAGTTTTGCACGTTGCCGATCCTAACGGTAAGTTAGCCTAGTAACCCTTAGGTAATGCTTTACCTAATGTCTGTGTTATTTAACAATTATGTGCCAATGAAGACGTGCGGTGTTAGTCCTTCTAAACGCTTTGGTTTTCAACTGTTGTTGAAAAAGTTGTCCCAATGCGATCAACTGGAAAGATTTCCGTAAGCATAAGGTGCGCAACAAGTGCTGCCGTGGTTGATAAATCAAGATCAGCTTTTAATTTCATGAAAAAGTAAGCTAAGTAGTTTGACCTTTCTTACTTTACAGAAGTTTATATATATCTCTAATTAGGCCTATAGTCCAGTATGGCCTAGTTCTTTGGTTGCCAATCTGTGGTTGTGATGCGCTGTTTTTGAAATCTGTTCGAAAACAATTTATTCTATTTGTTTTCCATGCGGTTGGGTGGGAAGCGCACAGAATACTTCCTCCTTCCTCCTGTCAATCAACCCAAAGGTTGCCTCTTGTTGTAAATTTTATATGAGGTTTATGGTTTTATGGTAAGACGTAGCTTCATTGTTGCTATTGAATGATTTTGGTCGTCCCCTGTAACATGTGATGGGATCAGTTTTCATTATTTTATGTGAACTTCTCCTGTACGAGTCCTCTGTAAACTTATTAATGATTTCCGCCTCGTCTGGTGGCGCTCTTACTTTTCCTTTATGTTCCTTTTGCCACTGTAGGCGTTGGTTGAATTTATTTTAGAGCGCAGATTAAGTTAATTCTAATGTTGTACTTATATTTTTATTGTGAATCATTACGATATGCACTTGCTAATGGCTAAACAAATAAGTAAATGTTACATAGCACATGACTCCACTTTATTTTAATAAAAATTCAGCTCTCGTTCTTCCTCCCAAACTTCTTTCGAAGAATCTCCGAGAAATTCGCATTAGAAGGTGTCCGACAGTGTAATAAGTCAACTCCATTATTATCAACTGTAGATTATTTGACCACTTCTTGATAAGAGAATTTCTACCAAACTTTTTTTTAATTGTGAATGAAGATATAATATGCCAACATGGTGAAACTTTTCAATTCATAATCTTTACTAAAGATATAACACGGCCAGCTGTACGTCGCATTAAGTCAAACGCCTTCGATCGCGATAATATCAACATAAAGTGTTAAAACTTACTTACGTTATTATACTTTCAACTAATGCTCTGATTAACATAATACCAACTTGTCCATTTCCAAACTGCTAAAAAATAGTCATTATAACTCCCACTGGGAAAGTCTTCTGTCTTTCCTGAAAGCTTTCGTTTACTTGGCATTCTCCCTAATTGATCGAATGTTTTTGAATCAAGAAGGGTTACGCTTGAGTTCTAGGAATTTCCTTGACCCTGATAAATTTGGTTGTAGGATTGCTCACTGTAATACTGCGATGGTTAAAATT
>NW_023998454.1:2129780-2134562 GCF_014805625.2 Glossina fuscipes | reverse complement strand
TGATGTGGCTTGGTATAAATGTAAAGTAGAACTCTGCATTCCAAATCACCTGAGGTGCAAAAACTGTCAACGCCTGGGTCATACGGCAAAAAGGTGCACCAGTGCTGTTTCTTGTGCTAACTGTGGTCTTCCTTCACGTGCTGAAAGCTGTACCCGTAGTGTCTGCCTAAATTGCAATGATCAACACTCGGCGTTAGACAAGCAATACCCACGTTTTATACAAATGCGTCAATTACTGTGGCATGTGCGAAGCGCGACGCAAATACTGGGAAATTAATTCATCTGGAACCTAAAGAAGTAGCAGAAGTAATACCTACGCCGCTGTCGGCTCGCATGAATGAAAAACCTGTTCTACCATCGACCAAAAATTATATTGCGAAAACAGTTTTACCGCCCGCCAAAGATAATAGGAAAAAATCAAAGCAACAGCAAATATTGAAAAAGCTAAAACAACAACACGTATGCTAAAATCTAATAAACTAAATTCTCCAGAATCATCAGCTCTCAACACTAATCAATAAATTACAAGTTGTAATGTATCCAATCTTTCATTCCTTAATCAACCTTAATTTTCAAATTATTCACGTCGCCCACACGTTGCACTTCAAATGTACACAAGCATCTAAGTACAGACTAATCTGCTGGTAAGAACATATTATTCCCGCAAAATTCCTATAGCGACCTTCTCGACAGAGATGCTGACATGTCAACTTAATCCACTTCGTTTCCATGTCACTACAATTAAATGGATACTTCACGAATGCTGATCGAAATTCGCATTCCAAACAAGGAGTTGGTGTTTTTATAAAATTAAGTATACCTCGCAAACGCATAAATTTAAGCTCATACATACAAGTCGTAGCGATACAAATAATCTTAAAATCTAGGGTGCTTTCGCTCTATATTCCACCGTCGCAATCGTTTTCTCAGCAAGAACTCTATAATTTATTCTCTGTACTTTCCCCTTCATTAATTATATGCGGCGACTTTAATAGCTGGAACACCATCTGGGTCTCAACAGTGAATAACAGTCGTGGTAACGCTTTAGAAAAGGCCTTCATTTAAAGCAATCTCTGCATTTTATATGATGAAAAATATTGATTAACATGTTGCTCTCTCTCTCTCTCTATGTAAAGCTGATTGGATCAATTACTCCAAACAGGCCGAGTCATTTCTGATTTCAAAGTCATTTAAAGGAAACTGCAACCATGAAGCTGCTATTATGTCTAAAGCGATTCGCACGGCTACTCATCTTTCTATTCCTCAATCCAACACCTCTTTTAAATGAGGTAGGGTTCCTTGGTGGAAGAACACGCCTGTTGGTTTTTGAGGAAAAATAAAATGGATCTATGGCAACGCTTTAAGAGATGTCCTGATCATGATCATTTGTTATTATACAAAAAGTCCAATGCTCTATTCAGGAAGGAATTACGAAAATCAAAGGCACTTCGAAATTTTTTCGAGAGGAATTCACAGAAATACATCAATGAAAGTTATCTGGAATAAAATCAATGGGACTTCAAATCTGAACGAAATTTCTGCCATCTGTACTTCCAATGGCACTTTAGCTGAAGCAGATGAGATTTCTAATTACTTTGGAAAAGTGTGGTGCGAATACCCCTGACAGCAACTTTGTGAGTGCTTTCATCGAAAATAAAAGGACTCCAATTTCTCTTCCAAATGGTGTTGACAGATGAGCCACCTTCCTGGAAAATTACATATCTACCTTAGAACTTGAAAGTTGTCTCTCCAAATCGAAGGGGAGGACACCTGGTCTAAACCGTACCTCCTACCAAATGATCAGTGCGCTGTCTAATTCAAGTAAAAAGAAATTACTGGACCTATATAACACGGTACTCTTGACTGACCGTATACCTTACATATGGAAACTGGCAGCAGTTGTTCCAACTCCAAACTCAAAAAATGTCTCTTTTATCTTGCCTCTCAACGGTATTGGAAAGGTATTATCTTGGTTTCTTGAGTCCAAGAACCTAATAACAAAGCAACCAGTTGGTTTCAAGCGGAATAGAGGGTGCATCGACGCTCTTTTACATATTGATTATTTTACAAGCAAAGCAATTTCCGAACGGAATCACGTAACAAATCTTTCGCATCGGCGATTTAAAGTTAAGAATCAACAATCATCTCTCTGCTTCCTTTCCTCTAATGAATGGCATTCCGCAAGGATTTCCTCTTTCTGTCACACTTGTCCCGATCGCCTTCAACGAAACTAGCAAAATTCTTTGCCGTGTACCGAGAATCGAACATTGTCGCTATGCGGACGATGTACATTTTTACAAAAGAAAACGGTAGCACGAAGGCAATCAAGATCCTCGAATCTATTGGACGAGAGATCTCCGCATGGGCAAACGCGTCAGGGACTACAAGTTCTATACATAAAGCAAAAAAAATACACATTTGTCGAAAGCAGATATGCGATACGGGAAATCTATTGATGCTTATTAATGACTTACCAGTACAAAATGTGCAGACGCTCCATATTCTCGGGCTCACGTTTTCCAACAAATGGAAATGGTTGGAAACACACTGTCTTCGCTTAAAAAATTTTATTTTAACAAGGGTGAATTTCGTACAGTACATTGCTTGGAAAAGCCATGCGCACATTAACACTATTGCTTATCTTACCACAATGTTTGTTTTAACCAAATTGACTATGCTTTGGTGATTTATGGCAATGGCTACAAATCTAATATCAACATCCTCAAACCGGTTATGCTTTTCGGACGACGCCCATAAATAATATTATAATTGAAACTGGTCATCCAACTTTAGAAAATAGACTTTTAAAAGCTAAAATACTCCCCAAGCTTCTTCATTCAAACAAATCTATTCTCGGTTAAGACGTTGTAAGGAAGCGTTTTTGCTTCCTTACGAAATACAAGTCCGTCCGCTCAAAATCCCACCCGCACCCCGCAGTCAGCAAGTCCGATCTGCCCACGCACATCGTTCTGTGAACAATACACGAGTAGCCTCCCCCAACATCAAATGCAAAATCATAAAAACACACACTAACTATGCCTATACTTGTAAAGATAAAATCATAAAAACACACACCAACTATGCCTATACTTGTAAAGATAAAATCATAAAACACACAGCAAATATGCCTATACCTTGTAAAGATAAAATCATAAAAACACATCAAATATGCCTATACCTTGTAAAGAGAAAATATCATAAAAACACACACTAAATATGCTTATACTTGTATAAAGAGAAAATGTATAGACACATATTGCACAGGCCTACGCTTGTTAATCCATAAGAATACACACTCCAGCACCAAACGAAGGGTAAAGAGAATGAAGAAAACATGTATGGAACGGCGCCAAGGCATAGAATATGTAAAATATATAATACAGGCACGAGCAAATAGGTATAAGATCGGTAGAATGAATAAAACTTGTATGAAATGGCTCGTAGGCATAGAACATGTAAAATCACACAACACAAGCCCTAGACGAACTTAGGCACAAAACCATCTGTAATATTTACACAACCGCCAAAGCGCAGAATATGTATGAATAAGATCTGTCAGACACAACCCAAAGCCATAGCACTTGTAAGTCATATAACTCAAACCCAAGTCAAACATAGGTATAAAACCATATGGAATAAGTACAACATATACAAGAAGAAATCTGTATGCCTTAAAGTTGTATAAGCAAACTGTAGAAACGCGTACATATTACGCATTACGGTATAAATCCCGCTAGGTTGGTTAAGCATATAGAAACCCTTGTGCTTCGCAATACACAAGCACACACGCGCATATAAACGCACATGCCAAAGAATCACACATAGCATTGTATATAACAGTTAGGCCATAGTAACATACAGAAATCTGTATGCCTTAAAATTGTATAAGCGAACTGTAGAAACGCTTACATGTTACGCATTACTGTATAAATCCCGCTAGGTCATTTAAGCATGTAGAAACTCTTATGCTTCGCAATGCATAAGCATACTCGCTCATGCAAACGCACATACCAAAGAATCACACATAGCACTTTATAGTACTGTTAGGTCATAGTAACATGCAGAAATATGTATGCCTTAAAATTGTATAACCGAACGATAGAAACGCTTACGTATTACGCATTACTGCATAAACCCCGTTAGGGTATATAATCAAGTAGAAACCCTTATGCTCTACAATGAATACACGATCAGACAAAACAAATAAACGTACGCGCAAAGGGCACAAACACACACACAATATTACACAAAATGTACAAAGACACGATCACACATGTAGAAACACACAAAAAAAAAACAAGCATATGCAAACACAGTGGCATAGAAAGTCACAAGCACTCACATACCTAACGGTGATTGAATCACGCGATTTGGTACCTGGGTGCCTGTTGCGTCGAAATTTGAACAAACATAATAATAAGCTAGATGTAAGTGATATCAAGTTATGTATAAGCAGGATCATGCAAGTCGTAACTAAGGTTGCGACTGCAGCCAACCTAAGCTAAGTATACACATAAGCAAATGTAAACACGCAGAACATGTTGGCAACAGGACAAGCGAGCGAGACTTCGGCTATAAAAGAGCAGCGCATCGCACAGACTCGTTCAGTTTGGTGTCATAGCCTTCTAGGTAAGTACCCTCAGACAATTTTACAAGTTGACTTGTACGAAGAGTTTTTTTTTTGACTTAACGGATAGGGGATGTGCTGGTTCAGCTTTAATCGCCATCCCTGAAAGACTTTCAGGACATTTGACTTAACGGATAGGGGATGTGCTGGTTCAG
>NW_023998454.1:2123671-2129770 GCF_014805625.2 Glossina fuscipes | reverse complement strand
GATGCGCTGGTTCAGCTTTAATCGCCATCCCTGAAGGACTTTCAGGATATTTGACTTAACGGATAGGGGATGTGCTGGTTCAGCTTTAATCGCCATCCCTGAAGAACTGAGAGACTTTTTTTTTGTTAGTTTTGCACTCACACACCAATCAGGGACGAACCGCCGGCCCTGAGAGGCAAGACCGCTATGACACTGGCAACGTTTCCGTTCTCTGTAGCGCGTCGCGATAATCCAAAAGGAAAATTTTTGTTGATAATATAAGAAGTTAATCTCTCATCACTTGCAAGCCACACCAGAAGTCGGGTCACCTCGCTGGTTCCTTGCCTTAGCCAGCTTCTACCCATCGCTGTACTTCTCTCCCGTAAAAAGGAACTAATAAATCAAGGAAATTGTACACCATTCCCCCCCGAAGGTCCAGATTTTTATTTAAAATTTCTTGCAACGAACCTTGGAGTGACTGAATTATACCTCGCCCAAGAAAACTCGTTACAACGTGAGAAAGATTATTATTTCAAAGAAAATTCGAAAGTCACCATTTGCAATTGGCTATTGTTTGTACGTCGCAAAAGAGTTGAACATTCCCTTAAAAGTTTTCCGCTATTTTGGTATTAAACCTGCATGGATTTTGAAAGCCTGCGCTTTTCACATTTCGCTGTCTATGGGCAAGAATGATAATACCCGAAATTACGTCTTCAGAAATTTAATAGCTGAAAAACCCCAAGTTCTGGAGAGTACCCGTTGGAATCTTTTATACACAGACGGCTCAAAATCCTCTGAACTGCCTCCTTCTTGTGCCGTGGTAAATACTTCAGGACATGTTCTTGTCAATCACATATTTTACGAATGTACTCCAACTTTCACAAGTGAAGCCAGAGCTATCTTTCACGCTGCGAACCTTTCCTCAAACTCAAACCGTCATTATTACTGACAGTTTGTGTGTATTACAAGCTATTCGGAACCCTTAGACTTCGAGATGGAGCACCATACCATCAACAAATTAAGGAATATCATTACAACAATCGGCAAAAAAATTAAAATGTTATGGGTACGTAGTCATATCGCAGGCTAATCGAGTGGCGAAATATGCTGCTTCTGCACCTCTAATTATGGATGATGTCGTGGAAAGTTGGATCTTCAAAGAAATATTGGAGGAAAAGTTAAAGAGACAATTACAGAAGCAAATCTACAATACCATCATCAGCACTATCCGTTTATTAACCGTCAATTATCTAAGAATTTATTTCATTAGTCTAAAATTATAATAATAACAATAATATGTTATCTATATTGTCGTATTATTATTGTCCACAATTGTCCCGAAAGAGGCGCTCTAGTCTTACTCGCACATGAATTTTAATTTTACTTATAATAACCAATATTATTGTATAATTGTATTCTGAGTGATAATAATTATTATTAATTAACAAACTAAAGTCATCGGGAGTGCATACACTGACCATTAAGCTTTTCAACAATTTCTTCAGTTTCCTCGAGAAATATAAGTTAAAACAAATTCTTGAATTTATCCATAAGAAAAATTGAAAAATAAACCGACATTGAAGAAGGAAAAAGGTCTCGTTTGCAAAACAAATAGCAATTTTCTTTCTTGCAAAGAAAAAAATATTAAATTAAATAATTGAAAGAAAATTGAAAATTTTTTCTCAAGAATTGTTTCAATAACGATGCAATTAAATAAAAGAAGAAATACACGAAATCTGTGCAAAACATTTTGCCGCGCAAGAATAAAAAACATATATTTTTGTCGTGGAACGATGAACGTTAAAAAAAAAAGAATTCAAATCCAACGTAACGGAAAAGTTAAGGAGAAATATATAGACAGAATCAAGTTATGCTAAAAAGGCTTTTTTTCCATTTTACCTATCTAACTTCGTAGTTGTCGGTTTTGCATAAGTAACTTTTGACTTAACCATCAATTAATTTCTGGTAAGCTAACTCCTTTTTTTATTATTTTTAGCGACCATGAAACTTCAAAGCTGCCCGCCCTGTAAGTTTTTAAGGTTTAGAAAAGTGATACTAAGTGCAAAAGATTTTAATTCTTTTATTAACACATAAACCATTAAGCGAGCGGCCACAAGTCCCGGAACGGTAGTCGAGAAATTGTGTGATAAAGGTATGGCAGCGGAAAACGATTCCACATCTTCCCGCAGCAAGGAAATAATCATAGAAAGCAACAATTATCTAAATCTTGCTTCGAGTTCAAACAATAAATCTCTAGTTCTAATGGCAATTACGGGAAGAAATTCTTAATCCAATTATTATGATGAGTAATATTCTAATGATTGTTATCATTTTCATAGAGCATTGCGAACATGTTGATAGAGAAAAAATTCGTCTGGCGTCGGATACTCTTTTCCTTGAATGTATCACAAGAATATCAAATTAAACGGTTTAAAACAGCTAAAAACCATAAGCAATGATAAGGGCAAACCAAGTATATTCCTAGGAGCATCACCGAAAAATTTGGGATTATTTGTAAGATTCCAATAAGTTATAAATGAAATTGATTTGATAAATAATTGCAAATCTAATATTTTAATCAAATGGGTGACGACGTTGCATCGTCGAGATTCTAACGACAATAACAATATGAGGAAAATTTTCCTCTTATTGGAAATTCTTCTCCTCCACAAAATATGCAAAATGCGCGTGTTGATGTCAAAATAAAATTGTAGTCAGGTTTTTAGACATAAATCCCTTCCTACGAAACCGATAAATTTGAAAAGTCATAATAGTGCACTTGTTTCTAAAAAAACAAGAAACTTTGAAAATGGGCACAAAACTACAGAATTTGACAAACTGGTTAAAGAAATCTTCAAAACTTTTCCTACTCTTGACGGTTCAGTTGATCTTACAAAATTTATTGAAACAATGCCGGCTTTCAGAACGTCTTATGATTTGCTCCAACAGTCTGGGTCCAAGTTGGTCTTAAATCTCTTAAACCACAACAAATTACCCTTTTACAATATAATACTCAGAGCTTCAGGCGCAATGCACCCACTTTGGATTTTTTTCTAAATTCAAAAGAAATATATTTCTTCACACTTAGTGAAATTTTTTTATCTTATGAAAATATATCAGATCTGAAAGTCTCAAAGTCTTAAGTCTGTCTTCAAATATCGTCCTGATGGTTGTGCTGGTGTTAACATATTCATCAAAAAATGTATCAATTTCATACAAATTCCGTAGAAATCATCAGCTGAAATGGTCATTATAAAAACAACCAGTCTAAGGCGTAACATAATGATACTGTCTGTCTACTTTCCTCCTAACATTACAATTCAATACTTTAAAGATGAACTAGAAAGACCTTTTAATTTTTTGAGATTCAATTTCGAGTAACAGGAGAAATGCGACAATATGAAAGACAATATCGGTATATAGCAAGATATAACGAAACCGTCTTCTCAATAAAATTCATTCTTTCGTCGGCTTTAAATCTGCTTCTGATGCCAATTTTACCATGTGGGAGATTAAGATACTCAACAGGCTCATGTGCACTTGGACAAAGTTTATTTAAAGATGGATGGATGTGTATCACCTGATATATGTAATGAGTGCGGCAAAAGAGTCAGCTGAGCACCGTATTTTTATGTGCAATGAATTCAGAAGCACCAGATATTGATTTGCAATTTTTGGTGGTTTTAATAACCTATATGAAGTCTTTCGTGCTCGCAATAAAACTCATCTTAACCTGCTAAATGTCTTTATTAAAACTCACCTCTCCTTTTAAGTTATCATAGTTATAACTTTTTGCCCTGTCCAATAATTTTTTTAAAAATTTTTACAATTCCACAAATCAATAATTCCTACACAATCATAGCTTAATATCAATTTTCCGGTCCAAACGCTACAATGGAAGGTACTGAATAGACAATTACAATTTGAATATCAATTGATGGAGAGAGGTCAACATCGTTATGCCGTCAATAGATCAATAATAATCTGCATTATCGTTCTCCTCTGTTATCAACCTTATTGTAGCTATCAACGTGAAGGTCTTAAGTAGATTTCGTATCAAAAATTCGAGTATATCATTTAAAGACCTGACCCATTCCTCTTTCATATACAAAGAAATCAATAAATAAATCGCAGCTCAATCAACACGTTTACCAAAAGCTAATACGCATGCTGTAAGATTTAAAACTATTTTGCAATGATCCGCAACATATATATCTCAGACAAAACGCTCGATATGCTTAGCCTGAAAAATATATTTCGCTCCTTTTTTCTAAACGTTAATCGATTTGTAACAAGCAACATTTCTTGACCTTTCAAGATATTGCTGAGGATTGAATTTTTGATTTAATTTATTACAGAATTATATACATATTTGGCTTTTATACCCACCATTAACTTGATGCGAAATGAAGAATGCGTTTTAGAAAAATTTGGGTGTTTATATTTTTTCTAAAATTGTTGAAAATTTTGTAGTGATAACAGAAACTTTGAATGTCAAGAATGTGTAACTTCCAAAAAATAACTAGAAATATTTCAAGCTAAAACAGAATCTGTACTTATCGGCGTGTGAATCGCTTTTCCAAAGACATGAAAGCTAACTTTTTTCCATAGTCTTGCAACTCGTGATAACATCGAAACGGTTACTATCCTCATCAATGTCAGCTGCTTAACTGAAATGCGTGTTCCCAAAAGAATGGTGTACATTTGGAGAGACCTATTGCATATATTCATTGCTTAATAAGTTTCGAGAAGCTACTTGCTTTCAACTTTCAACAGCGCTCTTTGAAATACTTCCTTTAATCGCTCTTGTCTGGTTGTCTAAAAGTAAGGCGCTGCCGAAACTTTTCCCACACTTCACACGCGGCAGGCCTCTCTAAACATTTGCATTCGATCGGCCTGGGAGCTGACGCTTCTTCGCGCTTGCACTCTGAGAATGATGGATATGGGGCAGGATCCTTTTTGCAAGTAATGGGAAAAGGGTGAAAAATTTTGCAAAGCGGTTTTGTGCGCAAAGTTACGCATTTCGGAAATTCACGAGGAATTTTTGGGCATAAGCGGTTCTCTTCCGTTCCTGTTTTTAGACACGCCATCATTTTAAATTTCTTTAGTTGTTGTGGACAGGCTACTATAGGTACTGTTTTTTTCTGTTTTTCATCTTGCACTCTTACCCGTTTTTTTCTTCGTATTATTTTTCGTGGAATACAGTTTTGTGGCGGGCACACTTCGGCATTTAGTATATGGAGTGGGGGACAAGATATCCATGTTTGTTGATAATCGCGTCTTCTCATATCGCTTATTTTATAGTAAAGTTCATCCGTACGAACTGACAAATCGGCGCAGAAATTAGCACAGCAAAAAGGATAATCCCATATTGTATTTTTGGGCTTAGTAAGATAGAGTCTCTGATCTAGTTTAAGTTCTTTGTTCTTACAAACATCTGGCTTCTTCACATCGCATTTAGGCTCAGCAACTTTACGGCAGTTTCTGCGAGAGGAACGCCTTACCGTGCTTTGTCGAAACGGTGTTGGTATGAAAGCGAACCGTAGGCCAACAAATTTTCCACAATCCCGGAACATTTTTCACTGACAATTTTTATAATTTTAAAAATTTTCGAAAAGAAAAAAAAATTTTTTTTAAGAGAATAGAAAATATTTAGGGAAGACACAAACTTCTCCGTATTTGGAAAACGATTGATTCAAAATTGTAAATAAAGCTCACTAGAAATATTTTATTTTACTGTTCTGTTGAAATTAACAAAGCAGGTTACGGATAGAATGCATAAATAAGAACAAGTAAGACAATTATATTCGGTCGTGATGGAATTTCTTATATTCCTCACCGTTGTCCTGAAAGAATCAAAAAAAAAAAAAAAACTAAGTATTTATATATAATATATGTATAGTCAATAAATATAAACGGAAATTTGCATGGGGACTAAAGTAACAAGCAACAAACACGGAAAGAAAAGATGTGCCGGGTATTTGTGATATAGAAATGTAGACGTAGTAAGTGTCTCCCTTGTACGGTTTGGATTCCTTTCACCCTTATTTGCAAGTTTGTAGGCGATATCGGCATTTCTGCGAGTGGGAGAAAGTTTACCACAGATACTACCCGGTTCGG
>NW_023998454.1:2033941-2123661 GCF_014805625.2 Glossina fuscipes | reverse complement strand
TGAAAAACAATAAAATTTTGATTCCCTATAAAATTAAGTAGCCGTGGTCAATTTTTTGAATTTTTGTGCAAGCACTACCGCATTTCCAATAGCATATATGTTCAAATTTTGTGGACTAATTTACCGTGGTTTATGAATAACGAGCAGTTGATAGTTGTTTTTAGTCTTTATACTGACCATCCGATGTTGAATAATGTTTGAATAAAACTTGTCATATATACTTAAATACGTTGAACTCGTTTAAGGAAAATACTGGATACCAGATGGCTAACGGCAACTATTATGTTAATTAAAAGGGATTGTTGATTATTTAAGTCAAATATTGGCAGCAAATATTAGGATATTAAAAAATACTATTTAATACTACGTGGTCGAACTCATAACATGAGAGTCGCGTTATTGCGATTTACATAATACCTATTTCAAGGAACAGAGTAGCAAGGGGTGGAGTTTTCTGGTCGCAATGAGAAGGCCGTGTTGTCTACAGCTCGACCAGAATAATTTTAATGGACGATTCTTTTCTGATGTTGTATAAATTATCCACCTTCGGCACAGAAAAGGGAGCTATATTTCTTCGATTATATTTATTCTCGCGCTTTTCGATTGAAACGCACTCCCGAACAGACTTGATATAGATTTTCTAATAATAAATGAATTGGGAAATACTAACTTTATATAAGCCAAAGCATCTCTCAAAAATGTTCCTTGCAATGAATGTCATTGAATTTCTGATTGAGGACAATTGACAAGAAACATTCAGTTCTTTCTTGTTAGAAGCGATGTGATAATTCACCTTATGGTCGTCATTTATAACCCCTACATCCACAAATAAATAAAGACCCTTGGTTTATCAATTGCGCACCCAGACGTAACATTGCTTGTCTTATTAACAGGCTAATGTTCAACCACACAAGTTGTAATGATCATCTATTCAAAATAAACATAATAAACAACTCTTTATGCACATGTGGAGTCTTACAATCTCCTGATCATACCCTATTTGTCTGTCCGAATGTTAACGCTTTCATTCGCCACACTTTGCAAATTAACTACAAGCGGTCTTCGTGCTCACAGCATTCTTGACATTTTCCATTCTCTCAATTTAACTTTTTAACTCGTTATCTTTCCTTTTTTTAAATCACATCGTCAAGCCATATAAGCGTTTACAGTCAATATGTGAACCTACTCTCTTTTACACTTTTTTGCTCTTACTACCATCAATTCCCTCATATAACTTTTTATACTCATTTTCCACATTATATCTTACACATTGGAATTTACTCCTCGCTCTTCTATTCAACGTGGTAGACGAGTAATATCCATATTTTAATAAGAACTAAAATAAAAACGTGGGGGACGTACAACATGCCAAATTAAAAAAAAGGACTTTAATGAAATAATCAGTAAAGTAAATAAATAATAATATTTATATACCAAATCTAACCCCAACTTTACTAAGACCCAAAAAAGGAACTCTATATTCACATTGGTGTTTTTTTACACACTTAACAGAAGAAGAAGTAGATTTATTTCTTCATTCTTTGGGCTATTTGAATACCAAGCGAACGAATGAAACCAAATGGAAGAATTCGTGAGCATCATTGCAGCAACGAAAATGCAGCGACGACGAAGGATATGGCGCAATAGCGCAGGCGTGGCTACCTGAACGTTATTAACCCCGAAAGATCTCGCTTGTGGCTGCGTGAAGACAACGAGGTACGAAGGATTTGAAGAAGCATGACTTTCCTTTACGAGGAAAAATTAACGATATCAATGTTGCATATGGTCGAGTTAAAGTGAATTGTCTCAAGAAGAGACATTTTGCGGTCAGTAGCCCTAAAACAAATGTTCTTATGTTATCAGTAAATAATTTTTGAGGAAACGGTTGGTGTTTTATTTGAGAGAAAGTAAAGTTCAACGATCTGAAGAAGTACTGTGAGTTTTAAATTGTAACCGTTAAAGACTCGGTCATGTTGGAAAAGTGAATAGAAAACATCAATATGACAGTTTTAGCTGGAAAAATGATAGATGATATTAAATTCTTTCCGAAATTCATAAGAATTTAATATTTACTTCATGCTTGCTACAACAAAGTCTTCCTAGACACCATGGGGTGCGAGTTGAGTAAAACATATTGAAAAAACTATGACTCGAAATATTTTAATTGCGAAGCATAGCGTTTGAAGCGTGCTTACCTAACAAATATGAAAAAAGGCGGCAGTCTTCGATAACTACATAAAATTTCATAAAGCGAGAATACACATGCAGAAATAAGACCTTTATTATTTAAAAGCACAAGGCACAAGACCAAAACAATTGGTGGAGGTATGCAAGTCTGGTGTATGCGATCCTATGGAGATAACGACAGTTAGCCTTTTATTTATTTGTATTGTAAACTAAGTTGCGACCGTATCCATGAAATTCAAGAGTGCTATGGAGAATTACTGCGGTAAAAAATAAAAAACTTTCGTGCGGACAATGGAAGCGAATATTGCAATCGTTAGAAGGAATAGATGTTCTAGGCAGCTAGAATCCAGCCTTCAACAAGTACTTACAGAACAGAAAGGGCTAGCAGAGAGTAAGAATCATACAAATTGCAAACAAACCAGAATAAGAAAATCTGGACCGAAGCCAATTACATTGCAGTATGCCGTACTAATAGTTCGCCATGTAAAAATCTTCAAAATTACACACCGGTAAAAGCCTTGTTTGGATATAAACTGAAACGACGAAAAAATTTTGGTTGTCCTGCAAGTTCCTAAAGAAAAACGAACAAAGCTTAATCCTCCAGATGAAGAAGTTTGATTTGTTAGTTATCGTGATAATGCCAAGGTATACAGATACATGAAATCAACGACTCGTAAAGCTATTATAAGCGGAAATGCTGCTTTTAAGGAAATCCAATTTTATTCAGCAGAAGATGAAAATAAGGAAAAAACTTTTATATTCGCCATTCTTTTTCTATTTAAATGATGAGGCAATTTCCGTCAATGGTCCGGAAGGTGCTCCGCTTCCATACTATCCCAAGTATGCATTGCGGATGTATCGTTCAGTTTCTCAAGAGCAATAACAACAACTACAACAAAAAAAGATAAAATAGCGGTAAAACTAATACCAGAAATAGCAAAATAAATTACGACAAAAGCGTTAAAGCAGGATCGGACGCATATCTTCCATCAGTTTATATATACTTTCGAAGCATGCACGGTAGCTCTGAAAATAGTAGAGAACTAGTTTATCATATTCAAAGGTGAAACGTCTTTCGTCAAAAATCAAGATATGCGTTTAACAAAGCAAGTACTGCTCTGCTTTAAAATTTGCTCGCCAATAATAATGTTAGTCTGACAATTGAGAACCTAGATATTCGAACATTTTCGTTCTGTAACTTATAAATGTTAGCTATTTTAGTAGCCTTTCCCATTAGAGAACCGTCTCAACGGGATACCTGTCCGGTGTGGTTTAATGGCATACTTAAATACTATAAGAGTAAGAAAAACGAACTTTTCAGCAGATATTTGAAAAGGGGCTGTGCATATAGTTATGGCAAATACTCTGCGGTTAAGTATAGATTCAACTATAGGAAAACCAATGGTATTGCAGACACATACCAAAGGTAAAAGTATCACTTCCTATTAATTCTACATACTTTTATAGGTTCGCCAGCTCGCAGAAAAAGAGCAACTACCCGTACCAAATAAATGACTGTATTGTTTTTCCAAATGTTACTATTTCGGATTTGAATGCACATCAAGAGTTAAAGACATGGAATCATAATTGTGTTCCAGGACCGAACGGCGTATCGTGCGCCGAGGAACTATACGGGGTACTTTTCAATATTTCGTTCTCTCTCCGGTGTTTTTCCATTATGTTGGAAAGCTAGCTTTCTTCTTCCACTTCGCAAAAGAGTAAAAGACACTACAGAGAACTACAGAGACATTCCCAAGTTGGGTATTTTACCTCCATTTTTTGAACGAATCGTTACTAAATCTCTTCGGTTCAGCATGCCGTCCTTAAGGACAGGTTAACCAGAACGACATCGTATTAAGTTTACATGTTGCTGTGTTTTCAAGACATTATCCTGTGTCTTATAAATGGATCTAGTATTTTCAGATTTTAGTAAGGCTTTCAATAGCATTAATTGCGAGCTATTGATTTAAACTTCAGTCCTCGGGTTTCGATATATTGAAATGGATAGATATCCTCCTATCTTCAAAATAGATCGACTGCAGTCCTGCTAACGCTACCTCACCTGAAGAATTTTCTTTCACCTCAGGTCTACTTACTGGCAGTCACTTAGGTCACTTTCTATTTACTCTTTATATAATTTATCTTCTATCGGTGATTAAGCCCAGCTATGTATGAACGACGATGTTAAGCTGCTCTCTTCTATCAATGTAAAACAGTCTGCAATCCTCTTAGACAATTTGGCTGTGTGCTGCTGCTTTAACTTTACATAGCTCAATTTAAAAAACATAAGAAATTCTCATTTTTTTAGAGGAACATATTGCCTACGGAATACTTTACTCATTCGCCAAAACTGGATAATGTAGAGTTATTCATTGACTTGAGGGTTATATTCGACGAAGGCAAGAAAGAGACAGAGTTTGACGATCCTTAAAGGTTATACACGAGTTTGGTGGTGCCATCTGCCACTGTTCTGCGGTGTCCTTCCTGTAGGGTTTGCATCGATTCAAAAGAATCAGTGCAGAACCAATTCTTCCTCTATCTTATGAGATTGGATTGCTACTATTAGCCCTTCCTTAACTAGAGAAGCGAAGATTCATGTTGGATGACTCCTTCCTAATAAGTTAATAAATGGAGGTATTGACTCGTCGACCTTATTAGAAAAAGCAGACTTTAATGTCCTTTGAGCCGTTGGTAAAATCAAAATTGCCTCTATACTATAATCTCAATATTAGAATCGTCAAACAATGTCAAATGAGTTCTTGTCGATACCGGTGTCATATTTAAACTAAATTGAATATTAAAGTTAAAGCGTCAGTAGTTTCGTAAGTCAATCCAGATACCTTCAGTATCATATTGAATCTTATTCTGTAGACTTTTCGTAATTAGACTGTCTTGCTATAGCAACTATTTAAATATTTGTCATAGCTCTTTAACTCACTTATGTTGCCATAGCTATGTCCTAGAAATTTAATATGCGTTCTCATTAGATGAATTTTATGTAGTCAGTTCGAAAAAAAGCAGAAAAAAAACCATAAAAGCAATCTTACTGTCTACTTTCGAAAATTTTATCGACTCTTATGTCTGCGTTAGATTTAAAGAGCATTTTGAGAAGCCCACTGCTGAGCAGCAAACACTGAACAGTCCAAAAATTATGAGATAAGCTTAATATATAATGAGACATGGGAAATTGGTGAATTATTCATAAGCATGAAAACTATTGCAAACAAGTGGTGTTTTAAGCTAAAGCGTATCTAAAGTAAAGTTGCAAGGTTCAAGGCAAAGAAAGGGATTGGTTATAATAAAATCCTTCTGCCTTTCATGCATTATTTATCATTGCGTTTACTGTCTTTCACCAACTACTGGTTGTAAAATCGAAAAGAGAGAGGAAAATTCCTTAGCAAAACGCTATTGGAATCTTATTGCACGCTGTTGTTAACTCAGTGGTTATACTTGCCTAGCCCGGTTTAGTAAGGAATTAAGCGGAGACGGAGTCGTAGAAATGAGGTTTTAGCCTGAATTTCCATTCCATGCCATTGACAAAAATAAACTCGCGGAAGTGAGCAAAAGTGATGCTACTTCTACTTACAATGATGGAGCATTAACTTTAGGAAGAGTCCGAAAAGTCTTCAAGCATAAAAAAAAAGATAGAAGATATGCTTCATATATGCGTTTCAAAGCGGAGAACTCAACAAACCCGTCGATTATATCAAATTAAACATCATAATCAGTCCAATAAAATTTTCTCTATCATAGTTTTGTCTGAATCAGAAATTGGGCTTCGAATTCGAAGGCTTAGCGTACCTAAAGTATTACCACTGGTTCTGGTCCAGGTGGAGTCCGAACTTCCATCATCATATATTCTTATTTTAGAAACGGTCAACAAGTAAGCTGCGTTGTCAGTTTATCGCTATGATCTGGCATTTTTCCGGAGCTTTGGAAAAATCGCCCCATCGTTGCTACATTTAAGAATTATTGTTAGAATGATATTGAGAATTGTAGGCCTATATCCAAATGTAACATTCTACCCAAGCTCTTTTGGAACTTGGTAGCAAAACATTTATTACGTTCAATTATTTTGTTTATCTATTGCAACAAATCTACTAAAACTGCCCTGTCACATCTGTAGGACGCAAAACACACCTGACGACACCTGTACTAACTTAAGTAAGGTTTTCGATAGGGCACATCATTTACCCGTGTAAAATTTAGTTTAGGATCGATCATGACTATATATACGTTGCGGAGTCTCTGAAACTTCTTTGTTGGTGTTAGACTGTTTTTTTTTTTTTTTTTTTTGTGAGAAAACTTGTCAAGTATCATGCAGGAGTGCGAAGAAGTTTGCTCCTGATATTGTATAGCACATTTTCTTGACAGCAATAATATGCAGGTATCAGTGCAAAAAGTGCAGTCATAGTCTTTTAAATTTTACTTAATTGCCCATAGTTAACGTCCACAATGAATAGAATATTACACATATTCCAACAAACATGTACTAATTTGCCTGAAATGCATGTTTGGGGCCGTGTTACATCCCTGATCATTTTCACATTCCCAACAGTTCGTAAAACCCCAAGTTTTCTCGCGTACCTACCAATTTCTTTCATTCCAGAATTGTGACCTCATCATGGATAGCTGCGCACATTTATAATTATCTGGCAACTCAAATTGCATTAGGTTGTGAAGTTTTATCAACTTTTCGAAAAGAAAATATATAGAACTGAAAACAACGATAATAACTTCCTCGATAGTTGATCGTATAAGACAGAGTAAGTCTTTTCATTTAATATATCAATGATATAACATAACGTATCGTAACGTTGTAAATCGTAAGCATTTCATGCGATATTTTTACATATTCCATCACTTATTTACATGAGGCCTTTCAGTATTTTTGAGAGAACACCATATCTGATGAAGCTGATTTTCGATCTCCACAAAAAGGTTTTGTTCTTAAAGAAAATTAAGACAGTATTAAGGGCGAAACAAAAGATTTCGTAGCTTTAGGGTTACACGTAAGGAAAAAGTATAACCTATCAATATCTCTTTGAAGATTTATAAATATAAAAGTTATCCTATAAATTTTGTAAAGGAAAATATATATAGTAGCCTATCTATCGCACACACATGATAGATAAATATGTTATATTAAATCGTATTGAAAAATCTTGCTTTTCGTTAACAGACACCTGTTCCGTGTCGTTTCTACATATAGAAAGAGTAAATCAAAATAAAATTGCATTTTCGTTTCTTGCACTTAATGGACCCCTAACATTACTTTACACTATATAAAAAAAAATCTATGTGGATTAAAAATTCGTTAACGGCTGTGTAAACTGCAAAATTTCAAATGAACTGATTATCATTTGAATAAATTTAACATTAATCTTTTGGATCTAGTCCCCTCACCGGACTTTAATGTTATGCAACAATAGTTCCTACTCCGCCTGCATAATTTTGTCAGCGTATCAAACAAGTAAGACAAACTTTTGACTTCTTTTGAGAATTTATTAATTAAAGAGATTTCATTTTCTTTTTATTTTTTCAGAGATTCTCGTTAGTTAATTGCATAAAACAGTAAAAGAAAAATTGTAAAATAAAAATTTCATTATTTACAGCCTTGGATAAAATGTCTTTAAAAAAATTTAAATGAATAAAGACTTCGGTGTCATATAATTTTTACGCATGGGAAGAAATATCAACAACAAATTAAATTATAAGTGAAACGGTAAGGACTTTTAATGAAAAACGATCATACAACGCTCGACGTTAATTGAGTTCCATAGTTCCTCATAAATTTTGTATCCAACACTGAAATGTAGACCAAATTAGCGCATATTTTGCTTTTATGAACATTCTAAGAGCCGTAAAACTTAAAAGATAAATTTAAAGCATTACATATTTATATTGCTCTAGTTTAAGAATGAGTGTTAAAACCTCATAAAATCGCCAAATGGAAAACGGTATCTTAATTTAAGAGACAAAATTTCGTTGAATTAAAAGTACTAACCTCCATTTATATATATTAGTTTACCAATGCCAATGACCCTTTTATTAAGTACTTCCTTCGCGGTCTGATCATTAATTCCAGTTCCGATTATCACTCACTGTCCCACCCATATTATAAGGCAGGGTTTCTACTTCCTGCAAATTAAACCTGTGCGCTACAGTAAGCAGCATCGCAAATCGGTAGTTCCGGTTAAGACATTAACTGCCCTGAATCCACGCATTATCAGAGGTTCAAATCTACCTACTAAGGTCAGGGCTGCTAGGTTTTCGCTTAAGCTAAGACTATCGAACAATTATCCATGAAGTCGAACAGGCGAGGATGGCGTCCAAGCTAAGCCTCAAAAAAGTCCTAGCCCAATTACCTCATCAGTCATAATCTAACACTCCCAGTCTCCTGTCTGCGAAATCGAAGTTATGCCCAGACTTTGTTTTCTTGGTTTCACACCAATTACCTGTTCGGGTGCCGGACCACAACTATAAGAATGACTGGTACATGCATCGCTCATAGGTGCTGACACCATCGTTGCGGTGCTATCCTATATGTATGCTCTTATTGCCCTCGCAAAGGACCCCTTATACACTTCTTATGCTTATAGCAAACGTACTTAAATATAAATGGTCAGCTATGGTATATGTATAAAGAACCCTACATGTAAACACACGTAGAAAATGTATATAGAAATGATTATATATGGATACATGCTACAGTGCATGAATGAGTTAGCATGGACATGAATATGTTTGTCGGGAAACACGAATGTTGTGTGGTACTTAGACAAAAGGTGTAAATGATTAAATTGGTAAGTAAAGTAAGTCTATGTAATTCTTTCTTAACATACCTAGCATCTAACGATTTTCCAATAGCTGAAAATAGCTGTTCCAAGATACTCAAGTGGCGGAAAACGTTTAGCAAAAAACAAACTTTTGCGGTTTTTAAATAAATAATAGTTGCGTAAAGTCAAATTCCGAGAGTACGCTGATTACGAAAGCAATTCATATCACAATTCATTCGGTATCTAATGGAAGAGCTCGAGCACCAGCGTGATAGCGATTTTTTCTTCAACTGAAGTCGTCTTTTCTTGATATTGTTATTCGCCCGACTCAATAATGCGGGATTATTAACTCCTGACATCGTACTTTCCTTTTCAAGACACAATTTCGCCCTGTGTATTCCCAAAAATATTGGCCCTTGCCTTTTTCCCCCAAAAATATCATATATATATCAAAAGAAATATGTCAAAACTTCATGTTCGAAACATTCGTTTATAAGATTTAGTTGTTTTAGTAAAGCTGTTTTTATTTGTGGGAAACAGTGGAACATTATGAATTACTCGTACAGTATTAGCTGTTTATAATATTTATGTTCTTCCGATAGTAAAAAAAAAAAATATTTTAACATTTTTTAACGCATCCGAAAGTAACTACGTTCTGAAATTGAGCCAAAGTTCTGAAAAAATGCTCTTATTTTACTGTATAACTTCAACCAAGGGGTTAACGCTTTCCAAACTTGCTTTACTGAACCCACCAGCATGCGTTTGCTTTCCTCTAAGAATTGCAAAATTAGGGACGCGCCACGCTCTGCTTGGTCAATTGTTGATAGAGTGGATAGTACTTATCCAGACATCAAAATTTTCTCTTATGACATTGTCTTCCAAAACATGACCAAAAATTAATCTGAAACCATTTACCTGAAAGTTGGCGGAAAAAGAATTTCGATATTTGGATAGCGAATGAATTTTGTGTAACCACAATTAGTTTTATGTAACCTCACCATTACACCAATTTTATTTAACCAATTTAAGTAGTAAGTCTATCTACGTCCTCTTGTATCTAAAGTCGTTATTTAAAGAAATTTTATGCCAACCTTGAAGTGTTACTATAAGAGGAATGGAGACCTATGAATCATGCGTACGCGCCATAGCTGATCTGTGAGATGAGGGAGGGGTTCTATATTCTTAATTACAGGAATATTACAACCGCTCGTAGGAATATTACAACCAAAATAAATTGCACGTGCTTGCCCCTTATCAAATATGCGGACTGAGGAAACTCTGACCTACCGAACGGAGATCCTATGTGACCTTAGAGCACCCACCCTGCCTGTTGGTCTTTCTTCGGCCCAAAAAGGTTGTGGGAGACCTCGAAGTTGGATAAGAAGAACCCCGCCAATCTACCTTCCTCTCATTACAAAAACAAGAACTTGGCACATTTTTATATCATTATCTCACTCTTTGATTCATTTCATTTTATTACTATATATATACATATATGCATATGTAACATATATTATGTATAGATAATACCATTAACAGAAATATTTATACCATGTACTATGTATGTATAACACTAATTTAAAAAAAAAAAAAAAAAATCGAACGCATACCCTTATACTTGGTTATACTTGGATTTGCTGCTGTTTTTTTGTTCATACATATAGAACATTCTTATGGTACATTCTTAGAAAACCCTGAACGCCATCTTCAGATTATAAAGTGATATTGCAGATGTTGTGTGTAAATGCAACTTTCAGGTTATACTTGTTTATATGCCTACGTCACAAATCAAATGCTACGTGCTTCTTCTTTCGATAATAATTCTGGTCTCGTAATTTAATTTCTTTTTTATTTTTAATTTTATAAAAACTTCTATTCAACATAACATCAACTCAAAGCACAAATATTATCGTTCCTAAGTACTTTAATTGCTCTTTAATCTTAGAATCACGATCTTCTATTGTCTAAGTGTCTAAACACAATCAACATCAAAAACAAAAAAAGAAAATGTCCGGCATATTCTTTCTTTTATTTCTTTGTCCCCAATATTAGATATTATTGTCCTATGTTTTTGGGTACATATTCCTTGTTTTTTTTATGGTTTCACATAATTTCTTGTTATTGTAAAATTTCCTTTAAACTATTAGGTTTTTTTTGTGCATATAGTTACGATAGAGACGATGATTAGATAAGTTGAAAACAAGATTTTTTTTTTTTTTTTTTATTAAACATAAATTTTTCCTGTTTTTTTTTTATTCATTTCAGAGGGGATATTTACTAATATTTTCCGTTATGCGCAAATACAATACAATGATTGCATAGATAATAAATATGGCATTTCTTAAAAAAAAAAAAATGTTTTAAATAGTTTTGGGCTTTTATCTTTTTTATTAGTAACTTTTTAAAAATTTGTAATTAATTTTTAAAATTGTCTTTATTTTATTTGGATTCTATTCTAAACATTTCTTATTTCGTGTAGTTTTTTCTTCGCACACGTCATATTAGCCACTCAGTAAAAATTAATGGAAATAAAATTTTTCTTTACAATTCGAGTGTTTTTACAACATTTTTTATTTTTATCTACCGTCACCCGCACCAAACTTTTTTCCTTTTTTTTTGTCGCAAAATCGAACAATCTATCTAACCGAAAATCAAGACCAACCAAAAACTGGAAAAATGGCGTGAAAACATCTTTCGCCATTAAGCTCTTTCGATCGCCCAATTTTCACCGCAGTGTAAGTTGAGAACGGCATTAACAGGTCAATACAATACATTAATTGATTTATTTAGATTGTGATCAACAAACATTCACGGAATTTTAATGAATAAAAGGCAGACAGTTTTTCTCTAATGTATACTGCTGTAAGGATTGTAACAAGGACGAAAGAAGTTCGTTTTTTTTTAAAGATTTGTGTGGTACATTGTGAGATAGAATCACTCTTAAGTAAAGTAGCTTTGCGTGATTTTTTCCATAAGTCATACTTCTTCTAAATTCTCTCAATCAAGAGGTTTCAATAAACGGCCCTAAATATTGGTTTAACAACACGTATTTGCCGCTGTTTTTGTGCAACTTATCTTTCCCCAGTAGTTGATATTAATTCTTGTTCGCTATCTTCTATTTAAATAAATCAACATGGACTGCAGAAAGCATTAGTCTGAATTATACAGACGCGGCGACAAGTAGTTCAAAATTCATAAATACAATTGCAATACACTGATTTACTAAAGCCCAAGTGGTAGGCAAACATAACCTTAACAAAAAACATACGCAAACAGTGAAACTTTTAAAAATATCAACTTTCGCATGGCCTACAGCGGGCATATAGCTACGACTTCGCAGGCTTATATTCATACAGTCAGCATGTGAATGTATACAAGATAAAATAAATAATAAATAATCGAACTGTGAAAAAATGTATAAATATTTTAACGAATTTTAATATAAACGTTTTTTTTTTTTGTTTTTCCTTGTGTGACGATACACAATTTATTTTGCATATTTTTCTTATACATAGAAAATTATTATATATATGCTATGTGCTTATTCTGACAAATGGTAGATAAATTGCATGCAAGCATGCATGCAGACAGGAACACGTCTGTATGCGAGTAAGTGTTTATATGCGTTGATACTGGCAAATAATTCATATAATAATGTTAACAAACTCTTTGTTTTTATTTACGCCTTTTTGCCAACACACACTTTCTGTTTATTATTTTTTTATTTGTATTCATTATTTATTTGCGCATATTTGCGTGTGCATATGAGTATGTGTGCGTAATTTAATTTTATGATTATTTTCGTTTTGTTTCGCCATGTAAATAGAGTGAACAAGGTTTTTTTAAATACAAATCAATTTTTTTTAATTCTTATTTTTATTTTTTTTTTTTGCTCATTCTACGTACATTTCCAGTTAAATGGTTAGACGCTATTCAAATTCATTTAAGTTCTTTTATAACGATTAGCGTAATGTTTTCATCATTCTTTATGTAACACATTGCATTTCACAGACCATACGAAGTAACAACGCCCGAAAGAAGATCTGAAGAGTTGATTTGAAGTATTTCTGCTCATCGCCACTTTAGTGTAAAGTTATAAATCCTTTTATACATAAAAATTATTGAGAGATATAGAACAATGTACAGAGTGTATATAACATCTTACATTTTTTCATTAGTCGTTTTTCGATAGCATATCTACGATTTGCGATTGTCATATTCCGAAGGCATATTTGGATTAGGTAATAGACATTAATAGACAGATTTAACGGAAAAAGTCTTTTTTATTTTAATGCTCCGTTTTTAAAAGTGAAAACATTAAAGGAAATAAAAATATTTTTTGTGATAACTTTTGCGATGACAATTTTCAGACCTAACTTTAGTTTAGGGAAATTATTGGAATTTTCTATTTATTGTAGGTCTTTCAATGCCCTGAGAATGTTTTAACAGAGGCATTCGCATTATTAGCAGAGGAGTTTTTATTTTTTATATTCGTAAGGCCTGATTTTTCAATATTTCAATTTGGCACTAGTTTGCAGCTTGGAAATCGATTGATATTAGGTTTTAACAATATTCAACATATATCTTCACATGATTATTTTTGGTATATGATGACTGTGGTTGAAATCTTTTTTAAACATATCAAAGTATTGATTTTTTATTTTTTAATTTACTAACATGTTTTCATTAAATACAAGAAGATCATTAATAATTGAGTCTTTCAAAATTGTTCTACCATTTTGGTCGATATAACGAGAGCAGCACCACAACACGAAAAGCGGTACCATATAACTTTAGAAAATCAATTTCCTTTATTGGCTTAATGTATGATCTGCCAATTAAATCCCTACTGTAAAGTTATAGCCTCATGTCTGACCTGTCTATTTCTAAGCTCTCTAGCACCTTAACAGATGTCTTGGCGAAATAAAGACAGAGAGGACACACTTCCTAGCGTAGCTTCATTATTTTGGAGACCTTGTGATGTATAGTTTCTAAATTGTACATGTTCTTGATTTAAAACAAAAATATTGCAAATATATAATATAACTACGTAGTCCGTAAACTATCGAAATTTGTTGCAGAGAGAAATTAGCATCACGATAATGTAGATCTGGGATCAACCTAGAAATATGTTGAATATATAAGAGATCATTCGTATATCCGTAAGGCATTCGTAAAGCCTTTGAACCGCATCCGAAGGAATGCTGAGATTATAAATTGGCAATAAGGTCATCTTTGTTTTCAATGGTGTTCACATGGGCATACTAGGATGTTTCTAGCTAACAAACATCACTCATAGCGTATCCTATTTGGAAAACTTTTGGTCAAATAATAAAAGATCATAATAGAAATAAACATCCGAAATATTTTTTAATAAATTTGCACTTTTATGCTGGTCTAAGAACTGTTAAGCTCTCGGCAAAAAGTTATTCAATACATTCATATATATGCTGTCAAAAATTATTGAGCCTTAAAAAAAGCGTAAACGGAGGTCTAAAATATATCAAGTCATCAAAGAATCACTCAATACATTTGTATATACACTGGTCTAGAAATTATTAAGCCCTTTAAAAAGAATATTTAATAAATTCATACTTTTGATCCGAGAGCTATTAAACCTTCAAAACACCTAAAATATATAAACGTTGTAAACGCTGTAATTCGAAAGAAGCCTATGATTATTAGAGCTGTGATGAACATTCTGATATTAATTATCATTTTAGCTATGGATTCTTGTTGTATTCTCCGTTATTTCGTAGTAGATAGAGTGTAAAACGCACTGTTCTGTCTTTCACGTATATAACAAAAGCGATCCAATATTGCTGTATCTCTATTTATTAATTTTATTGAAAAACTATATATTTTTTTTAATACACCCATCCATTAACATTTAATATCTTGTTCAATTATTATTATTGCTACCGGCTTGACGGGTTCTTCATTTTAAAAAATTCAGCATAAAGGAGTCGATATCTTTAGATATTGAACATTGGTTTTTAACGATATAATGCAGCAAATATTTATCTCTTTTTTTTTTGGGACACGCTCACTTTTGCTATATTGATCCAGACGTGGTGATCCTCCAATGTGGGCGTGTCTGCAAATATATCGCGCTCATTTTTCAACTCCGTATTTTTAATTGAACATGGAATATTTGTGCCGAATTTCAACTTCTTACCTTCATTTTTGCGACTGTGACGATTTACAAAATTTACTTTACATATTGACTCGTTCAAGTGAATCTAGTCTGAATAAAGTTTTATACAACGAACGAGACTACGGGTTACTTCAAATTTCTGTTCCTGCTTTATAAAGATAGTCACGAGCAATTAAGTGGTATCTTTTTCTATACATTTGCATTCAATTGAACTGGTTATAAAGATAAACGAAAAGATCTACCTACACAGTCTACCTTTATTTAAGTGTACTTCGTATCGGCTTCTTTGTCTAGGGCTTTGCAAACAGTAGTGAAATTTAATTTTACCGCTGCTGGGTATCAAATACTTCGTCTTGTGCTAAACGCTATTGCGCTTTTGTTTTTTAATATACATCTCACAATATAAAATTTCCATTTTGATACAATGAAAATTGGAAATAAGAAAACGAAGACAGTAGTAACTGGAAAATTTTAAACAATAATCAAATATGTAAACACCATTGTGCGAATATATACACATGCGAATTGCTTCGCACTCTAACACAGTCCATATATTAGCATACTTTGGCTTTCTGTTTAAATAAAATCAATATACATAAATTTTACATAAACCTGTATGGGCGTACGCGAATATTTGTTTCTGTGTGCGTGTGTGTGAAGAGTTTCTCTCTTTGAAAGAACAACAAATATTAATATTTACTATGCTGGGCATTTATTTTTATTACAAATGACATTCACGTTTAAAGCTTATGGTGCCTCCGGTTGTCCGGAGTTGTTGGTTATTATTGTTATTGTTGTTGTCATTGGTGGTGTTTGTCATGCAACGCTGCGGTAATGTAATGCAACCAACTTACACGGCAGTGGGGACCATAATATTGAGCGCATTCTACTACATCGCGATGCCTTAACGAGCGACCAAGTGTGGCATATTGTTCTGCCCAAGGCTGGACATAACTGCAAATATTGAAGCTTTTTAAAATTTATGAAATAACATACAGGCAAACAAACACTAACACCACCATACATTCACAATCGTGTATCTATATATGCATACATATACATATATATATATTTATATATATAAATGCAAATACCTTAATAGTATAGAGATGATGTCATGGAACAAAGAATAACCATAAGGCATCAGCATATGAGTTGCTTCACATAAAGTACGCATAAAACAATAATGCGGCATAAAACCATGCCTGCTTTGCCATGCCACAAGAAAGCAAAAAAAAAAAATAAATAAATAAATCCGTCAGAAACATTCACATTATGAATTGTTAATGAACAGAGAAAAACAACAAAGAAGAGAGAGAAAAAATAATAAAAAATGAAATAAATTAAAAAAACAATTAGCAAAGAGAAAGAAATAAAGTGATGTGAAAGACAGACAATTTCACTTTCATTAACATATAGAGTATAAATGATACACTCACTACTCGCAGCTTTTCGCTTTAAAATTACATGAACTTACATTAATGACCACTGCTCCAAAATGTCATACAGCATACGTTGTCCGGCATTATCAAATTTCAGTTGTCGTTGTAATCTCTTGTGTTTTTTTATGCGTTCTTGACATACATTATTGCCAATGTTAACGTATTCATACAAATTGCGTTTAAAACTTTTTGTATTCAATCGATTCGGTGACCAATTTCTTCTCGATCCATGATAATAAGAATATTTCTTATGCTTATTAAATGAAGGATGGTACGGTATTACGATAGGATATGACTCGGCCGCCGGTGCTACTGCTATTGTCGGTGTGGTGTTGGAAGCTTTCTTGGTTTTTAATAGTTGTATTTCCGTTGGCAATTCATACATCAAAGTGTATTCAACAATTTGATTTAAACCTCTAGGCGTTTCTGACACTATTGATTTACCAACAAAACCCTGGAACTGTTTTCGTAAAAGTCGTCAATCAAAAGTTTTACATCAAGCTACAATAATCTTTCAGCTGACAGTTTTTTAATCTTGGCGAAAAACAATAGTTTATTGTTTCCTTATCGATAAACCGTTTTACGTATCTTACGATAAACGCATTTGAATTGTTGCTTCAGATGAAAAATATTTTCCGTCGTATAAGACGTTTAATTCTTTGTAAAAAATATTCCAACAAAGGTTAAATATGATGAAGCCGCCTACTAGAAGAGGGGATAATCTCAGAACTCATCACTCATTAATTATATCTATAGCTTGCATTGCAACTGCTTGTGTAGCGCCATCAAAAAAAAAATTTTTACAAACTAACGGATCCCCCCATGAGACGTTTTTATCTCCCTTATATTTTTTTTTTGCGCAGACGTTTATAAGTAAAGACCTGTGGTAAAGCGAAAAGTGGGCAAGGCGGGTGCCTAAATTGTCGCACGATAAGCAAACCAAGACAAAAGCCGATGATAGCTAAATGACTTCGGACGGTTGGATCATCGAAGAGAATCATTTATGGGACAATCCACCGGCCAGATGTTCTACGAAACCTAAACATTCTCCTTCCAAATGGGTTGTCCTCAGTTAGCATTTGAAAGTAAGACAGACGCAATTGAACGAAGACGTTTAAACAACATAAGCTATTGTTCATTCTTTTATAAAAGGATGTTAACCGATTACTTTTAAATCAATAACGAGAAAATGTTTTTCAAATTTTTGGACACCTTCGATGGTAAAGCTGAAACCAAGCCAGACTTTAAACTACCAAAGGTCACCCAAAAATTACACAAGTATCTTTTACTAATCCATTTCAATAAAATTATAAAAAAAAATTATTAGACGATTCACGGTATGCGCACTTACAGTAACTGCTGCACTTTTTTCAAACAATAAGTAACGCTTTTGTCTGTTGAGAAAAACATCATAAGAATTGTCGACATGTAGCCAACTTTTATTAGCCCACAGACCGTTTGAACGAAGGCCGTCAGCTAGAAGTAAGTAAATTAAAAACTTGTGCATTTGGAAGTATTTTCTTTACCGCGTAAGCATTGAACGCACACTAAACTTGAGGTGCGGTCGATGTAAGCAAGTGCTGTCAAAGAAACCAATGTAATGAAAAGGTGTTAATACGAAAATACTCACAAATAATGTTAATTATCGAATAGAGCAGCCCGAGTTGACAAGTATTCTTTATTTTCTTGGTAGATAATCAACGTTTAGTTTTTGTTTTCTGTTGCTTTTATTTAAAGTTAATTACAATCTAAACCCGTCATCCGTTCATTCGTTCAATCCAGAACGAGACTTTGGTATGAAACAGAAACTTAACGTTCATGTAAGAGAATGAGGGGATATTGTAAGTGCTCTTAGAAGAGTACCACCAATACCAAATATAATGAAATTAAATGTGAAACAAAAAACCACTTTAACTCCTAAAATATTTGAAACTAATTCAATTAACAACAAGCCAAAGTATTTGTCTTCTCCCAAAACAACGAACGAACTATGCAACGAACAACTGTTGTTGACAATGATAATGAAGAGGAATGGTTACCAGGCATCATACTGGTATAAATATCGATGTATATGTATATGCGTATATAAAAAATCAATGGATTTTATAGAGTGACGATAATGTGTAGAGTTTGGTCGACGAAGTTATAGTCAATTGAATATCAGTTTAGAATGAGTGCACTCTTAACCTAAAAAAAATAAAATAATATAAAATAAAATAAAAACAAAAAAAATAAAAATAGAAATTAGAGAAGTAAAACTTTATAAAAAGGACATGAAAGTTTTTATTGCAAAAAACTGGTTGTTGGCGAGTGGAACTTTATGGTTTTTATTACTTTTCAAGTTGTTGTGGTATAAGACAAAAGCTTGGTCAACTGTTCAATGTAAGCAGGAAACATTACAGAATATTGAACATTACCATCAACAATACCATAATGATGATAAAGCTCATAATGTAAGCAGTAAAGGAACACTGCTATCACGCAGCAAGCGTTTCATATCCTTTCCATTGGGCTCGTCATTTTCAGTAAGTGATTACACTTTTTCACCTAAATTAATATAACATTTTTGCATAAATAAAAATAACAAAACATTTAATAGACGTCTATTTGTATGACAACTGGTGTCATTGGCAACCCGAATCAAAGTTATTTGAGTATGGGCTTGAATTGGGGCATTGCCTATGATTTGCCAAATATTACATGGGTGCTAGCACATGCCCATGGCTTTAAGGCATCCACCAGGCAGCAAACGAATATGATGGATGTCCAAATTAAAAGACGACACAGACGCGCACTTTACAACAAATTGGAAGTTGCCATCAGTAGGTAAGAGTTTCACACATTCATGCTTACAACACAACAACAAAAATCGAATCGAGAATAAATTAAAAAACATTTATTATCAACATATTATTGAGAGTGTGCCAGAGAAAAAGAAATCGAGCCCACACATTTTTTCTCATTCCATTCCACTACGATATCGATTTCTATGGAAAGGTTTGCTTGTTTAAAATCACCATATAACAATATTTTATTTAAATATAGAAGAATTTATAAGTTTAGTAGTATTTGCGGAAGCCAATAACATTATTTTATTTAAATACAGAAGAACATATAAATTTATTAGTATTTGTGGAAGCCAAATGTTTTTATTTGTTAGGTCAATTTAGAGAGCTATTAAGGGGGCCATTAAGTATTTTGACTAGCCATGTCCATCTACGTCTGCGCGCTTACTTATTAAAACATTTTTTCGGAGGAATACACTTAGTCTTAAATTGATTTAAAGATCAACTACGCCGACGTATGAATACGTAAATAAGTAAGAAAACAGTGATAAATCCTCATCTAAATTAAAGTATGATATCATATTGTGTTGTTTTCCTTTTATCGACTTCAACGTTGACAGATGTAGTATAAACAAGTAACTAAAGGGCTGAGATATTAAATCGTCAAAAAAGTCGTTTTCCTGAATATGCTCGTATAGTATTCTCGTCGAGTATTCAAAGTAAATAAACAAACAGGATTGTGCTAGAAATCCAGATTACAATCTGAAATTTAAACTTAGTTTTCTCGATATCAAATTTTTCGAGCTGCTATGAAGCTTTTAGAGAAGCAGCCTAAGCGGTATTCAGATCAGACCATACGTCTCCAAAGTGGGTAGGGATATGCGATTTAAGATTGACTTCGATCACAGCAAATGTAGTTTATATGTTAGATGGAAAACAATTCAAACTTCTCTTATATTACAATAGCTTCCAATTTTTGTTTTTAATACCTTCCGCATTTGTACGTATGGAAGGCAGTCTTTTTCCAAACACAAATGGGGATTATTGTTTTTGATGCAAAAGGCAAGCATTGAAATCCTAAATCTTTTTATTGTATGGGCATCGGAAATTTTTGCATCTCATGGGGTTTGGGATGCGATATTGAACTTTGCATGTTATCAAGCAACAGCTGCAGAAGGCAATAGCGGTCAAAAGTTAGAATAATTTTCTTTATAAGGGAGCGCATTTGTCCTTCGCTAGGTTTGTTGAATTTATATATACGTTAATCGCATCTTGGCATTTAATCTCGGAAATTTTCTCAAATTTGGATAAGATTGGACATAAGCTGAAAAATTATTTGGCCTTTAAGATTTCTTTACAGCGCGAAGATTGCGAACAAGAACGAGTAAATATCTATCACGTAATTGCGAAATAGTATCAATGTCAGGTACAATGCTGCAGATCTTTTTTGATTACAGTAGTTGAGAGACCAAATTGTTAAAGTCTTTAGATGCAATTACGGTCAATTTTGTAGCACTTAAGGGGGTGTCTATTTGTGTTAACGCTTGAATATCTGAACTTTTAGAACTAGTCCTTTGAGAAGCATGACCTAGATTGGATAAAATAGGGAATTTGTTGGGCATTCGGTAGCCCCGGAGCCGCAATGAAAGGAGAAAACAAATTTTTACTGGGTCGACACTGATGAAAATTATACGCAATCAATTAAGTTTTAATTCCACTTTCTTGTTTTTCATTTTTTATACGTACAACCGCAACATGGTAGTATATTAGTTCTGTTAAAATGCTTGTAGTTTTGGACAGTATCAAACTTGAAATCCAGAAACCTTTGAAATGTCTATGGCAAATATACTCGTGTTCGCAAGAATAAATATTACTCATTGAAGTTTAGTAATAGATCAAACCGATCAAATGACATACCTGCAATGCAAACAAAACTGAGAACACCTCTGCTTTCTGGAGTTTTTTACCCGTTAAATAAAAACAAAAATTTCCACGAATATCTTACAAAAATGGAAAAGAAAAGTATGGGAATTTAGTGTTTGTTTCTCATTTTAATTTTTTTTAAGATAAATGTAGTAGAGTGCTTCGGTCACAGAAAACTTGTGGCTTGTTGATCACAATTGTTCGCCTTTGTGTTCTCTTTTTTCAAATTATTTGTTTTCTAAGTAAAAATTTACGACAACTGCGATCAAAAAGGAGTTGTAAACTCTGCTGGTGCGAGCAATTCGTTGAATCTTTCAATCGCTCTATTTTAAAATAACGAAAATGAGGAAATAGACAAGGAAAGATTCCAAACTGCTGCCCTCTTTTTAATCTTTTGTTTCCAACATTACATTTTTTAATACAAATTTAAGAACATATAGTTTTTGAGCATAAGCTATTGCCCTGCTTTATTATAATGTAATCATGTTGTAGGCTTTTTTCTTTTAAGTAGTTGGCATGTCTAAATAATATTGCCAACCGCAATCACAACAAGTTGACAAATATTTATGACCCTTGGTTAAACTTGGTCTGTGCATACGAACAACATCTCCCCACTGCTCCCAAAGCGGGCGAGATGTTTTTTTAATATTTTAATGGAAAATCTTTTATTGCTTTAGACAATAACTTCTCAGCGTTTTGTGTGTTTGGGTTGCGAGGTATTTCTTATTCTTGTTGTTGCGTTTTTTTTTTTAGTATTTACAAATCTCAAGATTTACCTTTTCACACATAAGTCTTATTTTTTGTCCTTTATAAATCACTTACATTAGATTTGTCATACTACAAATGCAGTAAATAGGTGGATTGGTGAGCACGCCCAACACTGGCTTACTGACATAAATTTTTAGTTATTGCTTGGTTCTCACCCACAATTTATAATTGAATAGGAAACTTTAATATTTTTTAGCCGTGCGCAAGTCTTGTTTAAAAAGCCGACAAGTTTCCTTTTCTGCATACACGTTTCGCATGCACAGTAATTTCTCATTTATTAAATCGATTTATTCGATATGCAACCGATTTAGTTAATTGCGAGTAATTTTAAATTTTATTAAGAAAGAGTCTGTATGCCAGCGTTTAGTTTCACGACGAAAACGATTCAAGAGAGAAACTAATAAGCAAAGGTTCAGATGGGCAGTTCGAATAAAATTATACATGTGTCTTTCTAGGACTTCTGCGTATGGAAAAATAAATTTACTCGGTCTTCAGTTTGTGGAGTAAAAATATGAAAAATTTGTATTAAAAGTTGTCTTAGTCTCCAGAGAGTCAAGGCCGAAAATCAAAGCAAGTAAACTCTTTAAGCAAGTTTGTTAACATGGCCAAGCATTTTGTTAAACGGGAACGCGTATACTAGCTATCCGCCTATACTTTCCATTGAATTATTACATGACTTCAGTAATATTTGTAACTAGTTTAAGATAGAAATTTGCTATAGATTCTAACCGAATGTTTTTCGCCCAGCACGTGCACTTCTTTCTACCTCCAAACGCAAACTGACTCTTTTTAAGATATGTCCAAATTCAAGTCTTTTAACGCCTATCAATTCCAGGGAGTTCAAGAAAATTTCAAACCGACCCAAATCGAATTTTTTTATACTTAAGTTTATGGGTTGTTATAGTCTCATTAAAATGAAGCATCTTTGGCTTGTCTTTCTTGGTGGCGGGTATAAAAATAGCATGCTGCTGCGAATGTATTTGCACAGAATTCGATCTTATTTGCTTGTACATAATTTGCATACAATCATCATCAGAGAGGCACATGGGTTAGGCTTTTTCGCTCAGTTGAGCCTCAAGTGACTTTTATTCTTATTTATTTAGAATAAAACTATAAACATGTCCTTACTAGGCCTTAAGATAAATATCCTTTTATTTTAACAATTTCCATATTGAAATTTTCACTTGCCATCAATATTGTATGTAAACAATTTTTGTAAAGAAAAATCTGGATATTCCATATAAAACAACATCCAATATGTGTTCATGTCCATATACGCAAACAAAGTCTATAGCAGTACATCTGTAAATGCAATGGTATTTATAAAATAATTCCATTATAGTTGTTGTCCTTGGTTGCTATTATTGTGCTTCTGTTACAATAAAACATTGCTTAACATTTTATTAGCATTTAAATTGGCCTTTGGTGCGGTCGAGCATATCAAATGTTTGTATTTAGCTCTCTTTCTCTTTCCGTCCCAATATAACTAAATTTTCGTATAAAAATTATTTTAATCTTAGCACATTTTTACTTTGTTGAGGTTATTCTGGTCAACAGATAATATTTGGTATTTAAATATATATATATATATATATATAAGTATATCGGCATTATATGCAAATAATTGCTATACCACATATATACATATGCTTATACTCTTTTCCTCATGCAAATAAATATCAATATATTGTAAAAATTTGTTAAAAATACTTTTTAAAACAATAAAAAAGAATTTGTGTTTGAGCTAAACTGTTTCTGTTGATAGTGCTTGCTCTTCATTTTCCTTGTTTTTGCAAACAAATTTTTATACCGCAGAGAATATAATTAGCATGTTACGCAAGACTAAACGGCCCACATATATGTAAGCGTTGCATTTTCATTCGCACATAACGAGCAGTATTAGGGCAGTATTGGGGGAAGAAATGTATGAGGGCAGTATTGCGGGATGTAACTATAACAAATATGGTAATTCGTAACCTTTAAACTGTCAAACCAATAACCGCAAACAAATTGATTATCTAGAAAGAAAGATATTCTCCGTTAACACTAGTGAAAGCACTTTTCACTCGTTGGACAGCTTCTGCATTTTCCTAATGCGAAATCGCCAAAAATTAGTGGCTTACAAGTTTTGAAAATTTCATATCACAGACTTGACGCCCTTTCCCATTTTTCCCAACAGTGGCCAATTAACCGTTTGAGTACCAGACGGTTTTGAAAAAACACTGTTGAAAAATCCCAAGCAGCGCAATCGCGGTGTTTAGATTTTATGTCGAGAAAACCCAGCACATTACCAGCATTGTCGACAACTGACGGTGCCTTACGTATTGTCGAAGTCGAGCGCAATACAATTACAATAGTACTATAGTAGTGCAATAATATATTACAAAATAGAAATTTCTATTTTGGTGTTGTATTTTCTATAATTTTTGTGGAACAAACTTGAAATATTTATTAACAAACAATTTAAATGCATTTAAATACATAAAATAAGACAAGCGCTATGGCGCCGCTTGGTATTTTTCGACATCAAACCTAAACAGCGCGATCGCGCTGCTTGGGATTCTTCGACAGTTTTTTATCAAAACTGTCTGGTACTTCTCGACATGAAATCTGAACAGCGCGATCGCTCTGCTTGGTACTCAAACGGTTAAATTTGTTTAGCACTTCACTGAGATTTTCTCTCACAATGACTCCGAATTCTTGTTCACAAAAGAGAGCAATAGAATTAATTTATTGTTCTTTGCCGTGTTCTGTCACCGAAACCGCTTATCTAAAGATGCTATCTTTTCAATTTTTTGAATTTTTTGGTCCAGTAGAACCTTTATATAGCCTGAACCCAACGAGGATTTTTGGAAAAGCGTTTTGCACGAAATACCAATTTTCATAGTAAGATGGGGCTCTGTTTTATAAAACTGACGTCAAAAACACTGACAGTTGATTCACTTTTCGTTAACCAGACAGCACTGCAAAGCAACAATTGCTCATATAGACTAATTATAACTGCAATTTCGATCATACACAGAAAAAATAGTTAGACACTAATAGAAGGAAATGTGTATTTTGGGAAACAAGAAAGTGGGAGAGATATAGTACTAAGTGAAAAAATGTGGTTATTTTTTTTACCAATTTGTTTGGTTTGTTAAAATAATATCAACATCTTAAGAAGCCCAACACAATTAACTTGTGAAAGGTTTGAATTTCGCTAAGGCGTAAACCTACAAATCTTTAAAGAGAATTTCGTTAATGCATATGTGCATATGCAACGTGCGTGATTTAACAATTAACATAAATATATCTTCCATTTCTTTAAAAGACTTAGAAAAGAATGGCAGCAAAATTAGAAAATGATGATAAAATGTTAAAAAAAAAAATGTTCTTTTACAATATTCTCTTTATTAAGTTCTCCTCCAAGAAAAACAGAATGGATTAAAGAAAAAGTTTGTAGCCTTTTGCAACTTAAACAACTTTGCAAAACCAAATATGTGCGACTTTGCTCGATGACCTTTTCTCTGCTAAACCTTTATGCCATCATTGTACAACTTCTGGGACTTCTGGACGAAAAACTAAACGAAGCAACTTAACCGTGCCTTCTTTAAAGTCATCTTCATCAACATTTTCCAGTGAAATTCTTTAAACATTTGCCGACCCACATTGCCATTGTCGTCATAATGCAAGACGCCTTTCCCATCTCACTAAACATCAAGCATGACCTTTCGCGGGAATCCCGAATTCAATCCTGTTTGTGCAGTTTCATACATCTTTTTCGTCCATTCTTTTCGCAAGTGGCGCACTTTTGCTTGGTCACTGTCAACCTATTTAAAGAGAAGAACAGAGCGCGACGTATTTGTAACATTGAAATTTCCAAAATTTTTGCAAACAAATAAATATTTATGTAAAATGGAAAATGTCGCCAATTTTTTTTTTTTTTTGAAATTATGTATGGACTTTCACCTTTTTAACTTGACAGTACTAGCAAAGTCTAAAGGCATATAGTGAGAGCAAGCGCCAAGAACTTTTTCTTCTAATTAATATCGAAACAACTCATAAAACTCATGATATGTTTAAGGCAAATGCAACGCATGGTTGCGTAGCAATTTCAGAGTTTTACTAAAGAAGAGCAGATCCCATCGATATTGTTTACTTTTGTGATTCATTGTGTTTGTAGTATTTATCAAAGGTATATCATAGCTCCGTCACCAACAATAATGCTTGAGAAGCCAATAAAATTTCTGGTTTATTATTATTTGGCCAAATACTATATCCTAACTCTGACGGTACGCGAAACGTGTTTAAATTCAGCAAACTGTGCGAAGGAAGTTACAATTAATTCTAAAAGTAATCATTGCAAAAATGTTGCTTGTAGTGACGAGTTAAAGCTAAATAGTTTCCATAAAATTATTAATAGAAATTTACAGTTTGAACTACGCGCAAAAAATGGTTTATTATTAAATTCAACTCAATCAAGAACAAAGAACGCTTACGTAGTCGAATCCTCACTGTTAGACCCGTCGTTAAAAAATACAACATTAACCGGCAGAACAGCGCCGCATTTATCATCATTATCGTCGTCACCATCATCACCACTCTTAACAACGTTAACGCAGCGACAACAAGCACAAGAACATTTACTTTCACGTCCGAAACGTTATCTTTCCTTTCCGGAAGGATCCTCATTTTCGGTATGTGATATGTTACTTCTACGCTTGATAGCATATGTATGCATGTGTAAGCATGTGTACGTTAACATGGCGAGTTGCCCGTAAATTGTGGTTTGCAAGCAAATGTTTATGTAACCTGATATTAATATGTTACTAAAGGCTACACAAACCTCCCGATAGGATAGAAAAAAATATTCATATCAGCTTAAAGCAATGTCACCTACAGAAAATTTTGGTTGGGCCAAAAAAACTTTGAAGTGATTTAAAATCTCCGCAAAAAAGATGAAACACTGGATTTTTGCCTGATGAGGTCACATCCGATTTGAATAAACGAAAAATGCTGGTCGAGATTAGTCGAAATCTTAATCTTAGCCGTTGGGATGAGCGGTCTATCAGACTTCTTGACCTCTCTTCCTATAAAGCACATAGGTCGACCATTTTTAAGAAGCACGACTTTTAGAAAACAACCATCATCGGTATGTGGTTCAATTTACCGGGCAATTATATTAACACTGTTTGGAACTGTTTCTCAATTTTCTGGCCTTTAATTCCGTTATATAAACTCCTTCGTTATTACTCTATGCTCATTTTTATATTCATCACCGAAGGAAGAGGGATATACTCAATTTGTTTAAACATTTGAAAAAACCAGAAGGAAGCTTCAGAGACCTCACAAAGTATCTAATTTCTTGATTCGCATCGAATTCTAAATCGATTTAAGCATGTCCGTCTGTGTAATGTCTGTTGTATGTATTCCCCTGGCCACAAATATGAAGCTATTGACTTCAAACATCGACGTGAACGCAGATTGGCATTGAAAATGGGCCAAATCGGTCGAAGAACATGCCTACAGTTACCATGTAAACCTGCGTTTTTCAAAAGGAATAAACCATTGGCCTTTCCGTCATTACTCATAAACTACTGCAGATAAATCTACAAAAATTTTAACGTATACTCCATGAACTGTCGTGTTGTACGTCTACAAAAATTGAAGAAATTGAAGAAAAGAGAGAAAAGAAATTCAATCCTAAATATCACCTACTCTTCTACACTAGGAAAGTTCTCTTCTTAACATATTTGGACAATGTTGAGTTTAGTACTTGATTTACGGTTGTTTTTCATATCAATATTGAATACGCTTTCTCTTTTCGGCGCTCAACGTCTTTGGGCAATTTTCTTCCTTTATTCATGCACGTGGAAGGGTATCCTTAATTATTTTTATGATTTTTTTTACGCCCACTACTACTCATTTTGTTCTTTTCCACAATGCATGTAACACCCAAAAGCAAACCTCAGAGACTCCATAAAGTATATATATATGTATATACCTATATATATTCTTGATCAGCGTGAAATTCTGAGTTGATTTAGCCACGTCTGTCCGTCTGTGTGACGGTATGGTGGGTGTTGCTGGCACTTTCCTGGTCAAAAAAATTAAGATATCGACACTTCAAATTTGATAGAAATATTGAAAGTTTCTGCACGCAGGTTGGGCAAAATTGGTCAGAGCAGAAGCGTGCAATGGAGCGTAAACTGAACGCAGCTCCGTTTTTTTAAGAAGAATTTTCGGATATTCGCTCATTATTCGAAAATTATTAAGGCTACTAGGCTGACAATTTCCACATTTACTTTACAAAACATTCTATTTTTTACCCCCTCACACAAAGTTACAAGTAATTAAATTTTGTTTTTTTCACTTCTTTGAGGTTTCATGCGTATTTACCATAAAGCAAACAAGACGGAATGTTTAAAATTATTTTGTGCACTGTTCAAATCAAGTTATATTATCTGGCTAAGAATAGGTTAGTTTTAAAATGAAAATGGTAGACATCGCGATTAATTTTTTCTTCATAATACCAGTGATGTAAGTATCAAATGGAAGAACTTGGAGAGTAAAATGCAAAGAGTACAGTGATTGGTATGCGAGATTCGGCCCCCGCCGAATATGATTTTGTTATTTTTTTAGATCAAGAAGGTAGTTTAGTAACGTTTCATTTATAGGCGATAAAGACAATCGCTATTAGGCGTGGTTGGCTTATTATTATTTGTGGTCTTAGGTGGCTGTATGTTTTACGGTTGGCATTATTGGCAATCCTAGATTTGATTACATGAGTTTCGGTTTGAATTGGGGCGTAGCTTATGATCTTCCTAATACTACGTGGATTTTAAATCATTTACGTGGCTTCGGCAAACATCCTGCACCCCTAGCTACTTGGCATCGTCGTAATCGTCGCAATTTATATAAGGAAATAGAAATCGTAATGGACAAGTGAGATACGTGAAAAAATGTGGTTTTTAAGTATAACTTTTCTTTTAATATATCTTTCACAGTATGGGCTATAATGGTCGTGATTGTGTACTGAGAGCTTTGTGTGAGAGTCGTCAATATTTTCGGCAACAGAAGATGAGTATGATTGGTGAAATGTTAAGGACAATATTCAGGTTAGCCGCTTTATATATATACATATTTATATATATTTAATAAAATTGAGCAAGTCGACCAATACATTTTCAATTACTACGCATATTCAGTTAACACGTAGCAATTACGCTCCGCCTTATCGAATACCAGCGAGATGCCAGTCAGAATTGATTTCCAAAATAGTTGAAGGAAAATTTATTTTTCACTTCCGTTGTAATTGGTGTCAGGAAAATCTGCGGAATAGTTATAACTAATCAGCTACTTGTAAAGCGCCGATGAACAAAATGGAACATTAACCCATTTTTACTTCATTAGCTCTTCTATGTCGGTCAAGCCTTGTTTGATGTTTCCATCAATTTTTCATCTTCGATAACACTAGTCTCCATAAAAAAGAGAAATTTTTAAGCAGTTTTTCGGCAAAATGATCCATTCCTGAACTCATAACTAGTTATCGGTATATAAGGAATTTCTATCCCATTAAGAAAAAGTGCTAGTGCAGGTTAACTTTGGTGGAATATGTGAACAAGTATCACTCGGTTAGACTGAAATCTCCGTAACGAATTCTATATCGCTACAAAAAATTAATTTGCTTTGCTTAGAAAAGTATTCATAAAACCGCACGACCGTGAGGAGAAACACTCACTTTCGTGGTAAGAGAAGAAGAGTTCCATTCTTTTAATCACGATGCAAAAAACTCCTCCGACAAACTTTAATCACGTCCAAGACCGTTGAAAAGCCCTTCGAACACAATTTGTGACTTTATCGGCATCCAAGACCCGAAATGTTGAATTGGCAGATCTTAAATTGATTCCTGTTGTTTTCATCAAACAGAAATAGCAATACTTTGCTTGATCAATTGGTTACCTCCACATCACGCCAACAGTACAGAACGTGTCAACCGAACATGTACAACGCATGCCAAATTGAGCAGCACATTTCTTATTCTAGCCACTGTCTTTACATTCGAAATAAAGTTCATAATACTATTTTGCAAGGGGATTAAAATTTTGTTTCTGCGATTTTTGCGACGCACACAAACGCGAGGTGATTCTGTATGTTCAAAGCGTGAATTATTGCTTTTTTTGCCAACCAGCATTTCTTGCAAAAGCATATCCAAGGTAATGATTGCATATGAAAATTTCTTGTAGGCATTCCGATGGTCATACCCTACAACACAGCTTACTATTTAAGGGTATATTAATTTTGTGCGAGTGTAAGCGATACTCAGAAGGACTTGAAATAAACCCGATCTATTTGGAATCACTTTCTGAATGGCAACAGGCACTTCACTAGAGAAATGCGCCCGATAAACAACAATCCATTTTATTCATTGTAACACACATAACTAAGTGTAGAATGCCGTTCGCATATTCTGTAACCGAAGCATAGTTGCTCAGTGTCATCAAAAGACTTCTATTGGAGTGATTAAAATCTAGGCTGATTCTGTAATCCAGATCTCAGAACTTTCTTATGATATCGTCAGCCCTGCAAAGAACGTATTAGGCACTCAGGATAACTAACTGATGGGAAGATAACAAGGACAATTACGCTTTAGAAAGAAACGAATATATCTCGTAGAAACGCGTTTGGTATAAGATCAACAAACAATGATTAAAGTAATCGATTTCGGATTCAAGGGTTTTTGCAAATAAGCTTTTATTTTAGGTGGTAACATTTGTATTCTCGCCGGATATCTTCCTGACTTTTTTGGGATTCCTTTGTCTTCTCATCAAAATCTTTGCTTGCAATGATATGGGATAAGAAGGAAAATCAATAATCCCTTTCGCACGACTGTAGGTTTGAAATAGCTGTATTATTGGTCATTACTCCCCTTTTCCTTTGTTCAGTGCCCTATAAACTAAGTGCCACAGGTTCTTTAATGAATATTTTTCTTTAATTTTTTTTTAACAGTTTACCTAAGCAAAGAATTTTCACGAGAGAATTAGACGAACACTCAGATATTGTACTCTATGATCACGCTTATCGCGAGGCACATTCAGTAACCAGATGCGAAGAACAATATCATCGATGTGGTTTCTCTTTACTCGAATTAGCATTCGGTAGATATTCGAAAGCACCTAAAGGATATTAAACTTAATTGAATTCTTAAAAATCTTAAAAATAAATAATTTGCAAAAAAAAACTCATCTTATTTAATTTAAAGGAAAAAAGGTGATATCTCATCGCCAGACTATGAAGTTAAGCGACAAAGATTGTATAGAAAAGTTGTTAATTTTAATTTTTATTTTATTTTTGTTTTTTCGTGTTTTCATTTGCCATTCAAAAGATTCATTTCGTGATGTAACTAAATGACCGAAACATTTTGCTGAGTGGAGTGAAATTAAATTTTTTTTATGCTGCACAAACACATGCATGCACATATATATGTAAAGATATATAAACGCGCATTTACCAACTCACAGTTATATGGCGGAAACAGTCACATAAGCGGAAATACGACATGATGACAACGGATGTATGAAATGAAAATTTATGACAATGTTGATGACTAACAAACACAATAACGTCGCCGTCGCTATTATTTTCTAACAAAAGTGTACAACGACTGAAAACAACAACAATGTTTTTACACCTACACACAACTATACACATTTTTTTCGCTGATTAACCACATTGAGCGAAAGCAACAGTTTTCGCCATTAAACTCTGTTGATTTGTATCGTTGTTTAAATTGTTTCGACATCAAACCAAAAAAAAATTTGTATTTTTTTTCAAAAATTTTTTTTGTTTATTTATGCCTTTGTAAAATGGTTAACATATGATGGGTGTGCAAAGTGAATAAGAGAAAAAAAAAATATTTAAATAAAGTTTTGTAAATGAATTTAAAGCATTTTTCTATTAACGCATTTATTGGTCGACTTGAGTAAAAATTTTCCGTCATTATCTTAAAAATTGGAATACACTTGTCATACATCGTCCGTATATGGCGATATATTATTAAAACTTAGCGGGCAGTGGCTGTGTAAAATTTGTTGGCAATTCTCGCGTCGCAAATATGGGAAGTATCGTTTATCTTCGTCGTTTAAGCTGAAACAAAAGCAAACACAAGCCGTACAATAATTAATTAAAACACGACTGTTATTAAAAAGGTAAATTTTCCTAACATTAAAGCATCAAAAAACCAAATAAATAGACAAAGTATTTACAGTAATCTTTAAATAATGAAAAGTGTTTATGAAAAATGTGAATGAAAAGTTTTTATAATGCAAATATACAAAAAGTTACGATTTCAGTTATCATTCATACCAAGTTTTAGTGTAATTTCCAATGTCAGTTTTAAAGTCTTAAATTGCACATGAACAATTGACCCAATCCGAGAAGTGCCTGGTGTAAATAGTCAATTTTTGATGGCGTAGATATGACGTAGTTTCATGTTTCAGTATATGATGGCTGCTCAGATGAAAAAATGTTATAAGTGATTTCCTAAGAAATATGACCGAATCGTTACGGGTAACAAATCTACAGGAAATGTCTTTGTTTGTTCAATTATTATGATTTTGTGGAGATTAACGAGCCCAATCTGTAAAATCCATCGTAATTTACTACCGAAAATACCTAATACGTTTGCAGAGTGTTCAGTGGACTCGTTAGCTTTTCCCTGGACATCCGCTCACAGCTATGTTATGTTTTCTTGTTTATGAACTAATTAAAGCTTTCGATATTTTCGACCATCCGTCACTGCACTAATTTCTAGTTTATTTAAAAGATTATATCACGAAAGGGAATTTCCAAATATGTTATATGACAAGTTATTAAAATATATTGTCAATAAGAATATATGCTAAGCCAAGTAAAAACATTACTGGCGACTTATAGACCACATTTCCGTAATATAATTGCTTATTGATTTTCAAAATCTGAGCAGACGTAGTCTAAATATGGCTAAATTAGATGTCTTGTCGAAGATCTTACTATTCTTCTTCACCTATTTTCATCGTAAAGTGTTAAAAATTAGACTTTATTGCCAGGTGGGGACTTACTATATATGAGAAGTCTTATATATTTGATATAGATTTGGCGCGGAGAATCGAAAGTAATCGCGCCAATCTAATATACGAAATACTACTGCCCAGCAATTTTCGTCGAATGCAAATTCAGTGCAAATGCGTTCTCAAATGAACATAAATTTTCAAGAGTGTTTGTCTTTTTGGCAAAATACATCAGTGCATCAAATTTTGTCAAAATATCTCAAAATATGCGACCTGCAACACAACAGACAGAATAACACTTGGAAAGACATCAAATGCATAAGCAAACAAAGAGATAAAATCGCAAGCCTAAATAAATTCAGCAAAATTGTTCTTAAGCGAATAGTGTTTATGGTGAACGTACTTTACCAAAGTGAGCAGCTTGCTCCGGCCCACTAAATCTTTGAGATATTCGATGAAATTTTTCAAAAGAGTAACCAATACATTTCATATATACCACACGAAATAATAGTGAAAAATTTAATACGTGATTTTGAGCTATGATTGACAAAGGGCGATTAAAATGTAAACCATATTCGTCAATAATGCGCAAGGAAATCATTTTCCAAGATGGATGAAGCAGCATAAATAGTGGCAAAGCTGCGAGAGTTAATGACACGAAAGGTAACGCTTTTTCTTCAGTGGGATTGAAATGTAATCATGCAACATGAGCTTCTACAACTACAAGCGGGCATTGTAGGCGTGTCATTCGAAAAGTTTGGGTAGTTTCCAGAGCGTTTTCCGAATATGTAGGTGGTATCTTTAAAATTGCTTCTTGAAGCAGCTTGGCATTCACAATCGGCCAAATCGGTCGAAGGATACGCCTACAGCACCACGCAAACTAAGAACATCTCTGTTATTCAGAAATAATAAAATATTGTTTTTTGCTTATTATTCTTAAACCATACCCGATAAATCTACAAAAACTTAAACTTACGAATGATGCTATTGTACTCGGAAAAAATGGGAAAAATGGAACGCGCCTACCCAACATCAATATCAAAATTTAATTATTTTCACAGCAACTTTATAACGCACAGAACCACGGTTCAAAAACCCCTTAAAGTATATATATTCTTGATTAGCATCAAATTCGGAGTGCACTTAAGCGCGGCCGTATGTTCGTCTGCCTAACGGTAGTATCATTCTCTTCTTAGCGAAAACGAAAATACAATTGAATTGAAGAATTGTGCGAAAGAATTTAAAACTGATTTAAACCTTCCAAGGAACACGTCTACGATGCTCGCACGCCTGTACGGGAAAAACTTTTATTTTGAAAACAGAAAAAATCAGCTGCGCCAAGCCCATATTTTATGAAAATTTAGTTCTTTTGCTTTTTTAGCTTTTAGGATAAAATTCATGAGTATAAAAGACTCGGTCACGACCGAATATAATTTTTTTACTTGTTTTACCTTCGTTTAAGAAAAATTTCAATTGCGTTGTTAAAAATGCATTAACAGGAAATGGTTGCGATCTTTTTTAACCAACACTAACCCAATAAAATTAAGCAAATGCGAATCAAATATAGACAAACGTCGTGTTTTATCATGGTATCAGTGCAATCTGACTAACATAGTCGGAGAAATATGGTGAAGCAATTACGATATATATCAACAGGTGTGTCAGTTTTCGCCAGCAAAAGAAAAAGCAGTATTACTAACTAAGTTAAATATCTTCTTTATTCCTTGTTTATTTTACCTTCTTTATTTAAATATGCCTTCTTGGATGTTCAGCTACTATTCGCAACGGAAACAAACGTAAATCTCGTTTCCTTTGTAAATATGATGTTATTAGTGCTAGTAGAACTTAATGCAAACCAGCTAAGTTAACATCATCATCACGCTCCCGTTAAGCTGCTCCACTAAACGATACCTTAGAATTTGCGGAGAAGAAGTGTGCATTTAAAAAGGGTAAAAGTAACCAACCACGTCCGTGAACGAAACAACTTCATTTAAGTTTTTTATCCTTTTTAAACAAAATCTTCTGCAGAGAATAATAATGAGCTCAATACTTATTTTATTATTGAGAACATAGTTTCACTTTTCACTATGCTTAACAATAACGAAAAGAATAATACTCCTAATTAACCTTTGTACTGTTTTATATTCACACTGCAAGAATTTATCACAAAATCAATAAAAATCCTATAAATGTAATTAAGTTAAATTTCGTATTATATTATATGGAGTCTCAGTCTTTCAATATATATATATATATATGTATATATTATATGGTGGAATTAATGTAAATGCTACGCTTTAACTGTTGAAAAATGTTACGTGTCACAAAAATTTTCAGGATAATCTGCGGGCATGTACGCCTGCGGTGGACATTTGTAGTATGAAATAATCGTGAAAAGCATATGTGACGATTGTTCTGCAAAGTGTGAATGGTGACATTTTCATCATCACTTAAAAGGTCGGTTCATCGGGAATTTATTTAACCAAAAGGTCACTTTTGTGATACAAAATCTGAAAAGCATTTTAAATAAAAACCAGTCAGAAAATTTATGACAAGCTGTCAGGTAATTTTGCAGTCAAAAATTAATCCATTACCGAAACAAAGCATATAAAGCAAACTTTATGCATTTCGTGAAAGATCTTGCAGATCCAGCCCGAAAGGTGAATACAGTTTGTTAAAAAATGCAATCACCTTTGGGTTGGAAGAACTGTTTAGAAATATATATACAATTATTTTTATACCCACGTCACCGAACACTGGGGATTAAATTCGTTTTGTCAAAACGCTTGCAAGGCCCAAAAGAAACAGTTAGAGACCCCACTAAGGCCCACTTGAATATGATTAAAACGCATGTTCATCTATAAGTCTACATAATGTCTGTCGTAAACTCTCTTGACCGCAATAATAAAGTGAAGTGACCAGTTTGGTGAAAATATTGGAAGTTCTTAAAGACAGGGTGGTATTGAAAATGGGCCAAATCGATAAAGGGACAGGCCTATTTGAACTAAGAATACCTGCTTTTCAAAAGTAATAAAGAATGGGTTTTTAGTCCACTACGCGCAGATAAATCTAGTTGTACAAAAATGGGTGAAATAGACCACGCCTACTCACTATTATTGTGCATCAAACAAAATTTTTTTTTCAGTACCTTTATGACGCGTGGAAACAAGCTTCGAACACCTCACAAAGTGTGTATAGTCTCCGCCAATTACGAATTCGGAATGCACGTAAGTATGGCGCCATGTTCGTATGTCCATCTGTTCATCCGCCCATCTGCGTAGTATCAGCGGTAAACTTTCTCCCGTTCGCAAAAATGGAGATATCGCTTACAAATTTGCAAAACTATTTGAAACTGGCTCAAACAAGTTAAAGGATATACCTACAACGCCCACACGTCTATTTTACAAAAAATGCTTGTTGCTCATAGAGCACAACACACACATTATATAAATTTCCACTTCTGTTCTGAAAATAGAAAAAATCAACGCAATATTGTGGAGTATGAAAACTTAGTTCTTTACCCTTTTTTACGATAACTATTCCGTCACAACCGAATATAATTTTCTTACCTGTTTAATACTAAATTTCAAACGTTTTACCACTCGGAGTTGTGTGGTTTTATCAACCTATCAAAGCGAAACTAAAAAAACGTCACGGGTACAGCAATTCATTCGAAATATGAAAAAACAGCATATCGATCGGGTATAATTACATCCAACTTGGGCCGCATTTCAACTGATGCCAAATAAGCTATTCGAGGCAACTACGAAAAGTGCCTAATAGTATTACGATAATATTAAGCGTTGGCATAAACGCCGTTCTTTAATTAACTTCTGTGATAAGGTCGTTTATGTTTTGAAAGGAAATACTTTCACTTTTTGAGATTTTCAGGATGCTACAAGAATTGTCGCGCAAAATATGTTACAAAAAAATGTCAAAGCATTAAAATCTCTCCAGATGAAATTAAGCTTTTCCGATAGCTTTTTTATATCAAAAATCTAGAGTTCATTCTTTGGCTTTGTAATGATAATATAAGAGTTCGTTTTCTTTTTTATATATGTATGGTTTCTACAGTTATATAATTTTTACGATAATTTAGTCGTAAGTAAGTCATTTCTTAGCAAAGAAGAAAATTTTTAATTTTTAACAAAAACACAAAGCTGAAAAAATGTGGATTATCTTGATGAGCTATCTTCACTGCTCTAACATAGAATAAGACGCAGAATAAAAGTTTATACATATCTTTTTCATATATTTTAAAAAAAGTGTATAAAACGACACAGCCCAAGATAGCATACAGCAATAGAGTAAATTTACATCAGGAAATGAAAAAGGTTAAAATATCCTGGCTCTCTTCGAGGCAGTTAAATGGCACCTTTAATTAACTTTAGTAAACAAACATTACATATTCACTTGTACAAATACTTACGTAAACATGTATTTAAGTAGTTTATACAACATGCCATCGCTTAGATCGCTATTAACATCTAATAAAGCAGTACAAAATGATTTCAATAGACAAGCTTGACCATCCAGACCATGGCTACATAAATGGTAGATAAAGAAATGCAAACAAATCAGTTACGTATATTTTTTGTGAGGATTTACATACCCATTTAAAATATCAGTCAAAGCCTGAAAAATATCACGTTTGAATATTCCATGATGACGTTCACTTTTATCCGGGAAGGGAAAATTAACACGAAAACCATAGCCATAGCCCCATATGGTTGTGACATTTAATATATTATTTTTAACATTACAACGCCACTAACATAAAACGAAAATTTTCGTGATATAACGTTTTGCCGAAATAAAGAAAAGATATCCCTCACCGACATACGGGAGCCTTTAGTAAAGTCTAAATAGCGTTTACCCCTCTTTAAGGAGGTTAAGGTGTTTGCATTTCTTTCCTGTAAATCAGCTTGAATTGCGAATAACATTAAACAAACGAAAAGCCATAAAATCCTGAACATTTTCACTGTTTTCTCTCACCACATAATAAAATTGAAGTTAATTGCAAATCAAGTCGCCAAACACGCTCAAGTGATAAATTCACCTTTTATCGGTTTCCTCTTTTTTACGTTTTTCTCTATTTTCTTTTTTCTTTTTTTTTTGTTTTTTTTTTTAAATTAATTTTTCACTTCACTTAAAAGCTGCACAACCATGATCTTGTCTCTAAATAATGAAATTTTTTAAAATGTACTTCAAGAATCTTTGATAAATTTCTGCTTTGTATAAGCAGTGTATTTCCTTCACTTAATTTTATTTACTTTCCTTAATTCTTCACATTGTTGGGAACTTTGAGACATCATGAAATCTGTCACCTTAATGTTAACTGTAACAATATGAAATGTCAGTCGTGTTAAACGACTTGTCTTGTCTCTCTTTCTTTTTAGCTCATTAATAACTCACTGCTCTACATATTATATACTTGTGTATATATAGTAAGAAAGGCTTGCATTTACACATAACGTTGTTCATATGTCACCATAAGTGACAAGCATAGAATTCAAACCAAGAGTACAGACGAGAGCCTTAAGTTGACAGCCTAAGAGTTACGTTAACAATTCTCACAAAGTAAACAAGCAGCACACAAACATTTCAAGTGGAAAAATGTGTAAATTACAAATTATCAGAAACTAATTGGGAATGGTTCAGCAGAAAGAAAAACTCATTATTACATACGAGGTTCGATAATTCATTTTTATAACTATTAAGATCGGTAGGTTCTAGGCTAAACTGTGTAAACTTCGGAACTTGAAACAGAACGAGCACAAAAATTGAATAACATGAAAACGATAATGAGTTGATAGGAAATAAGTCTGTGATTATCATTTAGGGAGATAATGTGCGAAAGAAAGCGGTAGCATACAAACGATGGGAAGGAAACGACATATATTCAAAGCCATATAACGTATAAAGACTTTTAAGCCCAAACTTTCTTGTCATACGATTGATATTATCTGTCCCGTGGGCGTTGACGGCACAGAGTTAGGATATAATCGAGACTAACATCGTGGATGCGAAACTCTTTGAATTAACTATGAAATTCCTCGGCCGTTAAAATCCGCACATGCAAATAAATATGTTACCTTCTAACTGAAAGTTGAAATTTTCATCTTAGATTTTTACACGGCGTTTATAAATTCTCAAACTAATTTTTTAGTCTATACACTTGATGGCTGGTGGGAGAATGACACACGTACACTTAGTGAAAATAGATGCATGGAGATAGATGGATAGGGATACGCAGGTTTTCGGTTCAAGTGGAAATGCTTTCTATTTGCTTTATTTCCTTTATATGTTTATTTATTTAACATTAAGATATTAGTTAATATGCGGCCAATACCAAGCGACTTTATAACGGGGTAAAACTAGATGACTTATACAAAATCAGATCACATTATATCAACAGAGCAACCGCAAAAATGCCTGTAATACTGTAATATTAAATTCATCAGAATATCTAATTTTGTGTACAAGATGGTCTTCAGTTCCATAACTTATCGGAAATAATTTTAATGAAAATTATATATTATAATATTAACTCCCATTTCTAACTTATTATCAAAAATGGCCTAATATTTACTACCTTTGTAGTAAGAAATATACGCTAAATTTAGAAACCGAGTCCAAAAGCTCTCCATGTAAACTATAATTAAAAGTAGTGGAGGACTCTCTGATTGACTTAGTTTGGCCTGTTTAACAAGATATATCTAATTACGTTAATGTTATGTTAATGAAAATAAAGGAACGTAGCTGTTCATACAAAATCTTACCTTGCTACTGTTTTGATCTTATTGTACAATTCTTTACATTCCGCTATCGGTTTTGAAATATATAAATATTATTGTGTGTCCCCATAATTCGTTTATTATTATTTCATAACTATTTCATGCATATTTCACTAATATAAGAATTATAATATTTTGGCTGCGAAAATTAATCACTCAAATAATTCGAAAGATCGCATTGTTAAATTCTGATTTGAAACGATTTTGTATAAAATCTTCTAATTGCAAAGTGAGCAAGTTGGAGTTTGGAGGGCAAATCCATGCAATGTTACATTTTTCACATTCATTGTAAAAGTACTCTATCTAAACAATCTATGGTAGAACAAAGGCTTAAACGAGAAGCTCTTTTCTCCATGTTATAATAATTACACTGACTGCCATCAATGTACTCTTCTCGAAACGTTTTACCTAGTAGTCATAACGACCCCAATATTATATGCCGAGTATATATACTTGGCCAGTTTTGCAAATTTAATTTTTCTACCTCGTACCAAGATAAGTTGTATTTTTTGCCTTTTTGAAGTCCTTTGCTTTTGATATTCGAATGTAATTTTTTAATAAAAGTTACGTTTAACTGTCTCTCCAGTGGGGGTCCACAAACAGAATGATGGATGTTTCAGTTAAACAAAGGCAACCTTTCATCGCATATAAAATATAAATGCTTCATTGTTAAGATTGACAGGTTCGGTTGTTGTTTTCGTTATCCTTGCCGTTGTTGCTTTTGTGAAGTGTGAGCATTTATTATTAATAATCATGCAAATGGTATTGATGTACATGGTTATGCATGACTTTCACAAAATATCTTCAATCAAGTCCTTCCTTTACAAATCACACAGCGTGCATATATTGCTTACATACACGCATTTAAATTTATGTACGAAGATATATAAATATCGTATTTATAATATATATTGCTAACTGATTGAAACAATTCCAATGGCACAATGGTCTCTATAGGAATACGAACATACGCGTGTGTATGCATGCTTGCCAATATATTCCATTAAATGATATATTGTATATGAACATGGTCCCGTCGTCAGCAGATCGTAATGAAATCTCTAATGTAATTACAACTTACAATTTAATTAATTAATCAACACTTGTTTTGTATGACTATTATACAAATATACAAGCATATCTATATAAGGGGATAATTGTAACAAATGTTGCCTTTTAAATGTGTAGCTTCAACAAGAATCGAGGGTTAAAAAAAAATTTCAAAAACAATTTAATATTAAAGCTATAAGAGACGGTGTTAAAAATATTATTACATTTACACCACTGGCTAGCGATATATCTGGTATCGATATTTCATTGATTTTGAGCGAAAAATCCCGAAATATTTGTCAAAAACGCGAAATTCGTAACGATTCAACTTTGTTTGCAATCGTTCTCAGGCTAATGGAGAAGTCGCCAGACACCGTTTTAAGTCTTAAATAAATATCTAATGTAGATTGTTGTGCACATAGCCTTCTCTAATGTGGACAGCTGTAGTGGCAGTAAATTTATTATCAGATTTGATTTATTTCTATCTACTATTTCTAAAAGTTATAATAGCAATAATAGATCTAGTATAACCATGATAAGTCTTAAAATTACTAACATTCTTATTTCAAATCAAATAAAAAAACGTTAAGTACTTACAAGATCACATGCCGTTAACACGTTAGTTCACACGCTTCCGTTTCGGTGATCACTTCTACATTGGAATCATGGCATTTTTTCGAGGTTCGCGCGACTGGAATGATTGGTTACGATTAAATCTGGAGACAACGAGAAACGTGGTAGAAAGCCGAAATGCAGTTCGTGTAACTGACCCTGCGTAACCCTGTGCATTTTCGTAGACTTCTTCATTTGAGGCGATATAATTTTCACTATTGATCCATCTTCTCAAGACGTTCTGTGAAAATTATACCCTGCACATCACAAAATAGAAGCTCCGTAACCTTCTTAGCCGATTTTGCGCTTTCGCCGGTTGTTGTTCACTCGATTGACTCCCGGTTTGACCTTGGAGTGCTAAATATTATCGAATTTCACGTGTAATCATACCTTTTATTTTGCTTAAACTGTTCCAAACAGCGCTCTGAAGCATCAATGCCGAGTTTTTTTCGATCAAATTTGAGGAAACGTGGCACCTGTCTCGAATACAGATTTCTCAAAGAAAAATGTTCATCCATAATAATAACGCTGGCCTTTCAAAACGACTTCATGTACTTTTTATGCTTTCCGGAACAAGTCCCGAATTCCGGCGAGCACAGCATTCATCGTTGTTTATACGACCTTATTTAAAGTCAACACAGCACTTCTCTACAATTTGTCTAAACGAAGCAGAGTCTAAATAACACATGTCAAGCTATGGCTTTCAAACTGAATGATATTTTTCCTCATTAAAAAGCAACTCTCGGCATTTAGATTTTTTTCCACTGTTTGTCAAATCACAGAAGCAGCCTGTACCTCATCCTACGAATTTATTGAATATTATGTTATATGCAAATAATATAAAAGCATATCGAAATCAAACCTTGTAGAAATTTCACACATATTTACACATCACATAAATCAATCGCTTAAACTGTTTTACATACATTGTGTTTTTCTAATGTTCCGAATATTCACTAGCATTTTTCTAAACTAATGTAATGAAGTTGAATATATCGTTTTATAAATAAAAATTATATCGGTATCCAAATCGCTACCATCTGTTCAGTATTTCATTCCAAGTAGTTGTTAGCGCTACTTATCCCTTTCAAGCTATTCGCTTCCGTAGCTACAATGCACTTATAAAAAAATCTCAGTTACTACGGCTCAATATGTGCTTTTTTTATGTGATTAACGTCATTTTTGGTTTTTAACCACAGTGAACGGCGGCTTTTTACGACAAGCCACTACTTACATTCTTTTTCAGGCATTCCTGTATAAAGTATATAATACATCGCGTATAGTTTTGCATAGGTTTAAATTATATATTCACTTATTTTTTAGGCAAATTTTGTTAAACTTTTTCGCAAGTTCAATATTTATTATAATTTAATAGATATAGTAATTTTCAATATCGTAGGGCGGGGGGGTGGAGTTTTTTCTTTATGTTTCAAGAGAAAGGCCTATTTTTTTGGACCTGGACCAAGACGAATTTCAAAAATTATATTGTTCTTATTATTATTATTATTTTATTATTACAATTTATTTGGACCAAAGGGATGAATTCTAGGACTAAAAATAGGATCAGTACTAACAACTAAGACTAAGAAAAGAATAGAAATATCTAGAAAGAAAGTGCATAGTTAGCAATCGTTAAAACTTTAATATACAAAAGCCAAATTGCTTACAAATTTTTTATTAACATTCAGACTATAAACATCTTCTGAAGACCTGTAATAAAATAGTTTGGGAAAATAGCCATATCTAAATCGATGCGTTCATTTTTTCGGAGTTACAAACACTGAGAAACATATAAACGCTACTAAAAGAATAAAGAAGGTGAGGACAGACATCCCTAGTAGAACCCGCTTAATTTGTAGCGCACTGTATTCAAACCGTGTTATATGAAACTTTCTGATTTATTTATAATAGAGTATAATACTATTTAAATTTAGATACGGAGTACATTAAGGTAATGCGTACCGCTTCATATCGAGACCAAGTTTTAAGGTCAAATATGCGTATAAATGAAGAAATAAATTAACATCAGCTTTTTACGCTAGCAGAATATATTCAAAAAATAATAATGACGATCATAAAATTAATTATCATCAAAAATTACAACCAATCAATTTTTTTTTTTCTTAAAGTTAGCTGAATCTACTCTTATTAATAAAAGTACAGTAAGTAAACAAAGTCAGTAAATAAAAGTAAAAAGCAATTGATAAAAACCAGCGGAGTACACACACGATTTTTGCAAACCCCGTAGACGAAGAATCCCAGGCTAATTGAATAGTCTTGTTCCGTGACATATTTAGTTTGTTGGTGTGACGTTTGGGAAAACGATATTTATAATAAAATAACTTTAAAAATAGTTTTAACTACTAAAATTTTGTTGTTAAGACTTAGTTCCAATTTTCTATGCAATATTAGGCAAAGAATTTTGATATACAAAGTTATTTCATTAAAAACATTTGGATATGTGTTTACTCATAATAAGCTTTTGATTTAAAATAATTCCCAAATATTCAATGGTTTCCAGCCATTCAGTTTCATTATTGTTTTGGTGTAGATTAGGAAAAACACAGGCTTCTTTTTCTTCTAAAATAGGTTGCCTGACATTTATTGTTGTATAGCTTATTCTCTCATTTTTACAAATAAGGAAAAAAATCCTTGAGAGAACATTGCAAATTCTGAAACATTCCACACCATTGTCATCGACGAAACGGGCATATCTGACTGAATGCGGTAGCTGCAAATCTGGACAACAAAATAAATACACTGATCCAACACCAAGACCTAACGAACACCAGGGGACAGAAATGTCTCACTAATAAGAAAGTTGCTTATTTACGTTATTTCCGCAAAAAACTAACGGTTTGTTAAAAGTCTCCAATGTTCTTCATAAGAAAGTTGCCTATTTATGTTGTTTCCGCAAAAAATTAGCGGTTTGTTAAAAAGCCTCCAATGCTCTACCTCAAATATTCTGGTACGCTAAAGTTGAATAACTTATAATGAGTCCATAAGCTTTCAGACGTCTAAAAGAACTTTTAGAAATGTAGTTTGATATGGCTTGGTAATCCCTTAACTTGTTGTTATGCTTAAAGCTTAATCCGATTACCGAATTAGTTGACTCCAAATTTTATTTTTAAATCTCCAGATTTCGCCTTGGATTCTGCTTGAAAATAAGCGCATCCTCAGGATACTTATAATCGAGTGAGCCGTTGACCTCTGTGGAAGTTATGATCCTTAGTCAATGTAGCCGAAGAAAAAATTTTTTCGATTTGTCTTTGGGATTAGATATATTTCTTTTTTAGATGGGGAACTCGTAAATCGCCGTTCCGTGACGTGAAGCAATCTTCAAAATTTATTTATAATGAAATGAAACTCGAAGCGCTATTCTTAAAACCTTCTTTTTTAAATAAACTATTAAACTTAACACCCTCTACCTGTTTGAAAACAATATATATTTTAAAAGTATTTGTTGCACAAAACTATTCCTTCTCTTTTAAAATAAACAACTCTAATACAGTTAATAGTAACAATAACACCAAAGAAAATTATATACGGCTATTGTCGAGCATTGAAGAAGAAAAAGAATATGAAATTTCAATACTCCAGTGCGATATTATAATGTTGGATAGGTTTGTCCGATTTTTTCTATTCTTGTACAGGCGCAATACTACTGCCCATACACATAAAGAAATATTTTATTGTCATGTGTGTTGCTGTTACAACTAAGCAGCAATAACGTGCTTCCGAAAATAAAGATGTGTTTGCAATCTATGTTGCACCATAGGCGTGCGGTTTAACTCATTTAGTTCATTTTTTTTATCAACTTTTATTTATGTATTTTATTTGCACATGAAGTTCTGCTAAAATAAATTAACAGACGAATTCAATTGACTCTTAGAAGTAAGTCTTATGCTAATTATTATTAACAACTATTAGAAAGCATCTCAACAAATGTGAAGAGAAAATAAAAACAATAAAATTGATGTATAAATAAAGCAGTGGTAAAGAACAGAGAAAAAAATGAACATGTCGAGCATAGAGGCGCTTCTGCAGTCGGTAAAGATCTGATGTGCGAGCGAACCCCCAAGTCGTTGCAAGCATACAAAAGCTTGGCAATCGATAATAGTAAGCAAATTCAGTTCATTTTCGAATCATACTAAAGTGTCAGGATTACAAGTTAGTTCAAATATGGCATAGGCAAATCACACGAATTATTATAAGAAGACTTGATATTATAGAATTTAAAGAACCCAAGAACAAGGATAAATCAACATTTTTCAAATGTTGGTAAAGCTAATAAAAGCTATCTATTTTCATAAGCGGGCAAAGGGGCAAGCGGGTTCAAGAGCACAAATTGCTGTTGAACGAATACTATCGAGTCCACATAGCACGTATAGGAAGGAGGCCACGGAACAGAGACATTGCTGGGTATCTCAGTCTCACAATCTCATATGTAGCGTGTTTGTAATGTAAGGATACTCAAGCTGTTTAGACTACCGTTTAATGCAACCAAGCGCTGATCTAGCTTTATTTAAAAAGGGAGCCGGTATAGAAATTAAAAATAGACATTAGTCGAATGAAACCGCTAAAACAGTGAACAAATTTGTATTTCGTATATTTGTATTTGTAGTATTTGTATTTGTATTTATGCGAATCGAGGAACTACTCAGTAGTGAGCGATGTCCTCCTTGAGAGTGAAAGCTTCTTAAAATTTTTAGATATAAATTCATATTAAAAATGATACGAAGGCGTTTTCATCAAAAAGATGAAAGGAGGCCATTGATATGTACGGTGAATAAAAGGTTCTTAAGTAGCTGCCTTGACGGGCACCTAACTCCACGGCCAATTCATCAGAGAGAAGAGAGAGATAGAGAGTTCCTGGACCCTGGACAGGAGCCTGAATAATCTGTGAAAAAATAAGAGATTTGACGGTTCCAATAAGTACAAAAGAAAAAAGGAGGCCTTGAAGAAAATGTATGGTTAACTAAATTAACGGCTTTACTAAAATTAATGTACACGACATCCATACGTAGGCCCCTAGAGAAAGCGTTGAAAACGTGACAGCTAAAAGATTCCTAAAAGTTGATCTTCCTTTTAGAAAGCCACGTTGAAATTTTGAAATACAAGACAAAAACTAACTGTATAGTAACAATTTGTTCAAATAGTTTAAATAAGATACTAGTCAACTTGGCAATGCCTCTATAGTTCTCAAAGAGATGTCTCTCTCCACATTTTTGACGTGGATAAAGAAAGCTACTCTTCTTCCAACATAAAGGGAAAGCATCTGGTTTAAGAGAAACATTAAAAATCTTTGAAATAACACCACATACTTCATCAGAGGATGATTTTTGTATACAAGACAGGGTTACGCAAGAACTTTCAATGCTTCTGCAAAGATTTTGACATACATATGCTTACCTTTTTCGGTGAATCGCTTAATAAGAATAATATAATAAAGTTACATGCAATCATACAATTCGAAATGTATTAAATAAATTATTTATTTTTCCGATTAACAATTTCTTCCTTATACATATAATAAAATTTAGGTCATTTCGGCGCAAATATCAGAACGAAGTCATGACCGTTTAATTTACAACGCTTACATTGTATTTTTCTTAAAGCATCAATTTTCTGTAATGCTTTAGACATGAAATTAACGTTTTCACAGTTAAGCGTTAATTTTATTATAGGTATAAATATTTACCGCATAAATAGAACAAAATAAAAGATCATTGAAGACAGTGTATTTGAGAAAATGTTGGGTCTTGCTTCAGACACTGACGTAAATACCATACGTAAACAAAGAAAAAATCACTTTTGATATTTTAAACAAACAAAGAATACAACTTAGCGTGAAATGTAACCGATATGAAGATATAAGAAAATCAGGTGAAGCTTGCATTGTATTAAATAAACACTGTATATATTTAATACCAGTTCGTCACTCCTATGCCTCGCTTTTTTCGAAGTTCTTTTTTGTCTAATTAACTCATGTACAGTTAGTCCATCCACATCAGAGAGGCACTAAAGGAAGATTTCTTAACGGACGTCAAGACTATCCGTGGAAACACAAGAGTTCTTATATATGTCCCTTTCGCGTAAGAACATTTATCAATCCATGATAGAACCATATTTCCTAAATTTATTTCAAGCAATATTTGGGCTTACATCGGTTTGTATAACACAATTTTCTATCGTTGCTTTGTTCTGATTGTTGTTTTGAACTGATTCAATTAATTTGGATTCAATTGCGAATATACAGATACAGAAGGTTCTTTCGTGCCCATCATCGAAGGATGAAGGGTACAAAACATTGGAAGTTCTTGCACGCAGATTGGTATTGAAAATAGGCCACATCAACCGAAGAACATGCCCACAACACCACGTAAACTAAGAACATCTCTGTTTTTAAAAAGGAATAAATAACTGTTTTTTACTCATTACTGATAAACTGTAACAGGAAATGTAGAAAAATTTGAACGCACGTTTTGCGAGCGATGCTGTAGCGCCTATACAAAAATGAAAAAATTACCACGCCTACTCAACATTATAGTGCATCAAATTTAAACAAGCTTCAAAAACTCCATGTGTAATATAAATTCTTGGCCAGTTTCAAATTTGAAAGGCACCTAAGAATCTAATTCAGTTCGATTGTCAATCTGTTCGTCTGCCCAACTGTGTAGTACCTGCGGTAAACATTCTACCGTTCGCAAAAATAAAGATATCGCCTAAAAATTTGCAACAGAATTTAGTTGTAACCTAAACTTTTGAAAGGACACGCCTACAATGCTTATGTCTACATTCTTTTCAGAAACTCAAAATCCTGAAACAACGCCTGTAGAAACTTCATTTATTTTTGACCATTTTCTTACAAATTTCAGTGATCTTAGTGACGCTAGGTTTTTTAGTATAAAGACAACGGAAAAATTGGAATTTCATGTCTGCATAAACCATTGCCAATCGATGGTCAGACAAAACGGACAAATTTAACATTGGGTATTATAGTAAAACTCCTCGCCCGTAGTGAGCAATCTTTCAGCAGATTATTGAATTTGAACGAAATCTCATCGAGACCCACAAGAGACGCTTGCTCCTTAAAATGCAAAAAATCCTGACAATTATTCTCGATATTCGGAAAGCGAAATTGAAGGGGATAACTGATATGTTTATAATATCAAAAGGCTGTTCAATATTTTGCATAAGAATATGAGCAAGTGAAAGCTATTATTCAAATGAATACCGCGTTTTTTCCACAATAGACCAAAGTATTATGAATTAAACTTCGAATTATTGCTCCAAACCACAGGGTCTTGAGGGCGTTGGCCAGCCCTTCTTTTAAAAAGCCATTGATATTGATTGGCTATGTTTCTCTTGAAGAAGACTATTTTGATGACAGGAGTGACAATGGGACAGTCATAAAGTCAATTTTTTAACCTAATCCCGCGAATCATTGAACAATGTATTAAATAATAATCCACGATAATAGTTTTGCAATATGATAAGTAAAAAAAAACAATTCCTCTGATAACTTCAAACTTAATTTAATGTTCTATTTTTTAAACCTCCTTACCCTAGTATCTTGTCTTTTCCCCTTTGTTGTAAACTTGGAACCAAATTGCCAGTAGACATAGAATGATTTTTTTAAGCAAATTTGAGTTGTTTCTACTATCATAGCAGATTTCTACTATATAGAACTAGACCCTTAACTCGATTGTCTAACAATATTTATCTACCTAAGTAGTTTCAATATGTCACCCGAAATTGACAAATTTTACTGATGTGAATTACTCACCTTCCTCATTCTGCAGCTTGTTGTAAGCTTGACTAGTTTTTTAGATAGCTATTTTTAAAGATTTAAAGCTAACATAAATATAACGTATAAATCCATCTATATTACAACAGCTTGTGAATTTCCTTTTGTAAATTTGAACAACTTTTCGGTTTCCTGTTTTTTAATTTTCTCTTTACAACATATGCTCATCAAAATGTTTGAAATTTTAATTGGAACTTTTGCCAAAATTCAAGCAAATATTCGTGTTTTATGCAAATTAAGACAGATTACAAATGACATGAAAATTGAGATGCTTTCTGAAAGACAAAAACGAGGAATTAAATTTGTGTAGAATAACGAATTATAGAGTATTTTCACAGGAAGCCTAACCGTGCATATAAAGACAACAAAAAGATATAGAGAAAGACGAAAAGGGAAACTTGTTCAAAATCTAACGTAGCATTTTCTTTAACAGACATTACGACAATAGTCGTAGATATTTTTTCAAGATAACATTATAAAGCATAGTTTACGGCATAGAAATTAAATATGACTTCGAGAGACGCCGAAAACCGGGCCAGCGATGAGGGTATGACAAAATTCGGTCACCCACCGGTAAGCGGTAAGCTACAGTTCGATAGACGGCAGCGGTGATCAGCCGAGTAGAGGAAGTACGATCGCCAAATCAACAAGTCTTCCCTAGTTCCCTAGCCACGTTAGATCGTAGCATATTTCACATTGTCATCAATTTTAAGGAAACATTACATATGTGTAAAATTTATTAACCTTCAAATAATTTGAATATTATTGACTTTGAGAGAGTGTTTATGCAGTGCAGCTGTAAAATAAATGAAACCACAATTCAAATAATATAAAGCTATGTAAGAAATATTAGCCATTTTTGATTTATAAAATAGTTTATGAGGTAATTTGATATTTGACATAAAACAAAGTAGAGCTGTGTTGTCATTCAAATTTCTTGTTTTTGGCAACCCTTCCAAGCTTTATTGTGATTTTCGTAGTTGGGGTTATCTTGTCACTGTTCTTTTACATTGTTCAGAATAAAACGTTTGCTTCGTTACATCACCATATCTTATGCTAGAAAACGACTTCAAATCTTTTGTTTTCTGGGAACGTGTATTTGGAAAAAGTGAACGAACTGTCTCGTCAGTCCGCGCAGTCGCTTCACCGTACGTTCGGTACGGTCGGTATGGAATGTGCCCTCTAATGATTCCTTATTACATCCTAACCATATTATCTGTGCTACACTGGAAGCTCTGAAGAATTAATTTGTCTACCGATCGTTGTCGAAACGAGTTAATTGATCGAATGTGATGTAAAACGTAACATTCACGCTTGTTACACTTCCAGGGCAACTCAAATCAGTGTCGCGCTTTTCGTTTGACGACGATAGCACTGCAAATTTCTTCTTTCTGTTTCCAATTAAGGCCTTTTTGTGGTGGCTTAAAAGCTTGGTGGCCGAAGTTTCTAGCCAAGAGTACATGTGTTTTCAAATTCAACCAAAATAGCCTTTTTCCTTTCCTGACTTGTAACTACATTTTCCATCATTGCAGAATGCGACGCAAGCAGCTGTTCATCACGTGAGGAAGTGTGGCGCATCCGTTACACATTTCATAAATCGTTATATGAAAAAATTATAAAAGATAGTAGTCGAGCTTAGAGTGCAACTTTTCCAAAAAAAAGTGAATAAAAAGTCGAAAATTGTGTTTTCATAAACTTACCTCATTTATGCGTTTTCCACACATTAATCTTCTTTTCTTTCACACAATAGCACCAACAAACAAGATGTACACTTTTATGACTACATACGCAACGACGACAGCCTCACAGTTTTTAATACCACAAATTTGTGCACACGTATCTATACAAAATAAACACACATAAGCCCGGACGTGCAATTTGTAATAAATAACTAAATACATGCATTACAAAAGATGACGGGCAGTTTGAAACACATGTATATGTGCAAATTTATATATTTATAAGTACCTGGATAGATATACATATTTGCTATAAGTGCATTCATGCGCGTAAAGAGGGAATTATCATTATAATGTAAAGATTTCATGAATATTTCAACAATGATGAAAACAACAGCAGCAGTAGCAACGACGGCAACAAATGATTGAAAGGCTTTTAAGCTGTACTGCATTTAACAAGCAGCAGTGTGGGTCATTATTCTTGTTTATATTGCTGCTGTCTTCTTGGAAAATTATAAGAAAAGCAAATGTGTAAAAAAAAAGATTGGTGAAAATATATTATTACAGACAAGAAAAGGGGCAATGTTTAGATTAACACAAAGGATTTGAAAAAATGTGGGACCCATATACTGATTCATAATTAAAGTCGCGAAATCACTTTGGGCAAGAACCTTCGTAAGATACTGCATTATTCTTTTGCAACTTTCTTTCCTCTTCTGCAGTCATACTTTCCGTTCTTATGTCTATGGGTCTTCTGATCCCTCAATTTGCAAGGCTGTCACTTTTTTTTTTAATGAGATTAACGACACTCATCATGGACGTTCTTTTTGAATAAAATCCGTAGATCATCCGCAGGAGAAAGGCGCACTTATCAGTTCTTATTAAAGCAGTAATCGCGCAAGCCCAACATCGCCACGTCAACAGCACTAATAACTAGTAGCCACAGAAGGTACAAGGAGCAGTAGAACGCAGTGTTTGTATTATTTCTTACTTATTACATACATATATTTATTTATTTTTTAAACATTCAATTAAGGTATTTATTGCATCTCCCTATTAATGGGATTTACAATAACTATATACTTTATATTCAATTTAATCGTGGCGATGACTGCCAATGCAGATCATGTCCTACTTAAGTCGACCTCTTAATTTATTAAGTCTGTAATAATCGCTCGTTTTAAGCGGGCGTGTTTACCCGTTAATAAAAGGCAACGAATAAGGTGATTCGGATGGCTTATTACTTCGGTGAGGTGTCTGGTACACTTTTCTTAATTTCGTCTGTTACGACCGCAAATGTTATATGTAAATATTTGAGTTAGTTATGTATTATTTATTACTTGTTATCATACGCTAGATGTTTGACTGTCTTCGTTGCAACTTTTCTACGTTCGAGGCACAAGCTCCATTTCCCCATTATTTTTCTTCGAGCCATATTGGTTTAATAATATCATTATATAAATACAGATATATTTAATAGACTCAGTCCTGAACTTGAGCTTAACAGCCGTCATAATTCGCTTGTTCTCAATTTTATTTTGGTTCATTTTGCATTTATATGGTGGTTGAGCCCACTTGAGGCGGCAATCTTAGTGAATTCCCAAGTATTTGAGCTGAGTCTCTTGGGTTCTTGGATGTTGCAACGCTGTAGAGCATTAGTGGAGCGCAAGTTTCCTTTCTGAAATTAAAAGTAACGTGCGCACATTTTGTAAGATTAACACTTATTTTCCGCTTTTGGAGCCTTTGCTCCAAAATGATAATATGATATTGAATTTGCCTTGCCGCCATGCTCAGTAAGGAGGACGACGTTAAAGATGTATAATAAGAGTTTCAACGCATTGTGTCACGAACCAGTTTCGTCGCCATGTTATCTGCGCCAGCATATATATTTTTAAATTGTTAACCACTTGCATTAGCTACGCTAGAGTTATGCTCGCCGGTTAGCGATACTTTGTTACCAGGATACCGTTTTCTCGGACTACGAAACTGCTTGTGATAGTATTATTGCGAGCGGATTCTCCACGCATTAGGAGGGTATTATTGATCATTAAATCACCTCGTCTTGGATTGTCTCGGCTGTCATTGACAGTGCTTAACTATAACTTACGAGGTCGATTGATCGGCGATCGGCAATTTATGCGCCATTGTCATGCTTTGGGCTGGCGTGTCCGGCGTGGGCAAGCTGATTGCACGCATTACTACTTCGAAGCATTTTTCGAAGCAGCTTCGAATCCATTATCCATTGGGATGTGTTATCGGAAACTCTATTTTGGTTGCGTCCACAAATTGCATGGGCGCAGGGCATGAATATTTAAATTATTAAGGTACGACTGCAGATCCTTTTTGTTTTGGCCGTTGTAATCTTAGCTTTTAATTTCCTAGCGCACAGCGGCGAACCTTGCTTCAACAGTGGTGATTTAAATTTTTACCATTGTCTTTCAAGGGATCGTTTTTCTTGCATTAATTTTTTTATACTGGTAGGACATTCATAAGTACCACTAATAAATTAGTTACCTTCGAATTTCAGTGTTGCCCATGCAACTGATTTACGCAGCTTGTGATTGAGGTTTTCGAATGCAGCGTCAATGTGAACTTACGTATTATCTTTATTTATTCCAGTTTGCGTTTTTATTTGGGAATCGACCTGACCAGCTTTGCATCGGTTGGAGCGCAGAATATATTTCTGTGGGAGTTGGAAAGTGATCAGAAGGAAGATTAAGTAACGAATTACACGAGGATTGCTCTCTTCTGATATACTTTGTTACCAAGACGTCGATCATGTTTGGGATATTTTTTCATATCCCTGAGCCAATACATTGGTCGACCGCAAGAAACTATTTTAAAGTTGTTCTTCGATATTTCTGTGCCTTCCTCTGAACATCAGTTTGTGCGTTTAGCGTTAAAGTTACTTGCAGATGTAAATTTCTTATCTAATGTTCAAATATATTCGGCATATTGTTCTTTTTTGACAAAAAATACATGGAGAACATTACGCTGAGGAAATTGTTACGTTTGAATTAAACTCTACGAAGCAGATAGTAGTCGACTGTATAAACTCGTTTGAGTGACCTTGCACTGAATAATGTTTAATATTGCTTTTTAAAGCCAGATCGTCGGATATTTGCAAAATGGATTGATAAATGGGTTGATAAAATGGGTTTCCGGAATGAGCAATGTATTTCTACTTTTAATAAAGTTGTTCACTTATACGTACATATATTTTTAGTGAATTCATTTCTTACTTTTACTCCTACATGAATGTTTGGGTTAATAGATTTTGATTTTTGACCATGTCTTGAAAAAAAACAATATTAAAATGATTTGTGTTCGCTTACAACGCGACATTTGACCCACATAAAAATAGATTTACTGGGAAAGTCTTTATAATGAAATAACTAGTAACTTGTTATGCATCTAGTCAGATATACAGATGTACTTATCTGTCTACACAAATAATAAATATCTTAAGCTGTAGCAAAATATAAACCTTTTTAAAAATGTATTTTATAGTTTATCGATATTCCTACTACGACTGTCAATTAATGTATGTTAATGAATATTACGATTGTTGATTAAGAGGAGTGATGAGAAAAACATAGCACATACCTTTGTGTTCAATATAATACCGTTTTTATTAAAGCTTTTTTAAATTAGTATTTTTGTAATTGATACTAAATTAAAATTTCATTTGCATGCAAGGGAAAAAAATCAAAAAGTTGTCAAACAAATAAAATGGATATATGTAAAATATGTTTCTAGGTAGGTAGGCAATGAAATTATGTGCTTAAATATTTACATTTATTAATATGTTTACATAAAAAATATTTGTTTTGATTAAACATTTTTCATTCACAATGATAATCGTTGCATGCAAAAAGCTTTAAACGTATGCCTGAATACACTTAAAACTGTTATTACATAACAGCTCAATAAAAAATAAATGAACCAAATATTGCATTTATTTCAAAGCTATTAAACATAAGTATGTTTTACAATCCAGTTATATTAGCAGCCAGTCAAGTATATTAATCAAACGCCGTATTTTAAAATCCATTATCAGTGTATGACTGTACCTTGTCAATCTATTTACAATAATTATAATAACCATAACCGTAATACATCATAAAGCCATTCCCGAAGCAAGCAAGTTAGTAATGATCTTTCTAAGAATCACATGCACTAGGTTTTCTGCTTCTCTCCCATGGAGGTCTTAGGTTTCAAGATTAATACAAAAATTTAATATATTACTTGTGGGCTTACGCTCGTGCCGGAAATACTAATATTATTATTATTATAATTTATTTAGACGAAAAGAATTTCATAAATATATGTTTAATCGGCACATATTATCCACAACCGCATATCGCGGGAGTACAATTCTTAAGTTATGCTGAAGTCGCATTCTTACAAATATTTTAATCTTGATTTTCCCGACGTTGATTGGAGATAGAGTTTCGAATTAACATGCAAGTAGCGTGAATGGTAGTGCCGTCTAGTTTTTTCATCAGTTTTTTTTTAAATTTTTTTTCCAATACACTTCTGAAGGCCAAACTTTTGCATTTTGTCATCGACATTTAAAGGTAAGGGAGTTGCGGATTTGGCCACTAGGTCTGCTCGCTGATTTCCGAAGACACCAACGTGATTTAGAAACCAAAAAAAATTTTAATTTCATCTCCTTGCACGACGATGGTGTTTCTTATTCTGTTAATTATGTCCCAGTAGAAATATATATGTGCAAATGAAATAAAATTTGCAAGAAAATTGAAAATTCCAATAAGAAATTTAGCACAAGACTCACTCATTTGCATCGCAAGCGCATATGTGCGCATATATATCACCAGAGCGCATATGTGCAAGCATTTCATTTAGACTCTAATGGGGTAGTTACGTTAATTTTAGTTTTTTTTTGCATTATTTGCAATTTCGAGCGCTCCATGATTAGCGTCGGTATACGTTGAACACCAAACAATCTACAAATCAAAAGGAAATATTGTGAAGTCAATAGTTGCTTAAGACCGTAATAAAAATCTGGGTGCTGTTATATGGAGATAATCAACTTCTCAGTAAATTTCATTCTATGCGACATTATCAGAACACGTATAAAAAGGGATTTTTTTATTGTCTCGACATTATTCTTTTGAATAATTATGTTGTTTTCAAAACTATCTATAAGGACAGAGCATTTCAGGTTTTCATGCGAAAACAAGCGGAAGAAATACTTGAAAAAATATACCAAAAATAGCAACACCACGAAAAAAAACAATATTTACACCATGCTCATCATTACCACGAAAATTTGCGGGTCAAGATTTTCCAATCCTTATTCTACTTTACAATCCTTATTACTACTTCATCGAAAAAAGCTTGCAAAGGTTGTGTAGTTTATTTATTAGAAAAAAGAAAAGAATAGATACATTTTATCACGTGGCATTGATCTGTTATATGGTGAAATAAAAATCTTTAAAGTTCCTTATTTATGCAATATTGTTTTTATTTTTCATATTTGGAAACATTTTCATTTAAATAGAATCAAAAAACTTGTTGGCGATAAGAATATATTTTCCATTTTTTCGCGTAATGCAAACGGGTTAATGGCGCATATACAGTTATAAGAAACAATTCAGCGATTTTCTTACGTGTATGTCATTTTATATGTTATAGCCTTTTATAATAAAATTTATCCGTTATCCTACATTGCCTTTTAATTGTAATACCATAATTTTTGTGTTGTAGGCTTTAATTTTTTATTGTGTTAATTTAATGGTTGATTGACAGCGCGTATCCTAAAGGTAACATATTGGTAACAATTATATGATATTTTTTTATAAAAATAGAATTATATTGTATAAACTGAGGATTACAATCATACGAAAATTGTGTTTAAATATTAAAATTGATTGAATGCTTTAAAAAATATAAATTAATATGCGTATTTTTACAGCTAATCTACATTTGTTTTATATGCAATTATATAAACACATATTCATAACTGAAATTATATTAAAAAACACGAATTGTATTCGAATCTTATGATCGCCACTTAATTCATTTATTTTTTATCTTTTATTACATTTGTTGATACTTTATTTTTCTATTGTACCTCTTGCCACCTCTTCGTTCAGTCCATCTGTTCGGCAGGTTTATATTGAGATAAACTCTCACATCCTTACGATAGTAGGAAGCTGCTCCATCTTGCTGGAAATATTAAGCTTTTTCATCCTCAAACTGTTCGCGAATATTAGGCATAAAAATAAATTAGAAAGAGAAAGGTATTAAAGTGTGTAAATATTTTTCTGGGACACTCTGTATAAAAGTCTGCCAACAACGTTAAAGGTGCTACGAGATTAAAAGTTAAATTTGGTTCATTAAAAGTACGTCAGTGTAGCGTGCTATGTAAGCTTAAACATATTGAAAGCAGGGATAAACAAGGAGGCGTTTTTAATGGAAATCCGTAAAAGAGATGAATTTCTACTAACTATGAAACCAGTTAGTGCAAGAATTTGCAAATATCACTGCGCCGAAAATTAATACTGTAAGCAATAAAATTCCATATCTGGTTTTTTAAGAGAAACTGACGCGGACGTTTGTAAGTCTCTGCGTTTTCATTACGAAAATATTACGCTTAATCTTTATGTAATAGTATAAATTATAGCATTGGAGTGCGCACAACACAGTTCCTTGACACATTGAATTATTCTAGTTAAGCGTTAGCAAGCGCTGGACAATCAAAACTTTTCTCACTGAATTTGTTAAAAAATGCCACTGGATCGCAATATATAATAAAAGAAAGTCTGAAAACAAGCCACTAATCTTAATGCTAGGCCCTCCAATATAAGGACAACCGGTACACCAGAAACCAGGGAATGAGACCATTCTTAAGAGGTGTACGGCAGCGATATGCTATAAGTTATGAGAGAGAATTTCTCGGCATGATGACGTGCTGCTTAATACGGAAACAATCGCCATGCAAAAGCTGGCACGTCTGGAATGGAGTACGCTACTTCCCCTCCTACCTTCATAAGACATTGCAGGTTCTTATCAAGATTGGATTTGAATCGTTGGCCTACTGACTGCTCGTGGAAGGCAACCATATTTATGACTTTGTTACTTTGAATAAAATAATTTTAACCGTTCTCTAGTTTTAAGCTCTTCTTTTCATAAATATATACACACATAGATACAGTGAGAGTTCTGATGCTAAATATATTTACTAATTTAAGATTCTTGAACTGACGTAGCTGTGGATAATGATTGTAACGAAATTAATAAAAGCAATCATGGCACTAATTTTAACGATGAAATGACCAACAAATACTTATATACAAGCGGCCACAACATCACCATCATCGCTATTATCATCACTAAGAATAGAAAAAACGTTTAACACTAATCAGGCGGTGTCATCAGTAACAGTATCGCAGCGACAACATCTCTGAGCCAATCAGTTACTAGAGAATATATTTTGCAAACGTGTTGAATTACTGGAATCCCTAATGCACGCATACGCTGATAAAGGCTAAAAATTACTTTCTCATCATCATCAGCATTGTTTTCCTATTCAGGCACGCGCACACATACACAGAAGCTTAGTGTAGAAACACCATAGGACAGTACAAAATGAGATGAGCGTTGTAAGATGGCTTGAGGTTACTTTGTTAATTTCGTTTGAGAGTGATGATCACTATGCCTTTAAATAAGAAAAACAAATTGGTTTCTTAACAAGGCAAAGGAAATGCTTATCTTTAGGTATTTAATGCAGAAAGAAGCGAAAGTTCCTACCGCTATTTTACATTTTTGCAGAAAATTCATAGATAAAATGTTTGTGTGTAAAAAATGGTGAGATAACATTGAACTTCTTATTTTGGGGGTATAATTTGGAAGCGCATATTAGAAAAGATGTAAAATATATATTTTTTTGCTTTAAGAACGCTCCTCAACCCTTTCAATGAGTTGGTGTCGAATTTCTAAAGATTGTTCAAAGCAGTAAGGAACCTTTAAATTTATTATGCATGTAAAAGTTTATACATATCTACTTCTCTAGAAGAAAGGATTACTTAATGTGCGAGCACTCGTCAAAGCACGACTTCTTCATGAGAAACATAACATAACGACTTCTTCATGCGAGCATAACAACTTTCGGGAGTGTTGAATGAATCGAACTCTGTCCAAGATAAATAAAATCATTACCGTGCTCCGCGGAGCACAATTATTCATAAAACAACTTCTCGCAACAGGACGTGATATGGCAAGAGGCGAACAGTCAACCTTAGAGCGATTCAGAAAAGAGTTCTGGAAGACTGCTTTATTTACAAAATTGATCACTTCGGTGATCGCGCCAAATGGACAAATGTCTTTTCGGCACAACATTTTTATGTGTTAGGAAGATTGGACAAACGTGCACGTAGCGGTATTCCCAATATAATTTCCTTTGCTATTCTTTTAAAATAAATATTTCCTATAAATATTTAGTAAGAAGTTACTTTCACCTTTAGAATAGGGTTTTTTTTAGTAATCTTCGTTTTACCAACTTTGTGACTATGGCCTTGTATCAATTTTTTTCAGCACGTCGAACTTACTCACGATTGCAGAATGTGGTGGTCGACCGTTGCTGTTGAAAAATTATACTATCATATCTTTTAGTGTGTCATGGCCTTTCCATCTTTAAACCATATAGGAGGCATGAGCCTATCGTCGTCAATATGCTCTTCCGCTATCGGCGCTCATGCTTTGCCTGGGCTATACCACTTATTTTGCTTACTTGTGTTTTCATCATTCACAGAGATTTAAAATACTTCCCATAAAATTGAACACTCCGCGCGAATACCATTTATTTATTTAGCTTACAAGACTCAAGAAAGCTATGGCAACCATAAAAAGTTGATCGCAATGAGATATATTTTCGAATTTCATTATTTACGAGCACGTACGATATCTACAAGTCTATGATGCCAGTCATAAATCGTTACCAGTAAACAAGAGATACTGCTGACAGATAGTATCCAGATTTTCTGGCTCTCAAAAGCGAAAATCAACATTTTGTTTGCTAAGCTAGGCAAGGCGCATTCTTGTACTATATTCGCATCTTTTAAACGTAAACGATTGTTAAATTATTCACAATTTAGATGTGTCAAATCCTCTATAAATTGTATCACGACATTCTACATTTCTTAATGCGTAATGTACATGCCTCGCTTCTCACAAATTTATTCTTTCAGAGCAGGTACCCTTACGTGTACATTTATACATATGAACTAGCCAAATTGTTTTGCTAAATGATTTGTTATATGATATATTTCAGTATTAGAATTATGTCGACAAAAATGGCCACCCATTTTCCTAGGGCCTTTTTGTCAGAAAGTCTGTCTACTTACACTATTCTGGAATATCGGACCCATTCACCGCTCGTGTGCTTTGAAAGAAATGTTTTTGTTTAAGTAAGAGTAGCAACAGATCTACCCTACCCTATAAAAAACTAGATTTCGACTTTTATACTTATACCAGCTAAAAAATGTATTTTACTACGAGCCACATCAACTCTTTCCAGAATATTTTGTTTATCGTTTATTTTAGACTATAGTAGCAAAACAATTATGACAAATTGAAAATGTTATACAGCCCTATGAGATAATTATGCATTACGGCTGTGCTCTGAATAACGAAAACTTTGCCGCAAATCGACATAATGATGCTTAACGTTCATGTGAATGACCGCAGGACTAGCATAGGAAACAAAGAGAATGAACTGTCAGCAACAGTTGCAACCACATCCGAAGTTACCAGCTATTTGGCTGCAGCCAGCAATACAATCATAATCATCGTCATCAACATCATCATCATTACCACGATATTCTTACGTTAATAATTTATAGCTGCACGCACAATAATACATATGCATTGTTCTAACCATTGCCACCACCATTACGACCGCAAAGCTATTTAAACAGCTAACAAATAAATGATAAATATGAATTTCTTTTTCTGAAACAAAGTTGTAATGCATCGAAATGCAACTTTCGCACACATCTACTTACGCATGAAATCACATACTCTTTACTTATGCGCAACCTACCCGGCTAAGTGAAGCTTATGAGAGGAGGAATAGCAGCAGAACTTTCATCGTCGGCTAAGAACGTCACTAAATGCGGACTTTTGAAGTAAAAACGCATATATAACAAATAGCTGTACAGCCAGTACCGTATACGAAAACAAAAGCAACAAAAACAGAGAAATTTATGAAAAGAAATTGGGGTAAAAACTTCCCACAATTAAAAATGAAAATAAACAAATAAATAAGAGCAAACGTAACCACGCGCAGAACTGTAAACATAATATATTAACCGAAATATCTTCGTTTCCGCAATGAAAGTAAGCTATAAAAGGAGCAGAAAGAAAAACGAAAAGAAAAACTACGGCCACACTTAAACAGTGTATTCATCCTCTTAATAACCATGATATTGTGAAATGTAAAACAGCCGGGAAGATGATGATGACAATGATGACGATTTTTAATGATTATGATGATGTCGGCAAACAATTGCACAAAATTCATTCAATTCAGATGCAATAAACACATTGCGTGCACATCAGAAACTCAAACCGGGTAATTGAAAAGCTTAATGAAAAGTTCTCATACGCACACACACTCACATAAATCGATATATACATACATATATAAATACATACACATAAATATTAAGGCACTTTAGTAAATGATATGGAAAACTACATGTAACCAATACTGGCATAACCATCGCTCGGAGCCGCTTGAGTTTTAAAATCTCTGTGTATATCCAAAACAAAGAAAAAAACCCCGAAAACAAAGAGATACCTATATACAAATTTTATAGAAACAACAACAAGGAGTGACTCACAATTGTATACCTATGGTAAATTGGTGTTCGGTGCATATATATGTCGCCTTTAGATACAAATACTATCCATAACACATGAGTATTCATTTGGGTTCGCAATTTATATATCCAGCAATAGCAGAATCCAACTATTACTGCGAATATTGCAACTAAAGACTTCACGAGAGAAATGAAAAATTGCTTATATTTCTACCGTTGTGGACATAACATATGCATCGAAACATTATTTGAATTATTTACGCTGGTTTTTATTCTATTTTGTACTTTAAATTGAAAGCATAAACCAAAGCATACCGAATGCAGGCAATATATCGCGAAATGCGTAACTTCAAGCTCAGTACGGTGTACAAAATTACTCACTTATTCAGCGGTTCTTCAAAAACTTAATACAATTCGTTGCGAATGTGATCAACACATTCAACAGGGTTGAATAGATCACAATTTACCAACATGCATTCGTTAAGCAATTTTTTTTCATGAAAAATAAAAAAAGCATTGAGGAATGCTTTGGGAAAATTACTATTAGAGTACGGAATTATAGAAAAGGCAGCATTTAACTATGTTAAGAAAGACCTTTCCTAGGGTGGATTTATTATCACGGTCTATTCAACACTTTCTTTCTCAAGAAAAAATTTACAATAAACGTACCTAAAGATTAAACTGCAATAAACAGTAATTTTGTAAGTTGGTCTTGTTGTCGAAGAGCGTGCTTTGTTCTAAATTTTGCTTCAAAAAACATAGATATGATAGCTTGTTTTTGTTAAGAGCAAAAGTTTTGAAGTCAGTATAGAACTTAAGTTTACAACTAACAGCAGCAACCTATTCGGTATTCTATAATTCTCTAGGGATTCTTAAATGTCTTTACCTTAAAAGGCTCCTCACTGATTATGATCGTGATTCCAATTTATAGCATAAAGATTGAAGCTGAGCTGCCATCCCATTCCTCTTCTGGCAAAACTGTTAAATAAACACATTCCAGTACGTATAAAATACAATTACTTCATTCACATCATTCACCTGTTCAAAATTCTCATTAACATATCAGTGGACACATAAAAGTACATCTACGCTAACCTAAAAACGCCGCAAAGTTCAATAGCCTGACTTGCTGGCAATCTTCGCCAAATATTTTATCTAATTTAAACCTCAGACAAGGGTGAGAAATGTTCTCACAACTTATCTAGCCTAACCAAGCTGCGGGAGCAACTATGACACTCTAAACTCAGCACTTAGATCCGAAATCTTCTTCTCTTTTGCGGTTACCGTTGAAAACGTGGGTAGTTATAAGGTTTGATATCTTCTTTATCATTCGCCGGATAATCAGCAGGACAATTCCCCTTGCCCTCGGATCCTCTGGTGAAATGCGATAAGGTTTGGACTTTGCCTGTTGTTGGACCCTTTTTTACAAAGAGGCTAATACGATTGAGATGAAGTGCTTGATCAGTGCAGTTATAAGTCATAGTAGTAATGAATAGTGACGCTAATTGCCTATACTATCTTTTTGCTATCTTTTTGTTATACTATTTGCAACCTGGCCGCGGATTTCCGCAATGGATTTACAAGAGGATGTATTGGAAGAAGGGACACTTTTCTGTGGTGTTGTGAAGACCATATGAGCACCTATTCACATGTAGTTCATTTTTATGGTATTTTAAGATAATAGACCAGCACAGAAAGTCCAAATGCAAGAGTATCCTTGACCGCGCACAGTTTGGCCCACAACTAAATGGTTTGGAATTTTTGCAGGCAAGAGATCATTGTTCGCATATCTACACATCACCGTCTTTAATCTCGCTGAGAGTCACGGTTGAAGTGTTACTGCTTAAGTGATGCTCTGCTGACCTTATGCTGTACATATGACATTTTTGGCTCAACTGTTTGCACTTCCTTAGCACCTTAACCCTAAAATAGCACTATTTAGGAAAATGTTAAGTGTCAAAACATTACCTCTATCTTCTTATTTAGTGGAAAACTTCCAAATACGTTCACATAGACTAAGATGGCCGACTTTAACATGCATGAAAAAGTTTTGAGCTCGAATAATTATTATTCATTGTAAAATGACTATAATAGCCGTATGTCGGCAACATCACGGAGACGTTAAAAGTCCAAAGGCGTTTTTTCCGTTTGCAGGACTTAACAATCCTGTCAAAGCGTTTTCTTATGGCTATTCTTTCGAAATGCCCAAATTAATGCAAAATCATAATACCTATGATAAGAATGCACACTGTTTTCTTATGACCGGATCAGGACGTCAGAATATATTGCTCATAGAGACTGATCGTGGCGCATGATTGCTGTTTATCAAAAACGCTTGTTCAATTATCAGAACAGTGAAAATTTTGCTTGATTACTCTCTCGCGGTTATTGTCAGAAATTACCATATAAATGTATATAAGTAAATTTATTTATTAACAAAAAATTCAATTTAAAACCTTTTTTTCAGATATTGCACACATATGACCATCATCCATGACTTCGTATTTATATTGAAACAAAAATTAAACAAAACTGAAAAATTTGTTATTATTCGTAACGAATGGTACACAAATATTAAATAAACATACAACTACACCCCCCTTTTATGCAATAAAGGTTACAAATATAAAATTAAATTTTTTTTAAACAACAAATAAAAAAAAAATTTTACAAAAACTGAGGTTAGTATATAAGCACCGAAAAGGCAGCTAGAATTTCTCACTAATTGCGTAGAGTAAAAAGTAAACTAAAAAAAAAAAATGCAAACGAAATAAAAACAAGCAAGAATATTAAATTCCGTCGGTACAGAATCTTTTGTACCCATCACCATTCCCCTAAAAAAAACAAAAGAAGTCAAAGAACAAAATTTTCACGCTCTACAATATGGAGAGGGCATAGCTGATTTTTCCTATTTTCAAAATAAAAGTTTTTGTCGTACAGGCATGTGGGCGTTGAAACTAGTAAAGAATTTGTACACATTGTGGGGTTTTTAAAATTTGTTTCTGCGCCTATAAAGGTATTGAAAAACTGATTAAATTTTGAAACACTATAAAATTGGATAGGCGTGATCAAGCTTTTCCATTTTTGCACAAAAATGCTACAGCATCGCCCCTAGAATATGCATTGAAATTTTTGCACATTCATTTGCTATAGTTTATGAGTAATGAGCAAAAAAGCAATTTTTCACTCCTTTTGAAAAACAGAGGTGTTCTCAGTTCATGTGGTGCTGTGGCCGAGACCTTCGACCGATTTTGCCCATTTTCAATAACAACCTGCATGCAAGTTTCTGCCACATTTAAAGTTGATAGCTTCATTTTTGCTGCCAAGAGAATGTTTACAATAGACATTACGCAGACGGACAGATGGGCATGTGTAAATCGATTTAGAATTCAAGAATATGTACACTTTGTGGAGTCTCCGATACTTCCTTCTGGGCGTTGCAAACATTTTGACAAAATGAATATACGCCTCATCCTTCGGTGATGAGTATAAAAAATGAAAAGCGACCTACATTCGTTTTAAGGCGAATCTTAGAAACATAAGCATTAAAGATGCCGCAAGGGATTTAGGATTATTTTCGCGAGGGCCGTTGTATACATCTGATGAAATTTTCTTTCAAATCTTTTCGAGGATGTTATTCTGTGTCAACCACGGTTCACTTCCGCATTTATTTTCTTAGAAAGTTTGCGCTAGAGGAAAAATTTAGGAAATATATCCAAAGTTCTTCAATTTTATGCAATTTTTCATAGCACATTTTTAATAGATGGAAGAACTAATGGACCGAAGTACATTCGGGTGAAGACAAGAAGTTGTAAAGACGCATAGACATAGTAAACGAGATAACGTGCGGATGTGGCTAAATTGACTCATGCCGATCTTGGATAGATATTTCTTATTGTCTCAGAGTAACTGGTAAAATGAACATGCCCTTATTTTGGGCAGGTGCATGTAAAAACTTTTGCTATGGCGATCAAATAAACGAAAACTTTTCCTCTATAAAACGCAACGCGTGTGTAAGCTTACAGCATTTGAAGCACATGTGAAAAGATGGTTAGTTTTAGATTGGCATTCGAACTTGGTCTTCGTTTTTCTTTTTTCATTTATATAAGAACAACTAAAAAATCAAGTTGAGCAAAAAACCTTTACAGTACAACAGTTGTGCTGTAAACACTTCGTTTTTTTATTTATACTTTCAGTTGTGAGGTCGGCATGCAAAACATTAACAAAAAAAAATAAATAACGGGAAGAGCTGCTAATTTCTACAGCAAAGTGAAGGGTAGAATATATATAACTATTATATATATAGTTAAAAACAAAACTTCCTGCAAACAAGTTAAAATATGAATATTTACTGTACTGTAAACCAAACAGATAAATGCTAAGTGACAAAGCACAGAAAAAAAAATGAGAAAAACAAGCATTAAATCAGATTTAATTATGCTTCAACACTGCAGCACATTGTTAATTAATCAGCTTTTAACAAAAAGTACAAAATTTTCATGCTTTTAACGGGATTCTGTTTTTCTCTCTCCCATCTTTTCCTTTAACTAATTAATATTAAATATAATTAATTACATTAAATATCATTACTGTTACATCCACTCGCAAAGGCTATTAATACATTAGTTTCCTCATCCTGTCTGTAACATGCAGAAATATCCCTGAGCTCCGTTAAAAAAATTATTAAGCACTTACCTACTAACTATTATCTTTCTTTAATTCTATATTCATTAGGTTTTGATTACATATTAATCTTTTCTTTTTTATTTGTTATACCAAAATGTATGCACGGGAATCTAGTTAAGAAAACACCAAAAATTTCGAAAAATAATATACTTTCAGGTATACATTTCTGAAATTCGAAAGGAGCAGACAAACACGCAGAAGGCAACGCGCATTTGAAATGATTCTGATTTTTACGGAGGTCCTCTACATATTTAGTACACATATATATAAATATATCATCAAGTAAATGTTTTTTTTTTTTTCTTAATTAAAAATAAAAACCAAATGGTAAACGCTATGAACATGAATTTTCTTTCACTTTAAATATTAGTTTATGCCATTCTCATTTAAAAATGATTTCATGCATTCAATCTTGCAGCAACAACAACCTTTGCCGCATGACTTTTTTTTTTTTTGGATATTACATCGTCGTTGATTTTTCTTCCAATAAATTGATTACGTCACGAAAGGTATGGCGTGTTACAACATTTTGTTGAAGCCACATTTCGGTCAAATCCCAAACATCTGATTTTTACCACAAAAAATTAATTATCATGCTTCTCTAGCGTTCTCCATTAACAGGAATTTTCATGTTCAAAATGACATTTTCAGTCCACAAACCAGGTTTAAAAGACATTTATGTGCATGAAAGAGTCCTTCGGACTTTTCTTCGTCACCCCGAAGATACAATAATCCATATAAGTGCTTCATTCCACATGCAGGAAACCTAGCCGCGCATCTATTATTTTCATAACTAGTTTTAACAATTTCCGTACGCTGCATATCAATGTTCGTATTGTACACCACAAATAATGCCAAGTTGCAAATAAAATGGTGAAAAAATTTAATATAAATCCTAATTAGAAGTGTGTTCTAATTACGCTTGCGGAGCCACAAAAAGGATTACACTTTATTAGCTGCTATATATATATATATTTATATAATGTGTATACATGTATACATGTGTAACCAGCTGAATTTGGCCCACTATACTGAATTGTAAATTTTGATGGTATCTGGGAAACGTTTTAACCTTCTTTTTAAGTATTATTAATATTCAATAATAACAAAAAATATTGCTAACATTCACTTACCTTCATTACTGTCACCTCTAGCGTAGCTATTGAACTAACACTGATAATAGTTAACTACAAGAATGTAGGACAACTCAAAACAACAACATATATGTATGCGATATGTTGCAGGCCTACTATATCGAAATTATTCATTTACAAAAAGTACCGGTTATTCATTTAAATTTAAAATTATATTATTATTTTAGTATTAAGCGCAGGCTATCTTTCACCTACATACGCACGGCAATTCAATAATACAGACGGAAATTCATTTAAAAAAACCAAACGAAGAAAGAACAGAAGAAAAATGAAAAATCTGCCTTCTACTTACAGCAAATCTTGTCTCTTATTTAAATCTAAAATGACCAGAAAAGATGAAAAAATAAAGGTAAGATTGTAATCTCTTCTGACATCTCTACAATCGTCATAAATATTATAGTTATCTCGTTAGAGGCAAATGAGTATCTTCAGACGATCTATGGTGGAGTGCTTTAAAGAAAAAGTATTCCGCATTTATCAAATGACAAACGCCAAACGCGTAAAGCTTTTTTTGCCTCAAAGGAAAACGTTGAGATCTACCAAGTATTGCCTGGTCACCTACGAATGCCTTTAGTCCTCTTAAGCGCAATAGTAGCTTATTACGAAGGATTTAAAGAAGAGGACATTTGAACTTCGATTAATATCACCAAAGCGTAATACTTATGGGAAAGGTGCTGCTTTTTTTTTAACTAGAGAGAAGAATTACGACACTGTCGATCTGTTATTAGAAAGATTAATTCCATAAACCGCATGCAATTATCGGTAAAAACGGCCGACATTAGCGTCAACGCGTATGATTAAACACAACTTCAAAATAGTGGTAAAACACTCCAACACCCTAGGGTAAAAAATCCTTAAGCGCATATAACATTTATTTAAGATTACTTTACTTATTTACTTGCGTCCTAATTTCTGCCAAATTATCTATGGGAACAAGGATGCCGATCGTGTCAGAATCATTTTCAGAATTGATCGAAGCTTGTCTAACCTTCAGGGTAAGGGCAATTGTTATTGAAGAGAGATGGAATCAGATCACTTTTTCGACCACTTCCTTAACGCTTTGTTTGATGAACTTGCTATACGAACAACTGCAGGGTGGACTAGGGCATAATGTTTTAATAACAAGGAACTTCGTTGTATTTCTTTGCTTTGCGAATTTTTACATCTTTTGTTTTGTTTATGATTTATCATTTTTTTGTACTCCGATCACTTAAATAATGGTAAGGTAATTGTTATTTATTTTGCTCCGGCTGTCTATATGTAAGTGCCCTTGATCAAGTTGAAATGCTGCATCGTCTGACCGCTTTTAATTTTGAAATACAGATTAAACTTGAATTCATGGTTGCTTTCGCAAATTGTCAACATAAACAATTTCGTTTGCTCGCTTTCTGGTGCCATCAGCAAAACGTTTCTGTTCGGCCTTAAGTGTTCCCCTTGACATTAACCAGAATCGTAAATTTAGCATATGTACGTAGTAATTAAGACAGACGTGCTAATCAACAAAACTAACAACAACCATAATTTTAATGAAGAACAACGCTTTACAGTTCAGAGCGCAACAGAAAACTTATTAACACCATTTGTTGTATTTCTTTTCAGCAGAATTTTGCGTGTCACTCCGTGACACCAATTACATGAACACGAACTTCTGCGATAAACGAACAAACTGCACAAGAAACGCACGCCTATATACACACGCACACAAGGAAAGAGAATTAACCGTAATTCTAAATATTTAACAAATTCTCGAAACAGAAAACTTTAGAAGAAACTAAATCAGAAAATTAAAAGAATAAGCACGACAAATATGACTTTGAGAAAGTACTGAACAACAGTAAGAGTAATAAAATAAACATCAACTGCTTTGTTACCATTCTGTAGACGATTTCTTTAAAATTCAACTAAACGCAGACTTGCACAAACTGACAATAGGTTTCGTCAGAAGAAACGATGTCCGCCTTCTCATATACACTCACTCACCAAATGATACATTGAAGCCAATTAAGATTAGTTTTTAAGTTTTTGTATCTTTGTACCCGTAGGGCGTAAAGTAACGTAAACAGCACGTTTGTCTTGTTAATGCTCACAGTTGAATATACGATTCTATAAAGAGCTATTGTTAGTTTTTTCTCTATCTTTGTTGTTTACATTTTCTTTGTTTGTCAGCAAACTACTTCGTGACGAATTAAAAAGATGCACTTTAACTGTTTGTGTTGTTTAATAATAATTTTTATATATTGCTGCTTAGCAAAAGAAAATCAGCAAAAAGATCAACAATATGCAAAATTACAAGAAAATACCACTTGGGAATACATTATCGATGAAGAGATGCAAGGCCCACAAGAAAAGCTGTTAACACGTAAAAAACGCTACTTAGAGTTCCCAGAAGGATCATCATTCCAAATCGGTATGTATACATATAGAGCAATAATATTAAAACCTTTGTAAGTTTAAGATATGGTCCTTCTTGTAGTTCTTGTTTAAAAGCAATGTTTCATAGGTATTGATAGATATTGTATAAATTCTTCGGCTAGTTCATTCACAAGAAAATACATAGCCGATGTGTGCGTTCATGAAGAGCTAAACATATCCACTAGGTATCATTTCAAATAGTTAAACATTTCACACTCCAGTTTATGTCTTCCCAGGCTTCATCTCTAATTTTTAATAACATACTGTCGCGTTGATAACAGGAAAAAGCATCGTATGACCTATGTTTTATTCCACGGCATCAGTGTTAATTTTTCTTTTCTTTTTTTGTAGTCTACGACTTAATCATTGGTGTCGTCGATTACACCAATTATTTAATTTTGGGAGTTACTGTGGCTTTGGCTTGGGAACTGCCCAGCAAGCCGCCCAGCGAAATACTTAATGACTTAAGAGAACGTCTTAAAGAGGGGACTTTAGGTACTACACGCAACGATACCATTAGTCAAATAACTTACGCAGATACAAAAACACCAGCCAGGAATTACTGGCGACAACACACGATTAAATCATTTCCCGGCTCGGCATTTCGCGTTCCTATGCACTATAAGTATTACACTCCTCATAAAGCAGAAATTCAAGTAAACGCTAAGACCTTTTTGCCTAAATATCACAGCTACTATAACAAATGGTCAAATGATTTACATAAAAGTTCCAACCTCAGTAAATATCCCTGGTGGAATTTATCATCCAGGTAAGTGAGTTCATAATCTATAAACCTAATTACGGATCTTAATGCTTTTCCTAGACTAAGGGAACCATTTGAGAAACATTTAAAAAGACCCGGATATCTTAATCCATACTATGAATCAAATCTTTCAAACAAGTATCAGCACAATACGTGGTCCCCTTCTGGTACAGGACGAGCCATTCAACGTCACGTCTTTCCGATATTTGGCAAACGTAATACGCTGGATAAAGAGGAAAAGAACCAACGTCACCTGCGTTACAAGCGTCACGGTATAAAATCTCAATACATGTCCAAATGGGATCGCATACATATAAGATATCAACGCAGTAGTCGGCATGAACTTTATGAGAAAATTGAAAAATATTTGGAAAAGTAAGTTAAAAGAAAGATTAAACTAACTGAGAAAGAATTAGTATTCGATTTGCACCGAATTTTGCAATATCAATCACTAGCTTGTGCAGGAAGAAGAAAAGTTTTCAATTTCATAATAGCTTATGTTTTACCGACGATAAATAAAATATGTATGCCACTGTATATCCACTATATACCACTTTATTGAAATACGCGGTATTTGAAATCATATTTTTATCAAGATTGTCAGCAATTCACAATAAAGGTGCACTGATTAAATCTAAATTCAAATGCTTCATTATCCCCACACATTAGTTGCACCCTTCCGATGTTACAGAGTATGAAAATTTATTTCTTTGCCGTGTTTTTGGTCTTTTTTACGATAACGGAGATGGGTCACGACCGAACATAATTGTCTTACTTCCTTTATTTATTCACAGTTTTCTAATACCTTCGCACGAAAGCTTTAGCTTCAGCGGGTGCAGCAAGTTTACTTGACGATTAAACAGATTTGAAGCCAATTTTTTTTTCTGTAGACAAAATTAGTGGTGGCTGCGGGAGGACCGACTGTGCATCCATGTTGTTGGCAAAAAAAGGCGTGGGCTTTACAGGGCTTAGAAACCAGATATTATTCAGCGTTTACCAATACCATTAACTTTAGGTTTTATATAAAAACTAAAAACTGCTTAATAATTAAGAAACGAGAGCGCAATTAGGAACTCAAGCATTCTTCCTCACGGTTTTTATACTTTTCTTCAGTTTTTAATTGCTACTGTGTCGTTCCCAGAACAAAAAGTTCGCAATAAGCAGTTGCAAAAACTTGATGTGAAACGGGTTTGCATGTAACAACGATGCAAGTATTTAAATTTTGTCACCAAATATCATCTAAATGCACGTCATTGTCACACTTACCCTGAAGTCGCTTTAACAAACAGTCCAATAGTAGTAGATTGCATTACAATACAAACAACAACTTTCATAAAAACCCGTAGCGTTGATTCCAGCAATTGAAAATGGATAAATTTTAATGCATTGCAAGTGTCAGTTTGTTCATATAATGTTAGTTTGCCGTTATATATAGTGTGCGTCCGGTAAAGGAACTCCTCAAATTGCTTTAATAACAGTACTCACTTTTTTATACCCATCACCGAAGGTTGATCTCCTTTTGTCAAGAAGTTTGCAACATCCAGAATAAAGCTTCAGGGACCCCAAAGAATAAATTTTTGATCAGAATCAAATTTTAAATCGATTTTATCTGTTCGGTTTCCCATCTGCGCTTTTATCTCACTGTGTAATGTCTGTTGTAGACATTCCCCTGACCGTGCCTCTCTTTGGAACTTGCTAATTACAACAGAAACTCCTTAGAATAATTAGTACAGAGAATACCCCACTATATTAGAGCAATGAAGACCTCTCCATACAATAAGAATTTTTATTTGAAGATTTTTTTTTTCTTGTTAGACGTGGCTGTAACGGACATCATTGTGTACTGAGAGCACTTTGCGAGACCGGCCAAAAGGCAACTGAAGTTCAACCTGGTTCTTTTGTGGGTGAATTAATGCGTGCGGTTTTCACTATACCTGAACCATTACCAGAAGATCTGGATAGCCTGGGTTATAAAGAAAAACGCTACGATGTTGCTAATGCCTTAACTGGAAACTGCGCAACACGCTATCATTTATGCAAAGAATCTTTATGGGCTTCACATTTTGTTATGTGAAAAAAGTTCATTTATTTCTTTTTAATTATATTGTTTTCAGAACTCATAAACATATCCAATATACTGAAAGGACATTTGTCGTAAATACATCCAGCACAAGTATCGTAATCTGAATCAATTATATTGCTGTAGTCATCATCTAAACCATATTTCGTAGGAAAGCTAGAATAATAAAGATGTGAAATTCAAAGAAAATATATTTTTAATTTAACACATTTTACCTAAAAAAAATCCTTAATACGTCATGCAAAAGCGAATAACCTGGAAACTTTAAGAATTTTTTACTATCGCAAATGGCTCTTAAAATACAAGACTTTATGTCAACATGCAAACTAAAAATAGACGAAAAACAAGTAAGAAAATTACATTCGAATTTTTCACAGCCAAACTTGTTATCATAAAAAGGACAAAAAAAAAAGGAAAAGAAGCAAATTTTCATGATCTTCATGGATTTTTACTATATTTAAAACAAAAGATTTTGTCGTACAGACGTGTTGGAATTGTATGCCTATCCGTTGGAATGTTTAAGTCACTTCCAAATTCTTTGGAAATTTTTAGCCGTTATCTTCATATTCGCTCACGGGAGAATGTTTGCCAAAGAGACTACAGACTTGGGAAGATTATAGACAGATAAACTAACGGACAAGATTAGTTGCATTCCAAATTTGAAACAGGCCATGAATTTATACACTTTACCGGGTTTTTGAAGACGGGAAAAGCTTTGGAAAAAAATGTTGGTACGCTACAATAACGGGGAAGTGTAGTCAATTTTTCCCATTTTTGAACAGATACTACAACATCGTATCAAATTTTTGGAGATCTACCAGCTACAGTTTACGAATAATAATCAAAAAACTACTTTTTAGTCCTTTAGAGAAGCAGAGTTATAGATAGTCTCTGTAGGCCTATTCTTCAACCAGTTTGATCTTTTTTCAGAACCAACTTACGAGAGAAAACTTCGAAAGCTTCTGCAAAAGTTGAAGCTCATATCTTCATTTTTTTTGTCAGTAGCATGTTTACAACACGAACTGACATTATAAAGTGTCCTATTTTAAGTTGTTTATCCGCCTTATACTCCTGCAGTAGTACGGGTATCAGAAGTATGTCAGACGTAACTTTTTTAAACTCAACGCAATTAACCTTTCAACAGAATATCATGAAAGATGTTCATCGAGGTAACAATCGATAACTTCCTTTAATTTTGGAAACTAAAGACAATGCAGTCCTAGAAATTAATCGATTTGTATCTCGTAAATTGTCATTGGATCGCTTATCAAATGTGAACTTAATTCCTGAAATTTCTTCAATTCACAACACTTTTCAAGCGGAAATCAAAAATTCTCAAACAAATTTACAGATAACGAACTTTTTCTCTGTAAAGGCCTGGTGGAATGTCTTGCCATCTGCCTTTTTGCAAGCCTCCAAACAAAAGTTTCTAAGTTATGCTGATTCCACCAACTTTAACTTTTCCAAAGAGATGCAAAAAGAGTGGAAAGTGGCGGTAAGAAACGCAAAAAGAGAGCATAGGGCTCTTTTAATTGAGGATTTAAGCACTAATGGGGACTCGAAATCTTCCTGGAAATTCTTAAATGGTCGTCGTCAAAATAACAGAACACATAGTTTTCCAATTTAAAATGAAACCATTAAAAAGCTATACCTACGATTTGCTTAAAAATTATTCGTTGATTGAACTCACGTTACCATTCCTTTCTTAAAACACTCGGAACAAGATACGCCACCTATCATATGGGTAAACGAATGCTGGTTCTGCAATATTTTCAATATGCTGATCACTTCCTATTGGTTTCTGCTGAAAGAACTTTTAAGCAGGTATTGATAACCTTGCTACTAAAGCTAATCTCTTTTTTGACACCCCTGTAGGTCTTAATGTTAATTTCAACGCTGTTCTAGTCTGGAGCTCTATGCAGAGCATATGCAAAATAGATCTAAATCTTTCCAAGTCAATACTGAACACAAAAAAGAACGCTTCACAGTTGTGTCTTCGAACTGCATGTCGGGGAAGACTTCGGTTATACCAAAACGATGATATCACAATTTACGCCATTGATGGCTGAGTTTGTTAAGTAACTTGAGATTTCGCGGTATTGTATTATAAGGCAAATTAAAAATTTTCGAGGAGCTTTCTTCAACTTTTGCACTGGTAGTAAATCTTTTTAAATCTGAGGGTATCAAAAAATTCAGGCTTTTCTCTGACAGCAGATTGGCCCTGACCTGAATTGAAAGAAAAGATCCTCACAAATGAAATTAATTTTGTCCATATATGCCAACTTTATTTAAAATCCATTATATGCTAACAGGCCTGGACAGCCGGTCATTGTGGTTTTCATCTGAATGAAAAAGCTGATCTTTATGGTCGTAAAGCTGGGCTTAATGAGAGATTCTCTCAATCAAATATCCCCCAAAGAAGATTCCCATCTTATTCGTCATAATTGCATGATACTTGTCATGAATAGATGATCAAATGAAGGTCGTCTCTTCCACAACATTCACCCTTGACCTTTAAATGTCTGTCTATTGCCTACGTTCTCACATGGGAGATTGAGGTGCTTAGCAGAGTCTTGCGAAATCATAGATGTGGGAAAGTTTGTTTAAAGGTGATCGGAAAGGCATCATCTGATGCATGTGATAAGCCTCAAAAAGCATCTTATTCAAAACTTTCAACAACGCTGGACATGCCTTGGAGATTTTCGATGTCTACAAGAGCGTATACGAAACCTTTCATGCTCGCAACAAAATCGATCCCAACTGCTGCATTTTCCTTCTAAGTCAACAAAATTAGAAAAAGCCTTTTTGACTCGTCTATTGGTAATTTTTCAAAATCTGATCAATCATTAAATAAATAATTTTTATACAGCCATAATATGACGGCAATGTTCCAGATTAAACACGAAAATGGGCAGTACTGAATAGATTACTATAACATGTATAACACCTGCTTAAAAGAGACCAAGATCATCGCATCATCACCAAATCAACAACAATCATCACGTAAAAGCCAAAGCTTTTAACCCTTACTGCTGTTATCAAGTTGTAACGCAAAAGAACCCATCGCGAAGGATGATGTGAAAATGTTTGCGACGCCTGGAAGGAAATTTCATAGAAATATTTTTGATCAGCACTAAGTTGTGAATCGATTTAAGCATGTCTGTACATACGTCTGTGTAATGCCTGTTGTAACACTCTCCTGGCCGCAAAAATAAAGCTATCCACTAAAATTTGACAGAAATGTTGGCAGATCCCGCCCACAACATGGTATTGGAAATGGACTAAATTTTTCGAAGGACGCGCCTACATTAACACGTAAACTCCGAAAACTTCTGCTTTTCAAAAGGAGTAAATAAGCTACAGCACAAACTCTACAAAAAATTAAACTCATATTTTAAGGAAGATGCTGTAGTACTAACCTACCCAACATTATAGTGTATTAAAATGTAATTTTTTTCAATACTTTTACAGCGCGCAGAACCAAGCTTCAAAAACCCCATAGAGTAGACAACTTCTTGGCTAGTTTTAAATTCGGAATGCGTCTACGCATGTTCGTCTGTGAAAAACTTTATTTTTCGTTTGTTGCTTGTTACGTGTAAAGTACAACACATACGTCATAAAAATTTCGACTTTTATTCTGAAAAAGAAAAAAAAAAAAATCAGGCACGCCTATGTAATATTATAGAGTATGAAAGTTTAGTTCTTCACCCGTTTTTTCATGTTTTTCAGTTTGTTTAGCGTCCAGTGTTGACGGACCACGATCAGACATTGTTTTCGTGTTTCTGAATTCTATTTTATGTATATGTGCATGCTGTAAATAAATTCCTCGGTTTATATTTACATACCATGTAAATATTACGTCGCACTTTCTTTTAACGTTTTAGAAACTATACAGGAAATAAAAATTATTTATTGTGATAGTGTGAAGGTTGGATATCCACCTCGAAAACGCTATTCCGAATTAACCATTCTTGTTCCACCTTTAGTACTTTGTCTACGTGTCTGACTCATGTCTACCTACAAGAAACCCCCTATTAAGCGAAGTGGCATTGGGTATTTCAGCTCAGTCGGCCATGATGTTTTTATTTGTTGTTATCCGATTTCCACTGGCTAAAATGGATTATAATGTTATTTACATTTATCAGGTATAGCAATTAGTCTCAACTGATTTTCCCAAAAGATAGCGTTACTTTCCTGTTAGCGTGGATCAGACTGTCACGAGAATATCCAACAGCCAATGCTAACGTATATTAACTCAGAAGAATAGTTCTTTTTTCATAGAGCTGGGGAAAACATGTAGTTACCGATAGGCAATTCTTTAACCGAATTATTTTTATAGCATTCTCTGAAATATTATTTTCTCCACTTGGCGAAGATTTCGAAAGTTAAGTTAATTTTTCTGTCGGTTCTTTACAATCGTAATGAATTTCTAACTGTAATTTTGTAAAAATAATCCATATCAGAGGAATTAATCTATATTAACTGCTTTAAATGCCATATCAGAGGAATTAATCCATATTAACTGCTTTAAGTGCAAATTTCTTTGTGTTCATTTTCTTACAATTTACTAAAGCCTTCAAAATGATGAAATAGATCTCGACGTTCACGGACATTGTAATAATGATGTGATTGTTCAATTATTCCGCGCTCCGGTATGTACTTTGGTTGGTATTCACTGTAATTTTTTTTATAGATGTTTTTTGCATATTTCTTTGATGACCATGACTTATTTTTTAATTTCATTTTTGTTAAAAATAGTTTTTGATAATCTGATGCATAATATGGCTTCTTTGGTAGCCATTGTGGTTCGGTAATATTATATAACTTGCTTAATTTGTCGTGATGTTTCGTTAGATTAGTGGCAATTAAGACGTTTTTATCCGCGCCCATTACAGAAGAAGGTTTGTGAAATTGATTTGCTAATAAATCAATTCGACTGGTAGGCATTGGATAATAAGTAGCAGCTTCTATGTTCAAACTGAAACCCTTGGGGTATAAAGCCAGGAGACGTTTACTAACGAATACGGTAAATTTCAAAGAACTTCCTTTAGGAAATAAGAGCCAGCGTCGCTTACGTAGAAATATACGATCAACGATAGGTCTTAAGATAGTATGATTGCTAATGTTTACTTGCGATGAGTAATGGAGCGTTAAGCACGAAATAATCACCAACAAAATGAATTGTCTAGTACACATTGTACGCTTTAATGCGGTCTTAACTTTGCTGGGCTTAAAATGAAACTAAATTGAACATGTGCCGGACAAAAGGGTAAACAATAATTTACTGAATTTTTTGTTGTTTATATTTCTTATTAATCTCTGAAATGATCATGACATCTTTATTACAATTATTTATATAAAAGGTTTATGGTTTAGAAGACAATCCCAGTTGGGAAGTCAACCAGAACACTTAAGTGAGCTTAAAACTAACTGTAACTTTATATATAGTACATTAAAAGAAGGAAGAAAATAAATCACTTATACTGAATTACAATGAAAAATATTTTAAATAATTTACAATACCATAAAATGCCATCATTTTATATAATTCTCATATATATGAGGTTTTTTATAATCAGATCTGTAGGTGTATTACATCCCGCTTCGTCTTCTATAGCCGTAAGTCCTGAATTCTAAAAATAATAATAAGTGAATTGATACCGTGCCTACAAACTATGTATAAAGTGTACTTATTAGGTGGACGAATAAGTTTCCGCTGATCCTTTAATAAAATGAAACGAATACTTTAAAAAAAAAATAGCACGACATATATTATATTCGATTTACTTCCTAGCACTAAGTACTACTCTATAAGAACGCAAGTTACACTCAAAAAGACAGTAATCCAGTGTTAATCAGAAGAAGCGGTGTCTGATGAATAACGTTTCCCGAGAGTGTTTTGCCATATCAACTTATTCAGAAAAATCTATGTTGCGTAATTGAAGTTTTTTAAAAGAGAAGTATTCACAGCTTCAAAAAACATTTTCTGTACACATCTCTACTATTGTGTAAAATCAAATGGGCTTTATAATGAGATGGAGAAATGACAGTTGCATCTACTGCACTGTAGTATTACTTATGGCCACTCTCGAGAAACAGCGAGAATTTATTCAATTTCAAGAAATTTTTAACACCTATAGAGTTTTTAACTAAAGATTTCTCTCATAGAACTTCGCTTCGAAAAAGACGTTCTTCCGAGCGAACTGAATATTTCGACCGATCTTATTGAACAATGAAAAAGAACCATTTGTTCCATTTGTTTCACATGCATTCAATAGGTGACAAATAAATGACAGCGAATAGTACTAATTAAGTGTTGCGCCCTGTGCCTCCCATTCATTTCGCTGGAACTTTTTGAGACCTAGCGGCAATTTCGTTAATTACCTCTGAACTACTAAAAAAAAAAAAACTGCAAGTATTTAAAACCTTTTGGGTCAATTGAATACAAAAATTCGAAGGAAAACATGGCTAGTTCATGGAAGAGAAAAATATTTTTACAGGACAGATTTTGCTATAAGGTTACGAACCAGAAGATTTTTCAATTTGATATTTATCTATCATATTTCATGTTTTATTCGTTTATTACTTTTTCTTTTTCGTTTAATTTACATAATCCCGCAGGTAATTGCATCAGTTTCCGTTCCTATCACTGAACTATTACCTGAACGTAGTTTGTTTATTGATTGGTGCTTTCAAATGTCTTACGATTTACCTCACTCTCTATCATCGTTCTACAACGTACCCATATGGCCAAGTAAACAAAACTCTAAACACCAGAAACGCGAATCAAGTTTTCGCAATCAAACCCTATGGTCTCCTTGGGAGAAATACAACATGCTAACGTTTACAAAGCGACATCCAAATGACTTTACTGCTAACGAACTTTATCAAGGTATAGAGGATATAATGAAAAGGTAAACTTAACGAGTTATTTACACAAAAAGAAAACAGTTAAGCTATGAAAATCTAAAATGTTTTTAGTTATGGTTACCATGAAAATTGTTTACTACTAAGCATTTGTGACTTGGCTCAACATCCGTTCGCCGATGATGATGTAAATGTATTGACAAATATTTTAACTTTTGTATTGAGGTGAGCTAAAGCGCCGCAATTAATTTTTGCGTAAAATATATCCATTTAATAATAAACTCTTTAGCCCATCTCTACATGGACGTCTTGATCATCCTATGCAACTAAATGTTGAACTGTACGAAGCTGCTGAATTAAATGGTCTCCTAGGTAGAAATTGTCGAGAAATTTATTTTCAATGCAATTACAATTTATTTAATTCCTTTACAAAAGTCATATTTATGGATTTATAAAAAACCACATATCCGTAGAAGAATTGTTTGATTATTTAATATCTACTTATTAGACTAAGTAAATCCATAGTACAATTTTGATACAAAAATCTGCAACTGTGACCGATACCACTGCTGATAAATTCCACGTCATTATATATGGAATTTTCAGGATTTGCAGCTGAGAAATGTTCTTCATGCAAAGATGGCCTAAAATGTTCGTCTGAATTGCATTTAGTAAGAAGTTAAAGCATTTTTCTACTTACGTTAATAAAAATGTTAAAATATCTGTTAAAATATTCTTGTAGTTATCATCAAATGGCCGTCGAGCCAATTCACATATGCTGCGACCAAGGCAGGATCTATGAAAGCCATAACTGATGAAATATTGATTAGTTAAACGAAGTAAGAATGAACCGAATAACTTTTTATGGACACCTAACTATTTGCTTTTGCTTCGCGAATCTAAGTTTGGCCACGTCAACCATGTATCAAATGCAAATAGGTTTCTTATTCTCTGCATGGAAGCGCCACGTGATCTCCCAAGTACGTACCTAATATTATATATTGACTAAAAATTTTGATGGAAATAAAAGACTCGAAAATATCGACGATATCGTTCAAAAATGAAATGTTTTCCTAAGCCAGTCTCAATGAAAGCTTTTCCAAAAAAAAAAACGTCTTAAAACAAAATTCTAAGCATGCACATAGAATAGGTATGGCACTACCAATATACATAGGTAAAAATTAAACCTTTGTTCCCTAGACAACTTTAACCCCTAGACGTGTTTTATCGACCAAAGGTTCTTATTTCTTTAGAAATGAAGATAGATGTCCCCCTACCATAATTGGAGAGCGCTGCAGATCGATGTTAACGAATTTTTAATGGCATGAATTGGAAGATGGCGATCTCAACAACCTATTGTTCCGCTCAGACAAGGCTACGTGCCACGCCGCAAGTAAACACTTCATTTGTTATTTGGCCTGTTTGGTTATGGAAATTTCTGCTATTGCATGGCTTCCAAGAAGCTAAGTGTTGACACGGGTTTCGCTATTTCTTGTGTATTAAACACGAATATTGAACACGGTATTGATAAAATTAGGAAAGATTTATTGCGCAAAGTGGTCGAGAATGCATTCGTCGGTTGCTTTGTTATAAGAGCAACTGAATGAATTTACTTCAGAAAAAAAATCGTTCTTCTTTCTTTCTTTCTCTCTACCGTGGTGAGAAAAATAAAATTTGAGAGATGGGATAAATGTATAAAGGTACAAGACATTTCTAAATCATGCTGATCAAGATATACATATTTCTATATTTTACTCGCATCCAATACGCTCTCAGGACTGGATACAAAAAAATAATTCAAGAAGAATGAACATTTTTGGGCGATTGATATCGCTGCGTAGATGCGCTACGTAGAGGGCAAACTCTCCTTGATCTCTTACAACTTATAACAACAGCATTTGCTATTGAGTTTGAGGAGCACGCATTAATAGCCATTAAAAAGACAAGTGAAACTTTATTCACTTTTCAGATTACATCTAACAGAAATTGATGCCCATTATTAAGCCCTTGAAACAAGAGAAGGACTTTTGAATGCTTTCCCGAAATAATTTTGCTATAAAAAACTAAAACCATACAAACCTTTCCAGCAAATCTTTCAACCCCTCATATAACTCCCTAACGGTGAAATCAGTTTGATAGTGTAAATGGCGTTTTTGCACGTTACTGGCGCCCGTTGACCATATGGGTACCATATAAAACTCTGACAAATTAAATGGCATTTGATAGTTCATCTGAAAACCCCAATCAAAAAATACTTTATGATTCATTGGCAAACCGCTGATAGGTATAGATATTGAACCAATCATCTAAATATTTGTTATATATGCAAAAAAAACAAAAAAGGTATAAATAATCTCTAATATATTACGCAACAAACCACAAAAACACTTACTTGATAAACTGTAGTCGGCGGGTATACTAAAGTGTGAACTTTCAAACCAAACTTATATAGATTGACATAAATTGCAAACAATAACAGATACATTAGCAAACGCGAACACATGTTAACCCAAAGTGAAATAGCTATAAACTGTTCATAAATCAATGCCAAGTTAATTTCGACGCTCGGACATCGTAAGTTAAAGATTAACATTTGCAACAATGTACTGCCGCATCATAAAGCGCTAATGGAATGTTTTGCTAAATAACTTCAAGGTATGCAAGTGGCCGTATGAAGTAAACGACGACAAATCGACCGAACGCCTTAAATGTTATTCTGGGAAACAGAATAAGATAAAGTTAAATAAATAAATAAAATACGGACGGCGAAAGCGATCTCTTGCAAAAACCAGTGATGACTTAATTACACACCTAAATGCGTATTGAAGATCTCATCCAATTTAAGTGAAATTCTTATTTATATGCTGTTTACAGATTGTTTATAAATTCCAAGAACAAATCGACTCATATTCATACTCATATTTATATACAATTTTCTATATTTTACCTATCTAACCAACGCAACAGGCATACCCTCGTTATTCGATGACAAGTATAACCAAACATATTAATAATTATTCCGCAGACCAGTAAAAAATGTCGTTTGCTGTTGTTGTAAACCAAAAACATCAAACATTAAAAAAAAATAAACTAAATGCGTGGGAATCCGTATACTTATAGGACAAGCTTCTAGCAGCATCTAGCGTAATGTGAGCAATAATAATCATAATAATAACAATAATTGTAGTTATCAACACTATAAAGGTTAAATCAAGTGAGCAGCTGACTGACTGACTCTTGTTCACGATAATGACAACAACCATAGTATGTTTGTCAATTGCCATAGTTGTTATAGCGTGTGACGATTGATGATAATGGTATGTGTGATGACATTTGTTAAGTCATACGCCTGAACATGTTTATAATAAAATTATACGTTAATTTTAAAGTTAACGAACAAAGATGAATGAGCAGTGATGGAAGCGAGAGTTGTGTAAAACGATTTTTTTTCACAAATAATAACCTCATTTTGCTTGCATTCCTTAGAATATATATATATATTTTCTCCTACGACTGCACTATGAGCTTAATTGAATATGCATTACGATATATCACTTCTTCCATCAAAGAGATAAGCTACCGCAAGTTTTTCATAAACACTTTTTTACTATTCGCTTCATTAAGGCCTTAAACTATTAGAATATTTGGAGAAATACTCATTACATACAGAAAGTCTTTCCCAAGAAATTTCGAGCGTTTTCCCGAAGCGCTACAAAAAGACCGCCCATATCAAAAAAAAAGCTCTGCTGAAAAGGGACTTCAAACCACTAATAGATAACTTTAAAAAACATTCAAAAACGTTACGAAACAAAAAAGTGTGAGTGTTACTTCCTCGATAGTAGCGTTGATGAACCGTTATAAAGATTGAAGTCGATTCGAAAAAAGTCACAGCCTATGTCCGGAAATTAAAAGTGTATAATAAGGGTTTGGACAATAATCCTAAGTTCCCATATAGAATGATACATTTTCTGCTCATTTCCGAACGACTGACGTGTAATGACTGTGACACACTTTAGAAAAATTCTTAAGAAACGAGAATGGGGAAGAATATTGGAACGCGACAGGTTATCATAAAGCGCTGACATTGGAGACCGATGGAAAAGGTTTATAAAAATATTATTCCCCAAACTGCAACAATTCTCATTCGAACTTTTCACGAGACCTTTAAAATCGGAAAAGCAGTATGTAGGGGGCTTTCGAGAAATTAATTACAATTTTATTTGTCAGCAAAGTTTTTGGGTTTTTTTTTGGTGGAAACATGATATTTTTCCTTCAAACAGCCGTCAATTACAGAGAAAATTGATATTTTTAAAATACGTTACGTATTCCCTACCTGTTCCGAGAATAAAGATTTTTTTCAAGTTATATATGCACCACACGTACTGCGAGCCACATAGCCTTTTAACATAATGTGGCGACACAAAAATAGCTTCTGTGCTGTTATTTTTTAATATTTTTCAAAAATGATTTCTTTCTTTATCATTATTCTATTGCTTTTTATCACATTCCAAGAAAATTTACAAGAATACGGATTTTCGGTTTTTTCGCCGCGGTTTTCTCTCTTGATGGATCCTGTATAGTAACCTGTTTCTTCCAGAATGTACATACTTTTCCCATTTAGTAGTATGGGCGCTATTTGTTTAGTTTATTGAATTAGAAATTTCATTTTAATTATAATATTGTAAAAATTTCAATTATCAATGTGAATAATGATTTTGGATAAAACCTACCTAGAGAGTCGGCCTCTAAACTGTGCTAAAATATAGCACAGTTAGAGTAAACGTCGATGCCGCGATTTAACTTATTTGATTACGTTATTTTTCTAGTCTAGTATCCAATGAAACTCGTTTATCGTTTTATTCTATTGTTACGAAAATCTCAAATCCAGTTCCTTCCAACTAATTGATTTAAAAAACAAAAAAAAATTGCCTAGAGAGGGAAAAAAAGTGCACATTCGCGATATGTCATGCAGCTGCCGTCGAGGAAAACGATTAGCGGAAAAGCAGATTAACGGATTAAAAATTAAGCCATAAAGTTAGTTATTAGTAATATTCTTGAAAATATGTACATAAATAAACTATTTGTGGAAGGCAGGGTCAGTCGGACAAGAACATTTGATCAAAAAACAATATTAGAGTTGACAAGCCGAAAGTTTTTGCAAAGTAAAATGTAAATAATCCTACCCTCAAAGAAATTGATTGATTAAGTAAAGAATTTTGAAGTGAAAACGTGCAAGTGTATTTCTCTTAAAAGAACATATCCACGATCTAGTGATACGAACCGTATCCGAAAAAAACGAGTTTCGTAGCAATTCTATTAGGGAATAATTTGAAATAATCTAACTTTTTTCGCAATTTTCTCGTGCTTTATTCATATATCACGACTCAATTAGAACCGCTCCACATTTCACTTATTTAAGTCCGAGTATACAGTAGCAGCAATTAATAAGCCTCTTAATTCATGACAACCATCTAAAAAGAAGTAAGAAAAGTAGAAAAGTAACTTTATGATTTTCCGTGGCATTGAATATTTCTTCTATATGTTCGCTTTGGTGGAAAGAAATAGTATAGAAGTTAAATACTGACGTCTCCAAAGCCGCTTAAAACATCGTGCTCACGTAAATCAATGTAGGAAATCACTAGCAAATCCATTGCAAATGTCTTGTAAGGTGAATAAAAGCTCATGGGGTTCATTCATTTTGGTCACGACCTCTGTTTAGAAAAAGCGTACTATCCGCAAGTGCTGTCTGGGAAGATGTAAGCATTTCACGGAAATTTGCAAACGGATGATATTGAATACCCAGTGAGTGATACCAGACGTAGCTCACGCCAATTGGCTGTATCAACATCGCTGAAGCGCCCAATCACCGGGCCTTTCACCCAGCCAGTGCGACTTTGACGTCTAGTAATACCTTTTTAATCTAGCCGAAAACTACCTGCGGAGCCCTTGATATCGCAATGAAGGGTTAATGCTTGCGAACTTACACTTTCCTCGTGAAAGGATGACGACAAAAACTTATTTCACCGAATGCAAAAGTGAAAACATTGTAATGAAGTCTCCACTGAGAGTACGGCAATGTGCTTCAATAATTTATTACGAAAGGTATAATTATTGTAATGATCCGCGAGCAATGCAATTGGAAAAATACGCTTTGGTAAGCGTTTTATATAACATTTTCTAATGTTTTGAACGAACTGCTGCGTTCGTTTTGATATTATATGCTTAATCTGTCCGCACCCCAGGAAGAAATTGATGTCCTAAGTAGAAATAGCTATAGATAATTTTACACAATCTAATTTACGATGAATTTTGAACGTCAGTTGCTACAAAACTGCACTATACGCGAGATTTTTGAACCGAGTGTAGCACCTTACAGACATCTGCTCAAACTACATGTTTGGCTTTATTTACATATAATTCCGTAGCAGTCGTGATAAACTTTGTCCCGACTTAGTAGTTTCTTAAAACTTGGGTTGTGTTTGTGAAAGTAGTAAGACAACATTTAGGAATTAGGTTAACGGAGTGACCCGTAGGCAGTTAAGTAATAAGCATTTATATATATCCATATTTAAGGCCCCCAATTCATATTTTTACACACACACTACGTAAATGTAATATTCTCCTCCGGTATATTAAGTAAATTTATTCCTGTTTCTCTCGATATTTACAACATTGTTCACATATGTACACAATTATCTTATTTACATATTAAGTAATTAAAATAATAATGAATTATTTAAGTAAATAAATAAAATGTTTAAATTGTTAAGCCATAAATCAATTAAGCAAATAAAGTGATTAATTTTGTTAGATTTGAGAGAAATCCAGTAAATATTTTAACCAAATTCAAAAGTTTTTTCAATTGCGTTAATTTTTTGCCTCACAATCATATTTTCGAGGTGGGTTATGTGGTGGGTTTGTGTACGTAGAAGTTGACTACAAAAAATTAGTTGATATTGTCTGGTTGACCATTATATAAATATAGCGTCAACTATCAGGCAACGTCAAGTAGCTGTTAATGATTTCAGGTTAAATTAGGTCGCTTTTTTCTTTTTTTTTTTTGTAAAATGCTTGTGGACAATGTTGCCAGCGAATATTGGCCGTTGTGGCCATAACTCATCAGCACGACATGCTTATATCAGCTGGCAGTATTCACGTACGCGCACACACTTATTCATGTAATTGGATATGCAAATATGATAGTCGTGAAAAGCTAATACAAACTAAGTGAGTGAAACTAAGCATACATACGCATACCTAATCATCTATATATACGATAGATATGCATACCTACATATGTGTAGGAAAATTTACATTTATTTCTGTCAACTTTGCAAAAATATAGCATAAAAACCGCATATCAACGTGTTAATTGCACGCAAAACCACTTTAGAATTTTAACCAGAAACATTCGCACCGTCGTCACAATTATAGAAACGTTCATATACGTACATATGTCCATACAAAGCAATTCGCAACATAATACAACATCATTGCTTAATTTAAAACTTTAAATTAGTCCTCCGATCCTGTGCTTAACGTAATATTTAATTACTTTAAGTTTTGACTATCATGTTGACGAGTCCTGAAAACTTCATCATCGTAACTACGGGCATTTCACTTTGTTTCATTTTCGCCAATGTTGAAACGAAACGTTACATTAATATAACCGCCAATCTCCAGTCGGATTTTCAGGCCAATCCTCACGAGATTTGGACATTTCGAAGTAGCTCCTTAAAACGTAGTAAACGCACGTTTCTGGCTTACGGTATGGGCGGCGTAGTGAAAGTAAGCGTCATTTCTAGAAGATTTTTATTTGCTAGAGTTAGCGACTACGACATCGATTATTAAACCTAATTGTGCTCTAGTATATGCTTTAAACACAAATATGAAACGGAAACGCACGTCAAACTGGGGATTTCTATTTAAATTATCCTCTGCAAAATTGCAGCGTTCAAGTGAAACGGGACTATAAGGATTCATGAAAAACGCCAATATGTATGTTACACAAAATATTTACCCCGTTCCGCTCGAGAATCTTTGTTATCCGACGAAGAAAACATCCTCAAAATGTGATGATAATGTTGGAAAATCGTCATAAAAGACATGAAACAGACAACTAAGGCAGTTGATATATCTCACATATGGACTCACATATTGACATTTTGCATAATATGTTCGCACTGAAATGTTTTTCAGGCCGTGTTATCCCAAAAGAGGGAAAGTTTTTCTCAATTTTCACAATTTATTTTTTCCTAAAATCCAAAAGTATCACTTCGTTTGAGGCGATGTAAAACCATCACTCTAAAAGGAAATTCTTATAGGTATTAAAGTCAATAAAAAGAAGGGGTGCTTTTAAAAATGGTTCGATGAATCGGTAGCAATTAAGTAAGAAACCTTCTATTTTAGCCAATTCCTAGAACTTTTTTGCACAACCTGTGGCGAATATAAGCATATATAGGTATATATATTTTGTACAAAAAATTGGTAGTAATTTGATATTTTTTCTTCTAATTTCACAGCTAGTACTAGGGGTTAGTCTACCGATTACCCTCGCGAATCCCAAAAGATCGTTAAGAGTTTTTTACAATTTGCAATTGCAATATATTCCACCACCCGACCCTATTTACTGGTGGAGCCTTCTTAATTCAACAACATTTGAGTCGCGGACCCAACGTTCGAAGCACCTGCTGTATGATAACAGTCGCAGCTTGATTTATAAATGCCTTGAAAATATATTTCGCAGGTATGTATAAACATACTTAAATTTATCAAGAGAAACAGATGTTTCCGAACGAATCGTTGATGTCTAATATGTAATGGCAAAATTTAAAATAGAAGTACGAATTTTTGTATATATTAGACAGTCCGGAAATATTGCAGTTTTTCGCTATGCATTTTGCGTTGTTTCGGAAGAATGAAGTGTTTCTGCAATCTCACTAAGCGTTATATGTCGATCAGCTTTATCTACTTTACTTAAAACCTGCATAACGAACTTTCGCAAACCAATCTTTGCGTTCTGGCACAGCATTAGCTCCATACACGGCACATATTTCTCTTCAGCTCTTTTCTGTTTTGAAATAAAAGAGTAAAATATATCTTATATGCGCACTTTAGTATTCTACGTTTTACTTACGTCTCATTACTATAACTATCAATTGATAGTTAAATTGTTTTACTAAATTAATGTAAGCCTGCTCTAGACAACTGCATACACCTTTAACCCTACTTACCTGTGAACCTATACGAGAAAAGTTATTTTAACCTGTGGTCGCGAAAACCGTACGAAATTTCTGGACTATCTGTTATATTCTTACCTGTTGCGTACAGATAAATTTTCAATGCCTACAAATTAGCAAGAAATAAGCAACCTACAAATTAAAAGACTTATTAAACTGAAACGCGATAATAGCACTGACAAAACTGAAGCTGAACAAACAAAAGCACTATAGTCCGGTAGAGCCTTCAATTAGATATCTTGCACCACTTCGTATAATTCTGTTATTCATTCATTCTCTGAATACTGCACAAATTTTCACCATAACATATTAAAAGTTAAACTTGTTGTCAGTTCATTAGAGACCTTAGGTGGAATGGGGCGCCAAAATATAGACGAGTTTCACGAGTAAATAATGAAATTAAGACGATTGTACGTAACTAAGGTTCAGTTTTCGGTGGGATAATTATATGGGAGGAGGCTCAAAAAATTTTCTCATCGCATTTTTCACATCAAGGTAGAATGCCGACATATTATCACTCAGCGATTTCTGTAGAAAAATGTTGAAATGTCGTTATATGGAGAAAAAGTGGTTATATAATCGAAAAAGTGTTCCGATCCAGGGCATTTTCGATAGGATTCTTTGCAAAATGCGCCCAGAGTGTTTCATT
>NW_023998454.1:2009204-2033931 GCF_014805625.2 Glossina fuscipes | reverse complement strand
AAAAAAACGATACTTTTATAATTGAGGGATTCATGTAAATACCAAACAGCAATATAATCTATTAAAGTTAAAAAAGGGGAGCACATCAGACCATTGCATAGACGGCTGCGACAATTTTATTTATTAACAAAGTAAACTTTTTCTTGAAAATTTCTGTAATAGTAAAGGAAATCAATTCACAGTTAGCAGGTATTCCTTTTTTGCTTCAATTGTGCTTCCAACGGCGCATGTACTGCGCTAAGTTTCTTCTCAAAATTTTAATATTCAGATAACAATTATATCGATCCGACAGCTATCCGAACTAGCAAAAATTCGTACATAACGTAAATAGACGAAATTTTATTTCTTATGCAATTAGCTTTAGGATTATTTGCATACTTAAGGAACAGGGACATTTGTAAACAATGTTGGTGTATAAGGCATGGCAATTTTTAAAATTTATTGACGACTTTCATCAGTTCGACGAAAGTTTATCGCTCTCTATTTCTTTGTCATGTTTTTGTATTTATCGAGTAAATATTATTATTATTATTATTATTATTACTTTAATTTTAGACTAATGAATTGAATTCTTAGACTAAAAAAAAGACATTGAGCACTAGCAACACAGCGAGTAAATATTATAATTAATAGTTACCCACAATATGAAGCAGAAAATTTATATTTACGAGCAATTTGAAATTCTACTCAATTTTCTTGCCCGTTTACGAAAAAAACTCGTGCTCCTTCTAAACATTTCCTATTTTTAAAAAACAATTTTTAAGGTCAAAAATTCGAAATTTTTTTTTTGCAAAAAGAGCCTTAAGAAAACCAAATTTTTTCCATGAACAATGCTCCTGGCAAAAACTAGACGTGCTAGTCTTTACTTGCTATTTATGTCAAATTTATTTCTACAAATCGCGATAAGATGGTGTATAAAAAAAGATTACTACTTAAATGACGAAGAACCCAAATGCGATACACATGCCCAAAAAAACGTACGAAGAAAATCTTAGGGAAAGAATCGTTCATCCGCCTCAAAATAATATAATTGTGTGAAAGTGGCCTGACTGCTAAGATAACATCTGCCCAAGCGCTCAAAGAATTTACTCATCGCATTTTTCACATCAAGGAAGAATGGCGACATACTATCACTCAGCGATTTCTGTCGAAAAATGTTGAAATGTCGTTCTATGGAGAAAAGTAGTTATATAAGACAGAGTGACGTCATCAATATAGAAGCCCAGCCATATGTAAAAAAGAACCAAATCCATATCTAAGTTATTCAGAGTGTGTTTTGAGCGAAGTCCACCTAAAAAGATCAAATGCAAATGTTTAGATAAAAGAGCATTGTGTGAAATGTGGGAAAAGTTCCGTCACCGCCTTACTTTTGTTACACGTATTTGCGAGGAGACCTGTGATCTGCTGGAGAAGCAAAAAACTGCAGAATGTGTCAGAGAGGAATCGAATAGCAAAATATATAAATGAGGCAAACCCACCGAAATCGATGGAATGCAAAAGTTTGGATGAAAGCTCTTCTGTGCAGTGTGCAAAGTGTTTCAGAAACTTTTTTTTATCTATTTTCAAAAGCTGTAGACATATGTGGCATGAGATATATGGGAATAGAAGGAAATTAATTTCCAAAAGTTCTTTACCCGCTACAGGCAATTGTCGATGTCAAATATGGCACAATCTTTTCGGGAGTCGAATGTTGCACATTTCAACCGGTATTGAAGCGCATCACATTACCTGGCCGTACTTGCAACGTCTCTTTTAGGATTGCCGTAGCAAATTAGCTTCTAATAATAATAGAGAGACGCTGTAAAAACTGTTGCTTTGATGTCCTTGCGGCATTTCTTACTTCGACAAACGCTCCCAACCCATTAGTTTGACAAGTATTTTAACATAATTTACAAATAACATTAAATGAATATGATTTTTTCTCACTTTTGCATCAGCTCTCAAAAACTTGCTCCTTCTCGCTATTCACGTATACGGCCATTTTGTTTGTTTTATGTTGTTGTACGTTGCTTCCTCGGCTTAAGTCCGCTTAATTTTCCTCCAGTGCATTTCAAAAAGTAGTCATAAGTTGCATAAACAGTACAAATGGTGCTCTACTATCTGCTTTGCTTTATAATAATGTACCAATCCAATCCAATGTACCCACAATACCGATGCTTTTGCGGATACTTTTCTTGACTATGTCCTAGAAGTGCAAAGTATTAGCTTGATAATCAGCAACTACTTTGCTAACAAACAATAAAAAAAAACTTTAATTACTGATGCCTTGAAATTGTAGACATTTCACTTCGCATTTTCCATGAAAAGTATTATCTAAACTTTTTCAATTTCTTTACTTCAAATATTCGGAAAAAATGTTCGAAATCTTCTTTATAAAAAATTCAAAATCACAAATTTATTCTTTAAAAATGCTTGCGAAAAATACTAGCCTTGCTTCTCTTCGCTCCGCAAGCCATTTTTATAAACAAGTTCCCACAAATCCGCGTAAGTTTTGCCCGAAAGTTATTGAGCCCAGGTGCGATCCAAAAAACAAAGATATGTGTAAGGGTAAAGAATTGAAGCTTACAGATAAGATTTTTACTACCAAGACGAAAAATTCCATGTGGGAGTTTCCTGAATGCTGCGGTAATATTTGCAGACAAATGCCAATACGTTTTGATGAACTATATTACAAGATGAGCAACAAGAGGACGCGCAAGTATCCGCAAACTTGGGTAACTCCTCCTAAGCTTCGAATAAAACTTGCCGAAATATATCCTCCGCTCTGTCGAGCAAGCCCAGTACCAAAAAGGATTCGGCGGCCGAGAAAGAAAATAACGCCATGCCGTGCAGCGGACTACAGCGGTGGGGACTTAATGCCTTGTCTTTTGATGCCAAAACCCCTTTGCAAATTAATGGTGTGTGAAGTAAACAAGAAACCAAAAAAATGTGGACGCAATGCATTCCTCATAAAACCCCCGAAAGGCAAAAAGCAACCAACCCCCTACCCATGCTTTTCAGAGTGCAAACGCGTCAAACCGCGTCCACTTAGACCAATTGAATGCAAATGTTTAGATAAACCGTCAATGTGTGAAGCTTGGGAAAGGTTTCGAGCACAACTTACTTTCGTTAAAGGTATACCTGAGGATACCTGTGAAGAACCAAAAAGAATAGGTTGCCTGATACTAGATCCACTTCCTGCAGAACCGTGCTAGATGTCGAACTGCAAGAGGTATAACCTAGTTTTACGCAAAAAAGAGAATTCCTTATCCTTAACGATCAAACGTTTTAAAAGGATGTTAAAGGTATATAGAAAGCAGAAGGAAAGTGGTTTTCAGAAGCTTTCTACACACTTCACTCAACTGCTGGTGCTGATTTGCATCTTAACAAATTGACGACCTTAAACTAGGTCTCTTAGGATCCGGAACCAGCTGACTACCACTACCTACAACAGCGCAATAGGAAAGGTCTTGTTTTGAATTTGATTTCCTACATCACTCAGCCCCGCTTGAAATGTCTGCATTTTCTCTCGATTGCAGGAAGAGTTTGCTCTAAAATATTGTTATCATAGTTATTAAAATTTGACAATTTTTGAAAACTTTGTACGCGATAGTTCGTGATTGCCTGAATTTCGTAAAATATAAATTCTCGTAACATTCTTTAAGAAACTAATATATATTCTTAGCATCGTTGGCTGATTTTGGTTTACTTTAGTTTTATTAAGCATTTTGTTTTTGGCTCCAAAGTTCGGGAAGAATATTTTTCTTATTTATATTTTTTTAATCAATCTTCAGACTACGTTACTTTACCTTTATCGGGGTAACAAGCGAAAATTCCCTGCTAGGAGCGGCAAATACTGATCTCTCTAATCTGTTTATCCAAACTAGCTGAGGCTGTTATATCTTCCATTTAACCAGCGACAACGATCCTATGGGGCATATTTCCATTCCTTGTCGTTTTTCTTTGGGCTATATTTCCCGGTAATAATAAATTTTCCTGCCTACAAAAGACTTTAGTTGACTGTCATTTACCTGACAACCATCACTCTCTTCTGTTGCTTAGTATTTTTCCCTCGCTCTTTTTTACACGCGTTTACTACTCTCCTGATTATAAATAATGGATGCGTTTTAGTAATGATGCTACACTGGAAGTGGGTATTCGTGCATTTGAATAATGATTATAATGTTTTATAAATAAACACTATTAATTAAAAAATTATCTGTAATAAAAATTATTAGTTACAATTAAAATTCTTAGTCACAGAATCAGTTCATAGTGTAAATAAGGATAAACTAAAAATTACAAAGTTTTATTTACAAACGAAGAAATTATACCTGAAAATCAGAAAATAAAGAAGGTTTATATCGTATATTAAAAGCGTTTTCGCGGTTGAATGACGTTCATATTCAATTTTTATACTTGGTCATAGACTGTTCAACCGTATGAGCGATGAATGCTTCCAACTAAAACTTCAGATAATGACAATTAGCTGGTTGTCCGCTGTATTTGAAGATATAAAAATATTTTGCCTTTTCTTAGATGTCAAAAGAAAGGAATCAGTCGTTTCTGTCTCATTCACATAATTTATTAGATGCTTACGTGCTCTTTATAAACATCTATCAATTTTTGTACCCGTCACTGAACAACGAGGGATATACTCACAGACCCCACAAACTATGTGTTTTCATTTTCATCATCAAATTGTGAACCGATATAAGCATGTTCGTCGGTTGATCGTATGTTCGTCTATGCAATGCCTGTTGTAAACGTTCTCGTAGCCGAAAAAATGACGCTATCGACTTTAAAGTTAAAAAACCCATTGCGAAAGTTCTTGCCTCCAATAGTACCTAAACTAAGAATTTCCCTGTTTTTTGGAAAGAAATAAAAATCATTATTCATTATCATTATCATTGCTCAAAAATCATTCGATCATTACTCATAAATTACTCATCTACAAAAATTTTAACGTATATTAAATGGCTGATGCTGCAGTATCTCTAGAAAAATGGAAAACATTGACCATGCCTACTGCATATTATCGTGTATCGAAATTTTTTTTCACTACCTTTATAAAAAGCAGAATCGGGCTTCAAAAACCCCATAAAGTATGTAAGATCTTAGCCGATTTCCAATGTCGCAATGCACTTAAACACGTCCGTCTGTCCATCTGTCTACCTGTTTATCTGCACAGCTATGTGCTCTCTATGGTAAATGTTCTCCCGTTCGCCAAAATGAAAATATCGCCAGCAAATTCGCAAAAGAATTTGGAAGTGACCTAAGCTTTTCAAAGGACACGCCTACAACGCCCAAGCAATGTATGCTACAAAAACTTTAATTTGAAAATAAAAGAAATCCGCCTCGCCGAATATGTTAAATAAACTCCAAATTTTTGATATTCCCTGCATATTTCGATTTTGAAAAGATCGTAAAAATAAAGAATAAGATTTCTTTGCATATTTTGATGCGGTGGTTTTAAAAATTTCAGTCAAAGGCGGTTACTGTTTTGTAATATCCAAAGTCCATTTTCCAAAGTCTATCTTTTGGATCAAATGTTTACAGCCTTGTTACTTTAATAGCCATAATAGCCTTATGTTCAGGATCCATCATCGCCAAAACCTCGTACCTAACACTGTATGCGTAAGACACTAAATCAGTAAAAAAATAGTGTTAGACAATGAACATGGCAATGAAATTACTCTTAGTGTTTTTTAAGCTTCCTTCTGGGCGTTGTAAACTTTTTGACAAAATGAATGTACTCCGAATACTTCGGTAATAGGTATAAAAATGTCAACAGGCAAAACGTTAAAACTTCGCTCAAAATGACCAAAAAAGCCTACAACTATTTCTGTTTCCATCGAGGATTACTAATGATTTTTTATTGGAATACACGACAATAGTAATAAATAATTAATTAAAAATAATAATTATTTAAATTTAATATAATTAAGTAATAATTAAAACTGTTTTACTCTGCTGAAAAATAAACGAAACGTTTCATCCTTAGGCAAGCTTCGAAACCCAGTTGTATATGTACAATTTGAAGGGGAAGACACCTGGTCTAGACCGCATCTCATACCAAATGATCAGTGCTATGTCTAAGTCTAGTAAAAAGAAATTACTGGACCTATATAATACGGTATTTATGACTGGCCATATACCCTACATGTGGAAACTGGCAACAGTTGTTCCAATTCCAAAGTCAAAAAATGTATTCGTCGCATCGGATTATCGACCAATTTCTCTTTTAACTTGCCTCTCTAAGGTATTAGAGAAGATTATGGCATCTAGATTATCTTGGTTTCTTGAGTCCAAGAACCTGATAACAAAGCAACAAGTTAGTTTCAAGCGGGGTAGAGGGTGCATCGACGCTCTGTTACATATTGATTATTTCACAAGCAAAGCAATTTCCGAACGAAATCACGTAACAATTCTCTCAATTGATTTCGAAAAAGCATTTGACAGAGTTGGTCTTCATGTTATCTTAAGACTCTTGAAATCATGGAATGTTGGACCCAAATTCTTCAACTACATCAAATCATTCATGTCGCATCGGCGGTTCAAAGTTACAATCAACAATCATCTTTCTGATTCCTTTCCACTAATGAATGACATTCCGCAAGGATCTCCTCTCTCTGTCACGCTTTTCCAGATCGCTTTCAACGAAATTAGCAAAATTCTTTGCCGTGTACCAAGAGTGGAACATTGTCTCTACGCGGACGATGTATACATTTTTACAAAAGAAAAAGACAACACGAAAGCAATCAACATCCTCGAATCTATTGCATGTGAGATCTCCACGTGGGCAAACTCGTCAGGAGCTAAAATTTCTATACAAAAATCAAAAAAAATGCACATATGTCGAAAACAAATGTGCGATGCAGGAAACCTACTGATGCATATTAACGACCTACCAGTACTAAATGTGCAGACGCTCCATGTTCTCGGGCTCACGTTTTCAAACAATTATCGTTGGAAAGCACACTGCCTTCGGTTAAAAAACTCCCTTTTAACAAGGGTAAATTTCATACAGTACGTTGCTTGGAGAAGCCATGCGCATATTAACACTATCGCTTATCTTACCAAAATGCTTGTGTTAAGCAAGATTGACTATGCTTTGATAATTTATGGCAATAGCTGCAAATATAATATCAACATCCTTAAACCGGTCTATCACCAAGCCGTCAGAGACAGTTGTTATGCTTTTCGGACGACGCCCATAAATAATATTATAATTGAAACTGGCCTCCCAACTTTAGAAAATAGACTGTATGAGTTAAAAGCTAAAATAGTCCCTAAGCTTCTTAATTCAAACAAATCCATTCGGTGATGACGTAAGAAAGATTATTATTGCGAAGAAAATTCCAAAGTCACCATCTGCAATTGACCATTGTTTGTGCATCGCAAAGGAATTGAACATTCCCTTAAAAAATTTCCCGCTCTTTTGGTGTTAAACCTCCCTGGATTTTGAAAGACTGCTCTTTTGACATCTCACTGTCTATGCACAAGAAAGAAGATACTCCAAATTACGTCTTCAGGAATCTAATAGCTGAGAAAACCCAAGTATTGGACAATACTGGTTGGAATGTTTTATACACAGACGGCTCAAAATCTTTCGGCCTGCCTCCTGCTTGTGCCGTTGTAGATGCTACAGGACAGGTTCTTTTCAATCACATATTTCACGAAAGTACTTCAACGTTCACAACCGAAGCCACTGCTATCCTTCACGCTGCCAACCTTGCCCATAAAACAACTGACAATTTTTCTTTGTATTAAAAGCTATACAGATTCCTTTGACTTCGAGAGGGAGCACCATCAACAAATTAAGGAATATAATTACTACACCCGACGAAAAAATTAAAATTTTATGGGTACCAAGTCACATCGGTTTACTGGGAAATGAGCAGGCTGATCGAGCGGCAAAGTATGCTACTTCTGCTCCTCTAATTATGGATGATGTCATGGAAAAGTTGGATCTTCAAAGATACATTGGAAGAAAAGTTAAAGAGAAAATTTGCAGAGGGAAATTTACAATACCACCATCAACACTACTCTTGCATTAACCCTCAATTAACTTCACCTTTATATCCAACAAATGTTGAGAAAACCAAGATCTAACCATTTTCGAGAATTCGCCTTGGTCATACAATTGCAACTCACCAATGGATCCTGAAGAAGTCTTCTTCCCCAATCTGCTGTTGTGGGAAAACTCTCACTATAAAGCACATTCTCTGCGACTGCCTCAACTTTTCCTCGGCTAGAAGTACTGCATTTGGAACGATTAACCCTTTGAACATTCTACAATCAGCTTCAGAACAGAATATCAATTCAATATATTACTTTTTTAATACTACTAAGCTCACTATCTAATATCCATTTATTTAAATTAGAGCCGATAGCCTGTGTTGCTAGTGCTCAATGTCTTCTTTTTAGTCTAAGAATTCATTTCATTAGTCTAAAATTAAAATAATAATAATAATAATATTTTTTTTTTTCTATTTTTTATTTATATGACATATTCAATTTAAAGTCTGTTTAAAACGATAATAAGTAAATATTGTGGCAAGGTGAACAAAACAACAGAGATTATTGCATCCGAGTGGGAACAACGTAACAATACAGATGACTTTTAAATAAATAGAAAGCAACTATACGAACTTAGCAAATTCATTTAAATGATTTCAACTAAAATATTTATGAAAATAATTGACTAAACAAAAATGAATTAATTTCTATATGTAGGGGATCCTGTATAAGATACCTTTTTAAACTTCTTATCTCGTTAGGTTCATCTAGAACGAATATAGCCAGGGGATTTACCTGAGTCCTCCATCTGAAAAGATATTCTGCAGAAATCGTCGAAGCAAATTTTTCATAAATGAAAAATCCAGCACATTATGAAGAGTTCTGTTGCTAAAAAAACATGAGGCATTAACAGTAAGATGGAGATTAGTGGTTAGATTGATATTTTTGAAAATTTTCAAATGCAGAGTTACTACCTGCTCGCCGCATTCGTATATCATGGCACAAATAGGTTGAAGGATACTGGTGTATAAAATGCTTGTATTTTTTTAATTAATTTAAGCGGTAGAGAAAGTTAAGCGTCAACAGATTCCGGACGCATTTGCCAGAAGGGTCTTCTGATTTTTAGGTTAAGCTTCTGGAGTTAAACTTTTATACGACATTTCCTGTGATTATATAAGCCAAGATATTGAAGTCGTTGCCTTTAAAAAATTATGAGGCCCAAGAAATGGTTGTTTGACATTAACGAAATATACGTAGAATTTTCAGCATTTATTTTAACATTCTATTTGTTCGCCCGAAGCGATATATTTTTTAGATGAGTTCATATTAAATATTCATTGGATCCCTAGACAAAAATAACATTAGTACATTATCTGTACATATCGCGTTGAAAGTCTTGTCAGCGTTCGGAAAATCTGAAGCGAGAATTGTATAGGATATTTGGTGCAAAGCACTTTCCGAAGGCGTTTGCACATCAAGGATTACCACACGCAGTGACTTCAATTTGCAACGGTTTCCCTGATAGGCGAAACGACAAGATGGCATTGCGAATGGCACCGTGTGTAGTCCTGAAATTGAGTAAGTGGTTAGCAACAACAACTGTTTATATTCTTTCAAATATTCTAGAGATGATATAAGGGAACTAAGTGATCTATCCAAATTTACGATATTTACCGATTTATTCCACTTAGCTACCGTAATTAGTTATAAATGCGCATTTCAATCTTAACATATTGTTAAAAATGGATATAAAGAACATGGGAGACTTATAAGCTAATGATTTAACAGCTATTCTACATATGCAATCGTGACCAGAAGAGTTTTAAGTACTCAGTTTATTAAATTCTTCTTGGACTTTAGCAACGAATATATGTCACGTCTGACAGGCCGATCCATGGAACATGGTCTGTGTAGAATTTTTTAATACTTGTTCTGTGTTTCCAGTTTCACAAAGGTTACTAGCATGCAGAGAGAGAGAGAGAGAGAGACAGATGATGAACAAAGTTTTCAGCCTTTGGTATATCATTTCTCTCTATAGGTAATATTCGTCAAACATGCTTGAGTTACTGGTCACTAACAACTTATTGTTGTTTGTTTAGTTCGTATCTTAGTTAGACGTGCACGCAGATTCTTCGTAGCTCTATTTAAATTCCCCTTATTTAGAAGATTGCTGTTGTGTTCTCGTTGACTTCTTGATCTTCTCTTCTCTTATTTCTGATCTTATTATATCAAAGCTAACGTAGCTGTTATAATATTTATGGAAGTAAAATTGTAAAATCTTTTACCGCAAGAAAGTCCAAATAAGATAATAAAAACTTGTTTACCATGCTTTCAGCTTTTCTAATTATGTGTATTTTGCAAAAACAAACGATAAGCAATCGAATTTATCAGGCTATCTATTTTGGTACTAAAACAAGTTAATATTTGTTTTGCAAACATTTACACTTCATGTAAATATTATTTCTTGTCTGATGATATGAATACCATTGCGAAACAGGACAAAAAGGTAATAAAGTGAAAATAAGTAATAACATATTTGGTTAGTGTAAATGTCATAACAAAAGCGGAAGCATTCGCGAAGAAACCATAAAAGGCCATGAAATCATTTTGAATTTCTCTTTTCATGGGACATTAAGCGCGTATTTTGTGCGAAACCGTATAAAATGTATTAAAATCTCGCAAACACCATAGCAGAAGACTGTGAAAGTGAATCTGAGTATTCCAGTTTGAACCAAGGAAATTGTAAAACCGTAGATGAACATCTCCACCTTGCTTTAAACATTCTTCCAGAGTGCGATGGCAAAATTGGAAATTTACACAATAACGGGTGAGTTCGCAAAAATAATTTCAACTGAGCTATTGAATGTCGAATAAAAAAACAAACTTGCCAATGCGTTCACTGATAGGATGGACCAGTTAACCAAATGAACAGCAAACGTTTTTATAGCAGACGGTTTGAAATATTCAGTCGCTGAAAAGCACTTCGCCCAAATCGGCTTAATCACGGTGGCAAAGAATGCATCAAATGAGACAACGAATTTTAGTACGAGGAATGAGGTTTTTTCGAAATTTGCAAATTAATGCATTGAGGCAAGTGCCTCGACCTCTAGTATATCATAAGACAGTTTAAACGAGAATAAATATTACTACAATCATGGTCGCGGGAATAAAGTCGGCGCGGTAGATAACCTGGTCGTGAAAACCGACGGAGCCGTGATTATAATAATAGAAACAAAGACAACATTCGATATGTTAACCGCGATAAGGAAAGGCATTCATCAAATTAATTAAGGCAACAACCCTTTTTGAAACAAAACAAATAATTCTGTACATTCTAGAGTTTAAAAATTCAATCTTAATTTTAGCAACTTTGTTATGCTTAGGGCTAATCGATATCAAAACGAAATGAATAAGCTCCACACGTTCAAATAGGCAGAAATATAGCTCTTGAGCATATCTAAGTACCCTTTATAATTAAGGTCATTCCACACAGCACAACCGTTTAATTTTCGACTGAAATGTCGATGACCATTGATGTAATTCCAGAAAAAAAGCAAGTTGCCCTTACCACATAGCTCTTTAATCGTGATAGCTCTGTGTCCTTCAGCGTTTTCATATATTCAATGAAGATGGCTGGATTTGCGTATTTACCCATTTTTTTTTCTTGCTTGGTATTTGCGAAAAAGTGCTGATAGGGAACACTTCTATCAAGATTTATGTGAAAAAAACTCTATATCAGAAAAGTTGATTCTAACATACATGACCGTAGACTGAATTGATGATAAATCGGAAAGAAGATAAGCTTTAGACAGGCGGTCCATAAAGAAGTTACGTGAAATGAAATTTTCTAGTTTTTTAAAGGAATTGCTGCAACTAATAAAATGGGAGAGTGTTGACTTTTGCCAATTGAGACATAAATAGTATTCCAGTTGAATGAAAAAATAGTGAATTAGGGAATGTTACATCCAAGACACTGCTCACCGTGCGATCAATCCGATTGCGGTAAAAGGTGGTATTACCATTATTTAAAACTTTGAAACTGCGGGCATTGATAGCACTTACTCGCCTATGTTGGACGATTGCTAATCGCCACGCAAGCAATGTCTAGCATTGAAATCTCCAGCTAGAAGCATACTTTGTTCATTATCAAGAAAGTTACATAATCTCTGAATCTCATCAAGAAAATTTTGTACTTCAACACTAGGTGGAAAGTAACATGATGCTGTGAAAAGATTCGGTTTAAGATTCATGGTCTTGATGATGATAATCTCAAGAGCAGAATTGTAGGAAATGCGTCTGAAATTGACGCCTTTCTTAAGTAGTGTATTAACACCACCATAGCCGTCATCTCGGCGTTTGGTGGCTGAAGTATAATTGGAAACTTTAACTTTAAAAGAATTTTCAATTGTTTAGAAAAACTTTCAGAAAACGTTCAGAAAAAAGTTACGCAAAATCCTTCGAATATTATATTGCAAAAACGAGATCATATTTTAAATAAAAGGGGATTTACTCGTAGTACTAAGCGCTTGATCGTAGCGAAAATCAGCACAATAAGACATTTTTTCTCAAAATTCTCAGTCATCTTGGACATTCTTTAATCGCAGAGGTTCATCTTTCAAGTTCTGAGGAACGCAAATTGTTCTTCAAAATCACTGGCTGCTGAGATCTTTTTACAGACGGCTTGGGGGAGAAGGTTTGGACACAACAGATTTCCTTTTGACGACCGTACTCAATTTTTTCTTGTGAAAGAAAAGATCCGAATTGATGTTCGTACGCATGCCTTCGGCAGTTTCATAAGTTTCAAGAAAAAGTAAGAATTTGCAATGCGAAATACGTTCATGCAAATGAATTTCGCGATTTGAAACGACTTTGGCACCCAACTCAGAAAGCTTATTAACTACTTGGTTACTGAGCACCATTGAATCATTAGCTTTATCTCGTCCTTTGGGAGATAAATCAACTTCATTCCCAACCATCCTCGGTCTCTTATTATTCTCAGTGGCATTCATATAGAAATGTTCAAAATCATCTTTACCTGCAGCAATCAGATCAGACCCTGTCTGCTTGGGGATACAGGCTGATGTCGTTTTAGCTGTTATCACGAGGAACACTTACCAAAAATCCAGAGAAACAATAATATGTCTCACTCGAAAACGAATTCCCAAGGATTTATATCAATTAATGTTTTTTATTTTAGTTTATTTTCGAAATTTTGCTTTTTTTTTTTAAACTCTCGTTTTTTTCCACCAACACGGAAACGACACGCCAGAAAAAATGTTTCAACTACCGTTTGTTAAATGTCGGGTGGCTTCAAGTGTTGATTGTGGTGCAATAATAAATGAGAATAGATACGTTCCTTATTAAATATTACTCTCAAACTTTAGTTTTCAATTGGGACAAACATTTCTTCTTCTTGTGTTATTGAGCAAATTCGCTTTATGCGTAAAATCTAAATGCGAACGGAGTTCTTTGTTTGGGCCTTACTAAAGTTGGGGTTAGATTTGGTATTTATCTTGTTATTCATTGTAAATTTATATTGTATATTCTGACTATTTAAATAAAATTTTGTTTTTTTTTTTAAGTTTGCTTGTTATACGTATGCCATGTTATTTTTTTTATGATTTTTGTCAAAATATGCATGTTACTCATCCGCCACGTAAGACAGAGCAGAAGAGAGAGGAGTAAATTCCGATGCGACATACGGAGGAATCGATGGGTGTGAGAGCCCAGAAGTGCAAGATAGAGTAGATCATAAATTGACTCTAAACGCCTGTGTGGTTTGCTGACATGATTTAAAAAAAGAAAAGATTGCGGGGTAAACTGTTAAATTTGCGAGAAAGCAAAATGTCCAAATGCTGTGGTCAGAAAGACCACGTATGCTCAATTTACAAAGTGTAGAATGGCGAATAGAAGTGATAACATTCGAATAGACAAATAGAATGTGATCAGGAGATTGTAAGATTCCACTTGTACATAAAGAGTTGTCTACTATGTTAATTTTGAATAGATGATCATCACGCCTCGTGTGATTAAACATGAGCCTGTTAGTAAGGCAAATAGTTCCACGTCTAAGTCGGCAATTGATAAACCAAGCGACTTTATTTATTTGTGAAAATCAAGAGTGCAAGTGCCATGAAGTGAATTATTTCATCGCTGTTGTCAAAAAAAGCCTGAGTATTTTTTGCGGATTGCACCCAAATTTTATTTGCAGTGGTACTTTTGTGAATACTCAAGTGACTAGGCACCCAGAGAAAATAAAAACGAAATGCATCAAATATGAAGCTACATTGTAAATGTCTGACTTCTAATACGTAAAGCTGTGTGGGTTTTACCAGAGGGAAACTATTGCAAAGCGGATAAAACAGATTTACTGTTTGACACTATAAGGAAATTCTTTTGAAGTTGAGCGTTCGCTAAGCGAGTGGCTAGATATTCAGCCGAACAGATTATGCTACATGTATGATTTGAGAAATAAGCTTCTATATCAATATTTGGAAACCAAAAGCCACTGCGTATGGTGTTGAGAACTCGTTTGTGGTGAGAGTAGCACGCTCCTGGAACTGTCATCATATTCTTTCTGCTCTGACAGTTTAATGCGGTTTTGCAACCTTACCAATTCTTACCACTTAATTTTTTTTATTTTTTTTTTTTAATTTATACCATGGTACTATAATCATAGTAGTTCTTAAAGTTCTGCAGGACATCTGTCCGAAGTATGAAAAAGACAATTTAGTTATATTAAGAGTGATTGAGTTTCTCAAGGCGTTTAACACGTTGAAATAAAGCTTATTAATAGAAAAGTTACAGTTTTACTTTGACTTTAGCCATACGGCGATAAGACTTATAAAATCTCACTTAGGAAGCCGATTTCAGTATGTTAAAGTTGGGTGCTGCTCCTCAGAATTCTTCTCGGACATGCCACACGCGGAGCAAAGCTCCCACTACGACCGATGTTAATTAGCATCTTCGTAAATGATATGGTCACAATTTACTCCCCGCGAGCATTCGACTTAGCAAAAAATTTAGCATATCAATAGGAACTTAGATCGGATTGCACACAGATCTAGTAATTTAAAGTTAAATTCAATTGACACCAGAGCTTTATCAAATCTTGATAAGTTCTACAAATATATTAATATATTAATTCCGTGTCATGTGCCTTATTAACTGTAGTGGAAATATAGTCTGTCAATGTAGCGATAAATCTTTTGTTCAAATTAGAATCCAGACTAGCACTTGAAGATCATGTCCGTTTCACATTAATGAGAGTACACAATATTTTATGAAAACTTTGGCCATTGTTGTCCTTTAGTCCTATGACAACAAAGCTAAGACTAATTAAATAATTTGCGTTTCCACTGATATCATGCGGCGCTAATTTATGTGGTCACTTTGATAACCTCTCGAAAAAGAAATTTCAAGCCACCATTAATAAACGTCCGAGACAGGTCTTCAGCAATCGCAAATGGCAGTTTTCTCAAAATACACTAAATACAACTTTATTGGAAACTTAAATTTTATTTACAAGCCATACCCATTTTTCAAGATACGTGTGCGATGAACATTTGTTCGTAAAATCCAAACATAAAACGCAATCTGAGCACAGCTATGTTCCGCCTCCAAGAATGTTGCTACCCACTGTAGACCTGCAGCTGAACTAAAAGCTTTCTACAAGCGTTCGTGGGATGAAGATGTTTTATTTTAGTTTGTATTATGTGGAACACTTACCTACTGACTACGTCATTGCATCCTTTCATTTAATAGCAATTTCGAGATTTTCAGTGTTGGTGTTTGCGTTTGATCTCCTAACAGCTCAATACATTGTGTTATAACACACACTGTGGCTTCTGGTAGAGTAATAATTCGGTAATGAAATTACGGCACGTATATTAGGTTAGATTAGATCAATTATTTATTAATATATACATAAGATGTAAAATGTAACAATGCATAACATACCTGTACCGTGTATTAAAAATTAAATAGTTGTTGTTAAATGAAATCACATTATATTAAAGAGAGAAGGGGCAAATTTAAAAAGAACGAAATAGGAGACAACATTTCCACAATATGATACAGACTTACTTGTTTTCCCCCTGTTTTCCAAACAAAAAAAAACATGAGATTTTTACTCATTACTCATAGACTACAGCTGATAACCCTAAACGAATTCGAACATATATTCTATGGACATATATTCTATATGCTACATTGACTATGGAAAAAATTGGCCACGCCTGCCCAATGTTATAATGCGTTAAATATGCACTTTTTCATGAAGACTTGTAACGCCAGGAAGCAAACCTGAAAATCCTTATAAAGTGTGTACATTTTTCAACAGCGTGAAATTTGAAACGCACCAACACATACCCGTCTGTCCGCGTGTCCGTCAGCTGTACTGTTTAGTATCGGTGGCAAATATTCTTCAGGTCGTAAAAATGAAGATATCGAACATATGCGATTTTCGTATATTTGGCTCGTTGCTCGTAAGTTATGTATTATTATTATTATTATTATTTTAATTTTAGACTAATGAATTGAATTCTTAGACTAAAAAAAGAGACATTGAGCACTAGCAACACAGGCTATCGGCTCTAATTTAAATAAATATTAGATAATAAGCTTAGTAGTATTAATAAAGTAAAATATTGAATTGATATTCTGTTCTGAACTTGATTGTAGAATATTCAAAGGGTTAATCGTTCCAAATGCAATACTTCTAGCCAAGGAAAAGTTGAGGCAGTCGCAGAGAATGTGCTTTATAGTAAGAGTTTGTCCACAACAGCAGATTGGGGCAGAAGACTTCTTCAGGATCCATTGGTGAGTTGCAATTGTATGACCAAGGCGAATTCTCGAAAATGTTTGGATCTTGGTTTTCTCAACATTTTTTGGATATAGAGGTGGAGTTAATTGAGGGTTAATGCAAGAGTAGTGTTGATGATGGTATTGTAAATTTCCTTCTGCAATTTTCTCTTTAACTTTTTTTCCAATGTATCTTTGAAGATCCAACTTTTCCATGACATCATCCATAATTAGAGGAGCAGAAGCAGCATACTTTGCCGCTCGATCAGCCTGCTCTTTTCCCAGTAAACCGATGTGACTTGGTACCCATAACATTTTAATTTTTCCGTCGGGTGTAGTAATTATATTCGTTAATTTGTTGATGGTGCTCCATCTCGAAGTCGAAGGATAGCTAGTAATACAGACAAACTGTCAGTAACAATGACGGTTTTGAGTTTGTTTTTATGGGCAAGGTTGGCAGCGTGAAAGATAGCTCTGGCTTCGGTTATGAAAGTTGAAGTGCTTTCGTGAAATATGTGGTTGAGAGTTATGTAAATTTTAGTTTTTGTTCTACAAAAGTGGAAATAGTTAGCAGCGCTCGTCTAATATTATAGAATGTGAAAATTAAGCTTTTTTCTTCTTTTTACCAGCTGTCCGCTGGTATGTACAAAAAAATCGGTCACAGCCAAATATAATTTCCTTATTTATACTTTGCAACCATAAGCTACTTTATGAACGTAAAAAAAGCATATCAAAACGAATTTTTCAGTTACTAATAGTTTGAAATTTCAGTCAGTTTCATTTCGACTTCATACGGAGAGGCTTCTTAAATATATTTTACTAAAAAAAAAAAAAAGAAAAAAAAAATTTCTTTCGAACATACTTAAAATTCATACAAATTACATAGCGAACAATGTTTAGAATATCTGCTAAATTTGTCGACTCACGTTTCGCATTCGTCCAGAGAATTATTCTAAAGGACACGCTGAGGAACGTTTCTCATAAATATAATGGTAAACTCATTGAACGTACTTGTAACGAGACGCAGGCACCATATCATTTTCGACCGCAAAAAATCTGCGATCGCGAGCGCGACGGCGATCACGTCGCCCAAGAAGTCTCAATGCGTATGGATGAACGCCACTATAAAATGAGCGACATGAAAGCACGCAAATACCAACAAACATGGGTGTCTATGGTCCCTGTGAAAGAAGTCGAAGAATGCACACCCAGTAAAGATGTCCCACATGCGCTAAACAAAACCAAGGTATACTCTCCCAAGAGCTGTAGAGATGTGGTAGAAGAAGCCAAATTTTCTAAACGTGGAATCGATGAAGAGAAACCTCGAACGGCTTACCCACAACAAACTAGGAAGCTCAAAGAGTTGATGTTGCATGCAAAAGCGATTTAACATCCAACACAAGTTTTCATAACTAATTAAATGCTTTGTTATTTGACTAGAAATTGATCGTGCTTTATAAGAAAGTTTGCTTAAGCCAAATGATCGAATAGTTTTGAGAAAATTTATGATGAAATATATGTTTTTAAACAAATATTTTTTTTTATCGCTTAGAATATATTCCAGGATTATTCATCTAATTTAATTACTGCAGCAATATTAGCTAGCAATAGTTGGATTTGAAATTGAAAAAAAAGAATCATTTTCCATCCCTGGGTTGGTCGAAAGAAATTTAAGGTTTCAGTTACACCGTACACCGTATATTAGAAAACCGTTGCTTGTCTGCGAAATTGCACGATGCCAGCTCCTTGACGTTTGTAAATTGTCGCGTTCGTTCTGATTTCCACATCCCTCGGGTCCCATCCGTTTTAATTTTCGTTCTGCGAGGTGTCATGTTGAAAACTGCGTAGGCCACAATAACGTAATATTATCGGCCTTCGAGACTGAAACAATGGTGCACCTCACCATTATTTCACCTCTCTGCCATATATCGTAAACGGTGTCCGCTGTGTTCGTTTATCTCAAGAAAGTAAAGGAAGGAACATACTTCTTTATCTTAAACTATCCAATTCACACAAAGTGCGGCAGGCAACGCAATAAAACCGTCAACGCTTTTCTCTGCTCTTACAACAAGCTAGCTGTTCACTCTTATGTCTCAAGCAAATTGCGAGGCGATATACTGAAATACTAAATTCTCTTATTTCTCACTAAGCTCAGCTAGTAGTATTCAACTTATATATTTATTATACATCATTATTATATTCCATTTCTTTTTCATGCTTGCATGGCCGATATAATTCCATGACATGTTAAAGACATATACCGCTTCAGCACTTATCGCTTGCTGTATTAAGAAAGTTTGACCTAAACTAAAAATACTTATTCTATTACCCTTCTTTGTTTTTTTTTTTTCTTCTTACTTCCCAGTCGCAAACTACTTTGGGTGTTTCCATAAAAAATGTACAGCAATGAACTTCCAGTTACCAGTGATTTGAAATATCAGTCACTTCTATCTCGACTTCCTACGGAGAAGCTTTTTTATAAATACATTTTATTACAAAAATTATAAAAAAAAGTAGATAAAAATTTTCCTTTGATAAAATTTAACGATTACACAAATTATATAGTTAATCATGTTTAGAAGATGTGCTCAATTTGCTGGCATCCGCCTTTCACTTGTGCAAAAATGCATTCTAAAGAATGCGCTAAGGAATATTTCGCTCAAATATTGTGCTAACATTATCGATTCTACATTTGGGGAGGCACCGACGCCATTTCGATTTAGACCACAAAAAAATCGCTACGATGACCTCGCTCTTTCAGAGCGTATGGATCAACACTACTACAAAGCAACCGACATGAAAACTCGCAAATATCAACGAACATGGGTCTGTTCAACCCCACTAAAGGCAATTAAACAGCACCCGGCCATTGAATTCTCAAATCCAGTAGAAGAAGAAGAAGTATACTCACCGAAGAGTTGTAGAGACATCGTAGATGACGACCAGGTTTCAAGAATGATTATGAGCGAAAACAGACACCGATGGGTTCGCCCGCAACGAGCGATGAGGCTTAAGGAATTGATGCAGTGTGGAAAAGCGATGTAATGCCTAGCATCGGTCACAAAATTTGCATTGTTTTTTGTTTGAATAAAAATTAAAAAGGGTTTGCTTAAACCGAGTGATTGAACCATTTTGAATGAGTTAATAATAAAACATGTGTTTTGGAGGTTTTTTGTAGTCATTGCGTTTTTTTTAAACTGTTCGGATAATCACCACATAGTAAGGGGTGGAACGTGGATTTATAAATGCTATACTACGTTGTTTGATTGGTTATTTCATCCATTAAGTGATTTTAGGACACCTATTCGATAGAAATATTAAATGTGTAGAAAAAGGAAACATGCAAGTGTGAAGGGAAGCCAAAGTAAAACACTTGGACCTTTGATGTTTTTACGTGCATGTTCTTCGCTGGTGTTTATTCAGTTCCTAGCATCTGCAGAATGCAATCTCGAAAGTTTTGTACATATTTAGCTCCGCACTATATTTTCAGCCCATTCTAGTGTTAGGGAAGCACCGTACGAAAAGCTGTTAATGCTTTTGTTTGCACTTACACCTAATTAATCTTACATATACGGTGCTTAAACATGAGAAACCACGTAATAAAACCATCAAACTATGCATGTCTTCCTGCGCTTTGAACTGGTGTAACACCATCCGCTTCCAAATATGTTTTGCGCTGAATAGCGACGAAAAGCCTATCACAAGTTTTTCTAGTTTCAAAACCAATGAAGGATACAGGCAAAAATATTCGATGCAAACCGAGAAAATTTTATTTTCTTCTTTTTTTTTTGTATCGGAACCTACACTTTACACTCAAAGACTACTTTGTGAATTTCAATGAAAATGTACAAAAACAAACTTCTTATCGCTAGCATTTCGAAATTTCAGTCAATTCTACTTCGAATTCATACGGAGCAGCTTTAAAATTCATTTGAGCTCATTTTTTATTAAAAAAAAAAAAAAGTCTAAATTTTTTTTTGGAAATTTCAAAATTACTAAAACTTAATAAAGAAAAATGCGTTGGTACGCTTTTGAATTTGTCGTCCCTCAAATACGATCTTTGCAAGGATCATTTCTGAAAAGCATCCTAAGGAATATTTCGCAAAAATATTACCCTAAGATTACAATGCCATTTCATTTTCGACCAAAGAATGATTGCCCTGTTGACGTCGATGCAAATATTTTGGAGCGTATGGACGCACACCACGATAAGCCAAAGGGGATAACAACACGCAAATGCCAACAGACATGGGTTTCTGCGCGTCCATGGACAGAAAGCTTATCGTACCGCCCTAGCAATTGCCGAGAAGTAATACAGAATGCCAGACGACACAATAAAGAAATGTACCCTCGTAAGGGCAGTTGCGGAGAAGGGCAGCAGACTAGGAAAAGGAATAAGGAGGACATACCCAAATTGGCTTGCCCACAAAGAAGAATGAAGTGGCTAATGCTAAGCGACAAAACATTCTAACATAATAGATACGTTTTCGCGGCTCGTTAAAGAACATTTGTTAAATGATTTTGAAAACTCAAAATAAAAAATGTATGTCTTAAAAAAAAGTATATCTGAAAATCCTGTTTCTTTGTCGCTTTTTAATCATTTTTGAATCGTTCTATAAACTACGGCATCTAACTAAACTATGAATTTATTTTAATTTAATAATTTCCATTTCTTCCCCAACAAGAGAATAAGGAGAGTTCGTCACAACAAAAAGAAGTTTCGCTACGGAGACACATTTCTCCTTATATCCATGGTCTGCGAAGATAGTAGAGAATAGATTTACTCCGCTCAAATATGCCTACTAACTTTGTCTTAATGATCTTCCCAAACCTCAAGCAAGGGATTCTTGAATCTCGCGAAAATGAATACAAATTCTGTCGATTCAGACTTCAATCAATGGAGACTAATACTCTAAAACCATTGCAATATACTCCAAGAGGTAATATCTTCGTACCCAAGTTGCCGTAAACCACTGCCACGTTGTTCACTATGTCTTTTGCATACGGGCACAACCTTAAACACTTTTTCCGCTGGCGAGGATGGTCACGAAAGTTTAGATTGGCAATCGAAACAGTTTTCAAGATGGTTTTCATGGTGTCAAACGCGTCGTCACAGCAAAAAGACGCAAAAGACGCACTAGTTGCAAGTGTCACGAATACTTTAAACAATTAAAATCTTTACAAATATATACAGAGAGGAAAGATTTGTGCACTGCTTTAAGTGATTCTCAGAAATGTTTTCAACGCACATCTTGCGTTTATAGGCGAACCACGTCCATGCTCCTTTGTTATAGTTTTAATTGTCCACGTAAATGTATGTACCAAGGTTCAGATCGATATTTGCTACGGCTTATACGTTGCGTTTTCTTACCTATTTTCTTACCTATTATGATGATTATTTTTGAACTCGACCTGTTTTCAACTTTTTATTGGCGGTGCGCATGAAAGTTACAAGGTGCAACCGCATGGATACACGGACACAATTAAATCGATTCGAGACCTGACATTCGTCAAGAATGTATATATTTTTTGATCTCTTATGTATAAGTAAAAGAGAAAGTGTAGGTAAGCGTGAACAATTTATTATGTAATATTCTTCTTTAAAGGCAATTTCACCTTTTGCGATTTGACGTTGAGTTTATATTGATTTCAAATTTTAAGAATAATTCATCTAAATCACCGACTTATCATATCTGAAATCTCTTCCAGCTGCCGTTAATTTTTTAATACTATTTCTTCTTAAAATGATATTTAGGTTATACATTTGCTTTCTTTTCTTGTTTTTCCTTTTTTCAATTACAGTTCAAATTTTTTGATTTCTGAATATATCCACTTCTTTTTTCACTTATTAATTAATATACACAATTTCTTACAACATATTGGTCCATTTTTTTTTTTAGGAACTCTGAGTGTTTTTTCTTTATTTATTGTCCTTCTCTTGTATATGTTATTCGTATATTTCTTTCCCACTTCTTTTGATTTGAATTGAAAAAAATGCAAATTACTGCATCCAAGCTAACAACAAATAATTGTCGGATTTGCTTAGAATTGCCGGAGGAAGTGTCAGATCCAAACACAATATATAATAGAGAAGAAAAGCTGACTTATGCGAATTGCTTGCTTATATGCACCCAAATATATTCGACAACCGATGATGATTTACCTTAAAACTTATGCAAGCCCTGCGCTCTTTAGCTACAAATGTCTTACGATTTCTACACAAAAGTTGAAACTTCAAAACGACTAATTCAACAATATAAGCAACGATCCCAGCTTTTGCCGAATTCAGATTTCAACAAAGGAACATCTAATAAAAGTTTACATAATACAAAGTTTGTGGGCAATATCTCCATTTCACCAGAACATCCACGTGAAATAATACAACAAATATTAATAAATCAAGGTCCGATTGAATCAATTGATGAAGCATTCGTTCGGTCTGAAACAGAGAATGAATAACTTGAAGAGCATTTAGAGGCAGAAGAATTTCAATCCTTGGAAGAATTATAACATGAAGGTTTGATAACCTGCTGTTTGCAATTTTATTGTTAAAAGCGGGGTCACAGAAGGTATATTAATTTTTTTTCTCTTATCCTCTAATAGGATGGTTAATTAATCAATTTTCGCGTCATTTCGTTATTTTTCAGACGATAAAACAGAAACAGAGAGTGATTACAACGTGATGTTCCGGTAACCTTGGAAACTCATTTCAAAATTGTTGAGCATATAACAATTCAAAAAGAACAGAATGAAAATGAATTAAATAAAACAAAAGGTCGAGATCTGAAATCGGTTTTAAAAGTAACAAAAGTAACAAATAGTGTAACAAATTACTCGGCCGCGATGCCGGCGGTGCCCGATAAACCTGAAAAAAAAATGCGCAATTGTCCAGAAACTAAAGGAGCGGTAAACAGTTATCAAGTTCATTCATCTCTTAATAAACGTACAGGCAATCTATAATTGCCAAATTCAATTCCCGAAGCAAACAAGTAATATTAAATGTAAGTCGAAAATAAAATCATTTAATTAATCTATTAATTACCTTAAACTCTTTTGCTCTATTGATCCATTATTGCCGCTCCTTTGCAGCAATGGATACAAGCATGTTATAAGTCGTGCTCTGTCAATGGCTTATGCGAACCTTGTTAAAGATAATAACGAAACAGGGCAAAACAGCAGCACATATATTGACAGCCCTTTAGATGATGAAGGTCACAATGAAATATCATGGAGTAGAAACAGTAATGGCAAGAGCTACAAATGTGTGAAAAAGCGGCTTTTCAACCTGACCATAATCTTGGTGATTATACAGTACGGTTTGGCGGATGACGGCTTATAGAAGTTATCGCAAGCATACTTAGCAAATATTATATAATGACCTTAAATGACGACATCAAGAATTACATATAAGTATAGATCCGTTATCAGCACAAAAGCAAACAATCAAAAACTGATAATTTGGAATTATTTAATCCAAAAAAGTTGTAAGATCTACAAAAATAACACGATTATTGTCGATTTTCTTTAAAAAAATGCCATGCATCTATCTTTTTTTATATAACATTTTTTCCAATCAATGATCTGCCTGGAACCTCCCAACATATAGCATAAAAATCAAGCTAGAATGTTAAATGCTTCTAAGAATTGTTTTATTAAAGAATATACGCAGCGACGGCCCGTAGTAGGATTGTAATTTTTAGAGGATATGAACCAAAATATATTTTTAAGATGATTGAAAAAGAAACCAGCACATTGTAGGCGATATCGCACAGAGATGTGCAAACAAGACTCTATATGTTAATAGGACGAATTCGTTATTTAACGAGTTACAGAGATTTAGCGAAAGATAGCTCGCCAGAGTTTCGAATAGTTTCGACCTAAAATCTGGAGTCTCATTCAAATATATTACAGTTCAATAAATGAA
>NW_023998454.1:1948229-2009194 GCF_014805625.2 Glossina fuscipes | reverse complement strand
CGTTTGTAAAGACAACGCTTAACGTTGGCAGTGAATCATATGCATGCGTGGCATGGTTGACTTCATTAGTACAAACCGGTTCATAATACCTAATACGGTCTAGGTGTGTAAGTATACGTGCAAAACGTGTGTTGAGATTATATCAATAATCCTAAAATGTGAGATCAGTAATACGCAAGAATTATGAATGTGAGGGCATATGTACAAGATAATATATAGGATTTACATAGCAAGGAATAAACGGGTACATAAAGAAGTTCAAATAGGTTTATGAGTATGCATATAAGGACTTGTAAGTCTACGAGTAAATATTAGCCGTTTCCTTACACAGAGAAGCTATAAAAACTTTTTTATATAAATGAACTAAAAAGTGGAAAATAAAAATGCGAATTTCTTACACATTAATGTCTTAAGCGCGGCAAACTTTTATAAATAGTCACACAAATATGACTCTAGACAATATTTCTTTTCACTTTTAAATTCATTTAAATGAAAGCTTATTTAAAAAATTTTTGATGTAGCTTATTGTCGTTGATGTATTTATAGTTTAGTTATTAGCTGGTTTTGTAAACAACCATTTCAACGAATTGACCAACAAAATAATAGCAGCAGTTTCAAAAACAATTTTTTGAGAATTTTTACTAAAGAGTTTTAAACAATCACAAATTAGCGCGAACAATCGTAAATTATGTTAACAATATCTTAATCAAACTATTTAGGTAATAGCAGAAGCTTTAAAGTCTTTCAAACGTCACTTGTCGGTGTAAAAAACGCTGCTTCAAAGATATAGAAGCAAAAGCTCTTACATCGCTTTGTGACTAATTAGCGGAAAAAATCCGCTACAAAAATTCAGTTAAAAATTAGTCAAGCTAAGCGTATCAGAGTTGATTATCTGTGCTTCAAGGATAATATTCTTTGTCTATGTGCGACGGGATAAGTGTACTGTGCAAAGAACCACTGGATGCGATTTCTAAATGTCTTTGTTTCGGCATTTGGTTAAAGCCCTCTAAAGCAGTTAGAAAACGTCTCCGAAATTCTTTTCCATACTACAAATATACCATTTTTTCACAAACATTTGCTTTTCGACGCGCCTCCTTAGCAGCCACTTCTTCAAAGCAACTAGATTATAACTTTTACAGTATGATAAAATCCAGCTAACCAGATAAAACTTATAAAGATCTTCTGCAATACTCTTTATCTTAGTCCTAATGTTCACATATATAATAATCCCTCTTTCCGAAGAAAGGCTTTCTACCAGGGGCGAAAGTTTTCTGTCTTCGAATTCGCTCCTCTACTTCACACATTGCACGTCTATCTAAACATTTGCACTCGTCCGTTGTCGGCGGAACGTGGCCACTGTGCTTGCATTCCGAATAGCAGGGATATGGAGTGTTCTCTTTTTTTCCCTTACTTGGAGGTTTCCACTTTCTATATGCTGTGCGACAATCTCGCGAATGCTTAGGGCACATATTGCGAATAGGTTTTGCCATCAATTTACACGGCATCAAACCTTCCATGTTGCGTGGATAACAACCTGGTTTAGATTTTCTTACTCTTGTTGACCTTGTCGGCATCGGGGATGCCCGGCAAATGGCGGGATATATTTCGCAAATTTCGGTTCGGAGAGAAGGAACAGTTGCCCAAGTTTGTTTATACTTGCGTGTTTTCAAGTTGCTCGCCTTATAATAAAGCTCATCCATACGTACCGGCATACGTTCGCAGATATTCCCATGCCATTCAGGAAACTCCCACATGGTATCCTTCGGTAAATGAATATAGGATGTATCGGTAGTCTTCAAACTGAACCCCTTACAAAAGTTTTTGTCTCCTGGATCACATTTAGATTCAATAATTTCAGTGTAACACCTGCCAGGTTTTTGTGGCCCTTGGGTAAAACATCTTGCTAAGCGGGGACCAAAGAAGTTAACGAATTTCGTAAACATTATGCACGTGTAAATTTGTGTATTTTTAATACTCTTTTTAGAAGCAAATTTAGAAATTCGAAAATGTCTAAAGAATGAAAAGGTCCTTTATAAGAAATATAAAGAGAATTGTGATTAAAATTTCAAATTATCAATTACTAAACAATTTTTGTTGACTGTTGAAAAAAATGTTGATCAGTATATAATTAGAAATAGATTTTTTTGGTGATTTTTTAACCTGGAGAAAGCGGGTATTTGTGGCAAAAGTTGGTTTTAAGATAGAGATGAAGAAAGAGTTAGACGAAAAAATCATAGGCATTCTTCCTCATCATAAGTGAACCCATGGATGGCTTACACTCGTTTTTAAAATTTTCAATTTGGCTGTAAAAGAAAAAGATTGCATCTCTTTTCCTAGGTACAAGGTTCAAGATTTAGTTTAAGAAAAGAAAAACAATTCTCGATTATCTTTGTTAGTTTTAAGCAGAAACGCACATATGCATTTCTTTAATAGCGTTAATGTGCATACGCACTGCTCTATTCACTATATCATACTCTCACGCGTATATATTCACATAATCATCGTGTGTAGTCTTACCAGAGAGAACTCAGTATTAATTATGTGCGGCGTTAGTTAAGGTACCGATTATTTATGGTGTCAACTAGGTTTCATTTTAGGTTTTCGTCTTTTTTTGTTATATGTATTCAAAAGAGGCCCGAGAAACTCTCGCTTAAAACTGTCATATCAGGCATAAGCAAATTTGTCCACGCTTTGTGTTAGGGTTGGTTGTTCTCAGTTAGTATGGGTTGTTAAGAGCAGCGTTTATAAAAGAAAACAGCAGAAAGCAACAAAATATCATACGTTAGTGTATAAAAAATAAAATTAAAAAGACAAAATTCGCCACCAAAATGTTTATCAGTTATATGTTTGGTCGCGAACGAAAGTTAACTTTTAAAAACATGATTGCTAATGTGTTTTAACATCTAGTCTTGTTTTAACATGTAGTCTTTTTTTATAAGGTGACCCGCACTTGAACACCAGTACATTTATGTGACGAAATGCTGTTTGCTCAATCTGAACGGTCGGCGAATTTAAAACAAGTATTTATCATCATCAAGACTACACTTCGTTGCATTAAGCGATTGCTTGAAGGGGTTTAAAGTGGCTTTTACATTGTACAGCGCAGTTATTAGCCATACCTATATGCTGCCGTTATTCATAAATGTGCCATATTAGACTTTATAGTCCCATTGGCATGTTAATATTAATTATAATAGGAACCTTCATTTTGTAGTTATATGGATATATATTGTCATTAATAATTATTATTATTAATTAATAAACTAAACTTTTATTTAGTACACTTGGCGTAAAGTCCAGTAAGTGACGTTGATATTCGCGGCAGTCGTCGTTCGTAGTAAACCGATCTCTCGTTACCTTCTTCACTTTATTTTGCAATTTTTTTTCAATCATTTAATTGTAGCAGCCAATAACGAAAATAAACTAGCGTAGTTTAAGGCAAAATTAGCGAAAACTTGTGAAATGAAAGCGTTAGGTCTGATAAATCATTGTCTTAGCAATTCGAGCAAAGCAAGGAAAGAACAATCACCATATCACAAACGAATCACATTAACATTAGAAAATTGCAATATGGTTGAATGCAACCTCAGCTAACATAAAAATGAAAAGCAGAAGCATGCAACCGATGAAGAGAAAAAAGAAACTTCCTGCCTCCCTATATAAATGGGTTCCTCATGTGTCTGGCAGTTTCCACACGAATTAACATATCTGATGCAGTTAGTACATTAAAGCAATATAATACAAATCAAGGGAAGATGCACTGGTCAGCAGCAATGCGGGTGTTAAGGTGCTTGCGAAAACTACAGGGCAAAACAGCCGCACATATATTGACAGCCGGCTTTTCAACCTGACCAACGCGAAGTTTCACAAACAACTGATATCACCATCGCTACATGAGGTATACTTGAAACCATAATCTTGGTGATTATACAGTGCGGTTTGACGGATGACAGCTTATAACACAAGATAAAATAGAACCAGAAGTTATCACAAGCGTGTATCTTTTTTTATATAACATTTTTTCCAATCAATGATCTGCCTGGAACCTACCAACATATAGCATAAAAATCAAGCTAGAATGTTAATTGCTTCTAAGAATTGTTTTATTGAAGAATATACGCAGCGACGGCCCGTAGTAGGATTGTAATTTTTAGAGGATATGAACCAAAACATATTTTTAAGATGATTGAGAAAGCAACCACCACATTGTAGGCGATATCGCACAGAGATGTGCAAACAAGACTCTATATGTTAGTAGGACGAATTCGTTATTTAACGAGTTACAGAGATTTAGCGAAAGATAGCTCGCTCGAATAGTTTCGACCTAAAATCTGGAGTCTCATTCAAATATATTACAGTTCAATAAATGAATGAAAGTAAAAATGATGGAGAAATTGTTTTTGTGTTGAGCTGATGAGGGTATTTGCCAGGGTTTGTATTCAAAAATACAGAAGAATAGGTTGGTGATATTCAAAATGATCTTCATCGCTGCCCCCAATATGTGTGCCTAGTTCCTCACGACCAGAGCATTATAGCTAATGTAACAAAGTACAGTTCAGTCAAAATACGCAGTTCAAAACAACACATGGCGATAACAAAACTAACCTTCCGAAAAACAGGAAAAAGCATCGTGCATTACACCGGTTCTGACTGAGCAACGTGTACCAATAATAGACGTTCTTACACGGGTTATGCTTTTGTTATTGGAAACGCCGTAATAGGTTGGAAATCGGGAAAACAATATAACGTAGTAGCAACGGCGCAAAAGCCGAGAAGCCGCCTCCATTTATAACCACAATCATAACGCTGGCAATCTATGCGTAAATCCAGCGTTTCACAAACGCGGAAAGCATGTTAAGCAATATTTGATTCGACAACATTTGGAATTACGTGATATCTGATAGGTGGAGTATATGCTAACGGAAGAGACTCATGCAGACGTCTTTACGAAAGGATTATCGACCAGCAAACACAGTAATTGTATATCGAAGTTAACCTTACAAAAATATTAAGCAGTACGTAAAAATCCTTCTTTGAGGGGAGCACATGTGCCTTTTACTATATATATTGTGAGGTTGGAAATGTTTCCCCTTTTTAATTTATGGAAACATTCCTAGCTGGATAATCAAATCATGCTGGGGTAACCTCAGTGGCTATTCCAGGCATACTTACCTTGGTGGTTTCTATTCCTCACTTAGTAAGAAGAAACTCTAATACTTCTTGACATTATAATGCAACTGCTTTATTAAAATAGTATGTCACGACGAACCTCGCGGCTAGAGGACAAACGTAAAATAACTATATTGTCCTAAACTTAAAATATCTACATAGTCCTATCGTCAGTCGTCCGCGGACCGCATGGACGATTCTTTATCCCAAATACCCCGGAATCGCACATCGTGCAGTCCTAGAAGATGATGACGGATTTTAGTTTCTGCGCCTACCTCGAAGGCGGTTCAGTCTTCTTATCTTTACTTTTATTCGAACACGAATTGGCATTGCCAATCGGTTAGTTGATCACAATCGAAGTATGTCAAGTAAGATGTTTCGAATGTGATATTCTCATTCCATTTCGTTCTTACTTATACAGTGCGTACTTACTACACCATTCTTATAATACTCAGAAGAGAATAAGAAACTGTCTACTAAAAGAGAAAATGAGTGGAAAATAATATATTACAGTATTTTAAATACTTAAGAATAACTTATAACTACGTGTAGGACCAAAACAAGCTGCGTGAATTTGGTCGCTACAATACTTACAAAATTCTGTATCCTCAAAAATTTGGTCGTGCACCGGTTTAATTTCAATTTATAACAATTATTTGGTTGCGTCTCGGTTTACTTTCAATTTATAAACAACCATTTGGTTGCGTCTCGGTTTATTTGTTTTCATTTATTAATCAATTTCTCATCTTTTTTTTACAGCCTGACGAAGACTTTCAGTTATTGGAAATATCGTGGTATACTGCATGCGAAACCCAACTGGTCCTTAACGGCCAACATGGAAAATTAGCTTCCAACGAAGGAGATACCGAAACAGATGAATATCCAAAGAAATTACCAGTAGTGGAAAATGAAAAACATATTAACGATGAATTGCATGAATTAATTTCGAAAACAGAAAGTCCTCGTAAGCCAAACTTCTCAAGCGCAACAGAGCTTCTCATAGTTAACATCCTGTTACATCAGTCTCTTATGTGGAAAGAAACTCCAATGCCTGTGCCAGATTTCGAATTAAGTTCCGTTTCTGGCAACAAGTCATAAATGTTTGCTTATTCTCAACCAATTTTCCATAAACTTGAAAATTGATTTTTGTATGGATCCTGTTACGGGCCCTTCGTGCTTACTTTTCCGCTTCATTCGCGCCTAACTAAAAGTGCGGAAATTATAATTTCATATCTCGATTATATATAAGTTACATGAAATGTCTAATATTGAAGTATTAGAATGGTTAGTATGTACGAGTTATGTATGTACAGAAATTTACATTCACATATACATTCGCATCTATAGTGAATATTAATTTCTTTACGCATGCACACAGTGTTTTTGTAGCATTAGAGTGTGTAGGCAAATATAGGAAGAAATTACAACTGGCTGACGTCGATTTCTGGTTACCTCAGATTGCTATTTCTATAAGACTGTGTAGGGAATAAGAAATATTATGAAATAATGATGGCAAATGATAATAATAAGTTGATCTGGTTTTATTAAAACAAATGAGCATAACTAATAAAGATGGATTCCTGGGATAAGACAGAAAACGAAAAATCGAGATAATTCAAGCCGGCAATTGCGTATCTTCTATTTTGTGCCTTTTGATCTGTTGGATATTTTCTGCAGCTTTTCGATTTTTGGATAACTATACAACATGATTAGAGAATTGCTATTCTCAATAGGGGAGTAGCATTGATAATTTTGAATCCTAGCAATCGTAGGGTCTTATGGTGGGAAGTTCACTTCAACGGTTGCATATGTTAGTAGACTAATCATCTAACGAAAGTAGCGAGCGAAAACTTTGTGTCATGGACGCTTTTTAAAATCGCCCAGCCAGCGTATTAATGGGACGATTCACACATATCTGCTAATGACAGATTTTAGAAAGATTGAATGCTAGCACTCACGACGTAGAAGCCTTATCTCACAGCTCCCGGTGACACACGAGTTAATATTCAACTGTACTAACCGATTGACACTCCCCACGGAACAGGAGAATCCCCATTAAAGATGGGGCCTTACTGCCCACGAGGGAAATGTGTTCGTCACTGCAGGCAATAAAGTGTTTTATTGTTCGAGTATTGTCTATAAAGAACCCCCGCTCACAATTCCACAATGGAAGTCTGGATAGATTATACGTGCATATTTGCTTTACCTCAAGTCAATCATATATGAATTATACGTCTTCAGTTTTTGTTTATTAATCACTTATGAAAGAAAAATTTTACTTCTGTTATGAAGGTCTACATAATAAGTCCTTTTTTCCTTTCTTTCTTGTGGAGAAGTCATCTTTTATTTTAGTCGGAAAATGAATCAGGATAGCTTGGAAAATTTTTTCGGAAAATTGCGATTGTCGTTACGAAATAATAGTTATCCAAAAATATTCTCCACAAAAATTCTTCGTTCACAATTCATCAGCGGAAGTTCAAACTGTAACAAGATAGATGAGATGTTCTTAGATAGGACGGATTGGCGAGAAAAAACAACAGAGGACCTACAAATGATGAGTGAAAAAGGGCTTGCGAACGTACGTGCCCGTTAGAACCAGATTGTAAAATAAGTGTTTGCGACATCGATGACGATATTTGCAAAGAAGAAAACGGCGTTAATGTTGATTAACAAGTAAGAAAATTATATATTATATTAATTAACTCATTTTTAGACAAAATACTTTTAAACATTTGGTCTTGATTGCCATATGACGAATAAGGATAAAACCTCAAAAAAATGAAAAAAAAAATTTAATTGCTTGTAACTTTATGTGGCCATTTCTGCAAATTTCATCCTTCCAACCTTGTAATTTCCGGGTGACCAGCAAAAATTTCAAAATAATAAACGGAGTTGCGCCCAGTTTGCGCTCCCCTGTACGCTTGAATTCGTACCGATTTGGACCATTTTCAAAATTAATCTGCGTGTAGAAAATTCCAATGTGGAGAATGTGCCAACAACACGAATACACACAGAAGGACAGGCGGACAGACGTGGCTATATCAACTCAGGATTTTACGGTGATCAAGAATCTATATACTGGAGCTTCCTTTTCAGTGTTATATATATTTTGGAAAAAACAAAATGAGCATACCCCCAAATTACAGTGGTGGATATAAAAATCCTGTCAAAGGTGTTTGACTTTCATGACGAGGCGTGAATTTACTGCAGTCAGTTTCTTCGAAATTATCATACTATACAATAATTGTAATATAGAAACGTGATACTTATAAAACCCCAAAAACGGAATTTTTAAAATTTACGAAACGTTTTTAGTAGAATATTACAAAAAGAAGGGTAAGACATTGGTTTATTTCGGACGGTGGCAGCGAGCAACATAGACGTCTACACTGGCTTTTACCTTAAAAGTCTCATTGTATAAAATCAAAAAAATAAAAAGCAATTCAAATTGCGTAAATTAAAATTAAAGATGGGTTTTACTATTTTAGATATTTATTTATCCAACGTAGTTATAATAACGAAATTAAAAAATTTATGGAGGATGACTCCGAAGTATATTCTGGGTAATCCCTATGAAATCAATAGGTGTCTTGCACAAGAGTTCATGCGTGATATGCAAAACGAGATAAAATATTTTAAATATATATATGTATATGCAAACATACTGTATTAAATATAGATAAATTATTTCTATAATATAAAAAAGCAAAAGACAGATGAGTTTTATAGATTATAAAAGACCATTAGCTGCTTTAAATCCGCTCGGGCTAACAATTGTTTTGATAAGGAATCGTAACAAGTTCCACAACTTTACAGTCTTGATGGTGATACGTGCTTGTGCTCAGACGGGATTAAATTCATTGCGCGTTCAGATTTCACGGACTGAAGTTTCCCATGCACATATCTTAATGTTCGGATTCGAATAAACTTGAGATATGCCGGAAGAGCGAGTATTTAGCAAATATAAAATGTCAAATTCTTCAAACTGAACTAAGCAATGACACGTGACAATCTATATTTATTGCAGATCACCTTTGCGGGTTTTTTCCCTCATATGCACTTATTATATGTATAAATTGATCACTTGAAAACACAGAAACGCATTTTTGCTTTGTGTACCGGCTTAGCAAAATTTTTGCCCTACTATTGTTTTTTTGTCTACTCTAGTATTTTACTTTTCCCTAAATCTTAAGAAGTATACATGCTTAAGAGTATTGCAATTCCTAATAAGTACAAGATAGTCTCTCATAGTTAATAAAGTCTACAGTCGAAATGTTGTAGTTGAGTTCTTTTTTCTCCTAGTTAAATAAATATATATAAAAGATCTAACTTGTATTAGTGCGGAAGTTCAAGGTCTATAAGAAACAACAAATGAAAGCGTTATAGTCGACTACGGCCCGGAATTAAAAATCCTACACCTTTTCGCTTAACACAGCCGTTCTTATCCGAACCATTTGTAATATATTATTATTAATTATTATAATTTGTTATTATTATTATTATAATTCTAGACTTGTGAAATAAATTCTTAGAGTAAAAAAAAAGACATTGAGCACTAGCAACACAGGCTATCGGCTCTAATCGTTCCAAATGAAACACTTCTAGCCAAGGAAAATTTAAGGCATTCACGGAGAATGTGCTTTGCAGTGAGAATTTGTCCACAATTGCAGATTGGGGAGGAAGACTTCTTTAAGATCAATTGGTGAGTTGAAATTGTATTACCAAGGCGAATTCTGGAAGATGTTTGAGTCTTGATTTTCTCAACATTTTTTGGATATAAAAGTGGACCTAATTGAGGGTTATTAAAAGAGTAGCGCTAATGATGGCATTGTAGATTTCCTTCTGTAATTTTATCTTTAACTTTTCCTCCAATGTATCTTTGAAGATCCAATTTTTCCATGACATCAACCATAATTAGAGGCGTACTTCGCCGCTCGATCAGCCTGCTCATTCCCCAATAAACCGATATGACTAGGTACCCGTAACATTTAATTTTTTCGCCGGGTGTTGTAACCGTCAGTAATAATGACGGTTTTGAGTTTGTTTTTATAGGAAAGGTTCGCAGCGTGAACGATAGCTCTGGCTTCACATGTTAAAGTTGAAGTACATTCGTAAAATATGTGGTTGACAAGAAATTGTCCAGAAGTATTTACCACGGCGCAAGAAGGAGGCAGACCAGAGGATTTTCAGCCGTATGTGTATAAAAAATTCCAACGGTTACTCTCCAGTACTTGGGTTTTTTCAGCTATTAAATTCCTGAAGACATAATTTCGAGTATCTTCTTTCTTGTGCATAGACAGCGAAACGTCAAAAGGGCAGTCTTTCAAAATCCTTGGATGTTTAACACCAAAATAGAGGAAAATTTTAAAGGGAATGTCCAATTCTTCAGTTTTAATTATAATATTATTTATGGGCGTCTTTCGAAAAGCATAACAACTTACTCTGATAGACCGGTTTAAGGATGTTGATATTAGATTTGCAGTTATTGCCATAAATTATCAAAGCATAGTCAATCTTGCTTAAAACAAGCATTTTGGTAAGATAAGCAATAGTGTTAATGTGGCCATGGCTATTCCAAGCAACGTACTGTGTGAAATCCACCCTTGTTAAAATAGAATTTTTTAACCGAAGACAGTGTGTTTTTCAACGATAATTGTTGGAAAACGTGAGCCCGTTGTAGATATACAATTTTTCAGGGACATGGCACATCAGTCAATAGCATTTGAAAGAGAAATTGGAGTCTTTTTATTTTCGATGGAAGCACTGTCAGAGGAGTATTCGTATCACACATTTCCAAAGTAATTAGAAATCTCATCTGCGTCAGTTAAAGTTCCATGGGCAGTGCAGATGGCAGAAATTTCGTTCAGCTTTGAAGTCCCATTAAGTCTTTTCATTTTGTTCCAGTCAACTTTCATTGAGGTGTTTCTGTGAATTCTTTTCGAAAAAAGGTCGCAAGTAAGTGCTTTTGATTGCACTGACCTTTTTGTATAATAATAAATGATTACGATCAGGACATTTTTAAAGTGGTCTTTTCTTCAATAACGAAAGAGTGTTAGTCCACCAAGGAAGCCTAGCTCGTTTAAAAAAGCTGTTGGATTGAGGAATAGAAAGATGAGCAGTCGTGCGAATCGCTTTAGACATAATAGCAGCGTCATGGTTGCAGTTCCTGTTAAATGGCTTTGAATTCAGAAATGACTCGGCCTGTTTGGAGTAATTGATCCAATCCGCTTTACCTAGAGAGATACAGAGAGAGAGCAATATGTTAAATCAATATTTTCCATCATTTAAAATGCAGAGATTGCTTTAAATGAAGGCATTTTCTAAAGCGTTACCACGACTGTTATTCACTGTTGAGACCCAGATAGTGTTCCAGCTATTAAAGTCGCCGCATATAATTAATGAAGGGGAAAGTACAGAGAATAAATTATAGAGTTCTAGCTGAGAAAACGATTGCGCCGGTGGGATATAGAGCGAAAGCACCCTAGATTTTAACATTATTTGTATGGCTACGACTTGTATGTATGAGCCTAAATTTATGCGTTTGTGAGGTATACTTAATTTTATAAAAACACCAACTCCTTGTTTGGAATATGAATTTCGATCAGCATTCGTGAAGTATCCAGTATATCCAGTAAAGTCTGGCAACTTTGTCGCGCGGTATAGTCGTATATTTTTTGTGTCGGCAATTAAAATTTTAATTTTTTGTTGAATTTCGTGGCTATTCTGCCTTATAGTGTGTGATTTTATAATATACTTTGAGAAGAAAGTGAGTGAATTCAAAGTAAAAGAAATATTTTTCTTTTACGATTTCATTTGATTCATTTGATTTTTGCAAACAAAAATTTTGAGCTCTGATAAAAATCTCTCTTTTTTTTTTGTTTTCTCTCTTTTTCTCTGTTATTTTTTTTACTGTTTGGAGTTTGTGTTGTGTTACAGTGTCAACCTAACAGAGAAGTTTTGCACAAATTGGTTGATAAATTGTTATGTTCAGGATTTTTTTTAGTGATTTGTGTGTCTGTTCTTCATAATCAACAACTGTCTTTTTGACAGGACATGGAGTGTTTATATACATCTTGTCGGGCGAAATCAGGCCCGGATTCTGAGAGATTCGTTTCTTGTTGGCTCTGCGAGCGCTTTGGTCATGCAAAGTGTGCAGGTATTCTCGGCCGTGCTGCTGACGCAGTCGCTGATCCGTCTAAAGGCTTAAGATGGTCATGTCCTGACTGTAGGCAGCGGGACATTGACTTTTATAAACTTTTCACGGAGACCCGTTATGGTTTCTCGGAATTGAGTAGAAATCTCGGCTCCTTGTGGGAAAAGTTTGAGCTCATTAAGTCTAGGTTTGATGAGTGTCGTTTTATTGGACACTCATCTTCTACTCGTAGCGTAGCGTGTGGGACGTCACCTCTGGCTTTCTCCAAATCTAATTCGTTGGTACAAGTTACCGCTCCCTCTAACTCTAAAATGAACAGTAATGCTTCCGATATTGCTGAGTCGGTTGGTAGCAAAACAGTTACAAACAAACCGGCAAGTCCGTCGGTTTTAAGCTACGCTGAAGTGGCAAGGGTATTTCCGCCCAGAGCCGCCACTCACTCTAATCAAGCGCCATCGCCTAAAAGTAATGAAGAGAAAAATAAATCATCCTTTCCTCCTGGCTGTTCGCGTGTGAATGCTGGTCACCAGACTGGGCAAGTGTCACAAGCTGCCGGTACAAGGGCGATAACCCCATGTATATTCTCCCCTGGCGACGAAAGTCCCAACAGTCAACTTAAAGCGTGTTAGCATCTTCAAAATGGCTCCTTCTCAAGCTAGGGCAATCTCCTCTTTTAAAAGATTAGTTCCGACTGAAAACAGTGATATGTAGTTAAACAAATCACTGTGGCCAGTAGGATCCTTAATTAAGGAATTTATCCCTCGAGATCGTCCCTGTAATACCAAGGCAATAGTCTTGTCGCCTTCAAAAAACTAATTGTTTCTTCAGGCCCACTATCTGTCATTTATCGAAATGTTAGGGGCCTAAATTCGAAAATTCGTTCCACTTTTCTAATTTCAGTGAGCACGGAATTTTTCTGTTTGGCCTTTACTGAAACTTGGCTAAAACCCGATCTTCATTCGTCGGAACTTTTTCATAATTCTTTTCAAGTGTTTAGAAATGATCGATTGAATCGCACTGGTGGTGGTGTATTAATTGCCATATCTGCGTCAGTCCCGTCCAATTTAATTGAATTTCCCACTTCTCCTGACGTTGAATTTATCGCTATTCGTGCGAATATGCCTGATAAACATCTATTTATAACCTGCTCCTATATTCCCCTAAATTCCGATATCTCCATTTACAAGAAACACGCTGCCCTCATTTGTGAAGTGGCCAAGCTGTCTAGACCACCCGATTTGGTCGTTGCATTGGGTGACTTCAATTTGCCTCAAGTCACTTGGTGTAACACTGATAATTCTGGCTGTTTGGTTCCTACTTCAACGTCTGATAGGGCTATTGTGTTCTTTAGTGAATTGTTTGATCATAGTTTGCTTCAATATAACCGTACCCCTAATTGTAATGGTAAACTGCTTGATCTCTGCTTTGGCAATTTTCCCGAGATTTACGCAAATCGTTGTCCACCTTTTAGTTTACCTGAGGATCCTTATCATCCATCAATATGCATTTCCTTTCATCATATTAATGATGGTTTGTTGAAATGCCTTAATGTGCCAACTCAAACTTTTTTAAATAATTATTATGATTTTCATAAAATCAATATTGTATTACTAAAACATCGTCTTTCACATCTGACGCTTGATTTCTCAACCGGTAGTATTGAAAGCTTATTGCCATCGTTCTACAATACATTAAATCTAGCTATTGCTGCATCTGTTCCGATCAAGCACAGTCGATCTCGAAGCAGATGTCCCCCGTGGTTTAATAAGACAATTAAATATCACAAGAATAGAAAAAACTCGCTATTCAAAAAATATTCGAAAAGTGGCTCTGCGCTCGACTATGTCGCTTACTCGGTGGCGAGGCATAGATTTAACTCCCTCAACCATCATTATTACTGCAGATACCTTCAGTTCATTAAATCCTCTCTGTTTGCTAATCCTAAATTCTTCTTTAAATTTGTTAACTCTAAAAGATAAATTTCCACATATCCCTCTCATGTTTCTTTTAATGGCTCTGGTTCCTCGGATGATTTTGAAATCTCAAATCTATTTGCTGAGTATTTCCGACGAAACTTTTCGATTGCTAATTTCGATTTATCAGCAAACTACCCATATCCTATAACTAACTCGGTTTCAATACCTAACTTGGTTATTTCGGAAGATGATGTTTTCAAAGGGTTGAGTTCTCTAAAATAGAGTTTTTCGTCTGGACCTGATGGAATTCCATCATGTGTACTTAAATCTTGCGCTGTCGAGTTGTGTGGTGTGATCTCAAAGATTTTTAACATGTCCTTGTACTCAGGTGTTTTCCCTTCATGTTGGAAGAGTAGTTTCCTTATTCTTATCCACAAGAGTGGAAGTAGACAATTTGTTGAGAACTACAGGGGCATAGCCAAGTTGAGTGTCTTGCCCAAGTTGTTCGAGCGTATTGTTACTCAGCATTTGGCCTTTGCCATTAATTCGTATATTTCTCCGCACCAGCACGGCTTTCGGAAAGGGCGATCTACAGTCACCAACTTGTTAGAGTTTACCTGTCATGTTTTCAAGGCTTTTTCTAGTGGCTCTCGCACAGATGTTATTTACACTGATTTAAGCAAAGCATTTGATATGGTTAACCATAGACTACTTATCTTTAAACTCCAAGCCTCTGGTTTCCCACCCTACTTAGTGAAATGAATAAGCTCTTATCTGCACAATAGATCCTTCAGGGTTTTGTTTAACTTCATCACCTCGGATGAATTCCCCGTTACGTCTGGCGTACCTCAAGGAAGTCACTTAGGTCCCATTTTATTTAGTTTATACATTAACGATCTCCCAACGGTGGTTAATTCCAGCCAGATCTTAATGTATGCTGATGATGTGAAACTGTTTTCTTCCTTCCCTGTTGAATCGCAATCACATCAGCTTCAAGGTGATTTGGATAATTTTTTTGCATGGTGCCCTTTGAATCTCCTGAAACTAAATCTGAGTAAATGTAAGAAGCTTTCATTCTCAAGAAGAAAGTCATTCATTACTCAGTATTTTATTGTTGCGCATAAGTTGGAGGACGTCGATTCGATTACAGATTTAGGCGTTCAATTTGACCATAGGTTACGTTTTAACTTGCATATTGAGCTCTTGATTAGCAAAGCTAGGCCCGCGCTTGGTTTTATAAGAAGGTGGTCCAAAGAGCTTGATGATCCCTACATTACGAAAAGGCTGTACATGTGTTTGGTTAGACCCATACTCGAGTATGCCTCAGTTGTGTGGTCTCCTTCATATAGGTACTACGTAGATTCAATTGAATCAGTTCAAAAGCAATTCTCGCTGTTTGCCCTTAGAAATTTGGGTTGGGATCCGATTGCCTCTCTTCCTCCGTATGAAATTAGGTTGCTTCTGCTGCCCCTACCGTCTCTGGAGAAACGTAGATTTGTTCTTGGCGTTTCCTTTCTAATTAAAGTAATAAATGGTGCTATTGACTCGCCTTCATTACTTGGTGAAATAAGCTTTAATGTCCCTAACCGCTTCTCTAGGCATTTTATCTTGGTTAAGCTTAATCAGTGTAAATTTAATTATGAGCTCTTCAATCCGCTCAGAGTCGTTTGCAAGAACCTAAATGACGTCTACCACTTATTCTCGTTATCGGACTCTTTAAAGTCCATTAAAGCAACATTGCTTAATACGCGCGATTTACCTATGTCGTATTTAAACTAGCTTTTATCCTTAAAAAGTCGTTACGTTTGAAAGTGAATTATTGTCAATTTATTATCGGTTACCAGGCTTATGCATGTTTGCGATGGCTTAGGGGTTCATTTGCAATTTGGTCCTGTACCGGTTGTAAGTGTGCTCGTATGCTGATAGTGCTTTTTTTCTTTTTCTTTTTTTTTCTTCCTATTTGTTTTATTATGCTTATACTCAACTTTATTGTTAATTAATATTAGTTTTGCATTAAAAGCCTATTGAACTGGACTGTTATTTGTTTAGTTGAGTTTCTAGTATAAGTGGAATAAAATAAAATAAAATAAAAATATGATTTGGGCGGAATAAGATTAAAAAAGCTCCTACAATGGATCTTTTAAAGGGATGTAAAAGCTGGATTAAAATCATTTATGAGCGTACAGAATTCATCAAAATTATTAATAAGTCCTGTCATGTTCCATTGTAGAATTTTAAAAATTTATTTAATTGCAGTGACATGGAAACGGAGTGGTAGGTGGATTAAGTTGACATGTCAGCATCTCTGTCGAGAAGGTCGCTATAGGAATTTTGCGGGAATAATATGTTCTTATCAGCAGAATAGTCTGTACTTAGATGCTTGCGTACATTTGAAGTGCAACGGGTGGGCGACGTGAATAATTTGAAAATTAAGGTTGATTAAGGAATGAAAGATTGGATACATTACAACTTGTAATTTATTGACTAGTGTTGAGAGCTGATGATTCTGGGGAATTTAGTTTATTAGATTTTAGCATACGTGTTGTTGTTTTAGTTTTTTCAATATTTGCTGTTACTTCGATTTTTTCTTATTATCTTTGGCGGGCGGTAGAACTGTTTTCGCAATATAATTTTTGGTCGATGATAGAACAAGTTTTTCATTTACGCGAGCCGACAGCGGCGTAGGTATCACTTCTGCTAATTCTTTGGGTTCCAGATGAATTAATTTCCCAGTATTTGTAAAATACTAACCTAAAATTAAACCTTTTTGCAAGGCCGTTAATGTTCCTGAAAATACTTATATAGAATAGGAGCCGAGAAATAAATGCATGTGGCTCAAATTTGGTCCACTTTTAACTTTCTTGTCAATTACTACTATTGATCAAGGTACATATATACTTGCCCTGGTGTACGTTAAATTATTATTTTCATCCTTCGGTTATGGGTATATTCACTTTGTCAAATTATTTGCAACGCCCACACGGAAGCATCAGAGGCCCCACAGTGTATACATATCCTTGGTCAGCATCAAATTCTAAATCGACTTAAGCATGTCCGTCTGTCCGTCTGTCCGTCTGACCGTCTGTCCGTCTGACCGTCTGTCCGTCTATGTAATTCTGTTGTAAACATTCTCCTGGCCGCAAAAATGAAGATATCGACTTCAAATTTGGTAAAAACATTGAAAGTCTTTGCAAACAGATTGGTATTGAAAACGGGCCAAATAAATTTCTTCCTTGTTTATTTTTAAACCATACTTTCTGTGTGACTAAGTTCGCAGTTCTATATTTATACAGTTCTTTTTTATTCCACCCGAAGAGATATAGGTTGTAAACCAAAGCGCGTGGCACTTTACATCAAAAGTTTGCCAAACATACAGAAGCAAGTCGTTTTGGCGAAATTTCAAAGTAATGCAAGGGAATTTTACCGAGAAAGGGTAAATGAAATGTGAATGCACACACAAGTGATATTATTTATGTTCAAATAGATTAAACATTTTTTTTTTGTTAATTCAATTCCAAACGGTACTCTGTACTCAATTGATATATAATTTGAATCTGCTGTACACAGTTGGATAATCTTTACATCCGCAAACTCCGTGCCGAATGACAAAATGCCTACGAGCAATTTAAAGGAAAACTTGGAATAATTAACAATAAGTGAAGCACCGCCATCTCCAGCACAACTACTGATATTGCTAGCCGAAGGCATCGTACATAGATTTTGTACGATTGTTAAGACCATTTTGTAAGTGTTCACGCCTGAGTTTGTCAAAGCATTTGTCATTATCGAGGCGAACTAATTTCACTTTCAGTAAATGGGATGAACCGGAAGTAGAGGTTTCATTAGGACGACTTCGTCCGGGGGCCAGAAAATCCTGAAAATCATTATCACCTACTGGAGGTAGACAGGCAGAACGTACATAATTCTTATCATAATAATTAGTTAGTACAGTATCGTAATATTGATAGTGAGGAATAAAATTTTTGATGTCAATGTCTTGGGGCAAAGCACTATTCCTATTAGTGCTATGATCCAATTTTCCTTAGTGCTACGATCCAATTTTCATAAGCGTGGAAGGACTTAGAGATGAAAAGAAAGTAGTTTATTAAGTAAAAGCGTTCAATAAATTTAGTGTACGATAAACTCATTCGCCATCAAGCAAGCAAAAAAGGGATGTTAAGACATATATTTTGTTAATCAAGGAACCACCGCAAATGTGATTAAATTCGTTTCTATCTTTGCTATATACTAAGACCATAAAAGGAAACTCTTAAAATCCCGTTTTCATGCCACCAAGCTTGTTAGGTGTACGGTAACATCCGTCTCCCAGTGGACATTGTAGACGTTGTACGATCTCCATTCTGGGGAAATTAGAAAAAACGATACACATATATTTAAACAAGTAAAAACATTAAAGTCGGGCAACGACGACTATTAGATATCCTATGTGTTATTTACGTCCGCACAAACTTAACATACCCTGTACCACAAATTGTGTAAAAGCCGAAAAAACTAAACGTCCTTATCCTACTTCTATCGTCTATCTGTTACAATTCGTGTGTAATTTACAAAAAAGCCCGAAAGGCGAGATGTTGTCAATTTATATTGCACTGTAGGCGCCCCTCTTCATCCAGTAACCCCATTTTCAATATTATTCTGCGTGCAAGAAGTGCCAATTTTTCTGCAAAATTCTAAGTCGATATCACCATTTTTGTGATCAAGAAGATATATACTGCAGTCATTACACGAGCAGGTAGATAAACACACGGATGGACAAAAAAGTTTAATTCGGCTTACAGTTTGATTCTGATCATGAATACTCCTTTGGGGGTCACTGCGACTTCCTTCTGAGCGTCGCCAACGTTTTGGCAAAATGAATATAACTCTCTTTCATCCGTGATGGGTTTAAAAAAGTAAAACGAGGATTAGTGAGTTTGTGTTAAAACTTCCAATTGGAATACGTTTTTGTAAGAGTTCTAATAAACGGATTTGTAACAAGGTCAACATATTGCCATAAAGCTATGCGAGGAATAGAAAAAAGTCACTTAGCACTGACTTGTTTTATTTTATATCATTTCTTATACACAATAATAAAAAATACAAAAAATAATTAAAACGGAGAGAAATTTAAAATTTTCCGAAGAGCGCCAAATGTAGCACTAACCTCATATGCCCTTTTATGCACCAAGTTTTGTTCACTAATTATACCCTACGGCGCGTAACGCCCTTAAGGCCCTTAGGGCTTAAGACAAACTCACCTTTAATTATAACCGATTCAGAATATTTAGTACACATGTCTATCCCTCTGTCCGGTCTGTCTGTCTCTTGTGTTCAAACTAGAGGACGCAATTTTTGCGATATTTCGATAACGTCTTGGCTCAAGAACGAAAGCTCTTCAAAATTTTTTGGATCGATCTACTTTTCCGACCAGTCCCCGTATGAAGCTTTTTCAAAATATTGTAATTTTCGAGATTGCTTCATAAAAGACGCTGAATACTATTACTTCGATATTTCAAACGGGTTCGGTGCCAAAATTTTGAATCCCCTCTCAAAACCGTTTCTACAAAAATTCTTTCTTTCTTTGGTGAAAAGATGAAATTTACAATATTTCATGGTCAAAATTGATTCATAACAGTAAATAGACAAAGAAGCCGACCTTCCCGAATTTGTTTATTTCTGGGATATCACTGCATAGAAGGATTCTAAGAAAATTTGAGCCGTTATATGCCAAAAAAGTCTAATTGTTGATGTTTTACGGTGAAAATTCGTTCCTCACAGTAATATAATTAAAAAATTGAGCCAACCAAATTTGAGCCAACTAACTCTATTTCTGGGACTCCATCCCATATAAACTTTCTTTTGAACAGTAAGTCCCGCAGGAAAAAGGTTAGTTTTTATAATTTTATGATGAATATTGGTCCATAATAGCAATTTAGCAGTAAAATTAATACTAGGGAATTTGAATCACTTAGGTCTATTTTTTAAATCCCAGCATATATAGGAGTTATCAGGAAAAACCATCCCTTATGAGCCTAATTTTCTATGACGGAAGCTGAAAAATAATAAAATTTTTAGAAAGTATAATAAGTTTTCAACATTTGGATCGCTTCATGTAATGTTTCGGGCATCCTTATATATGCAGGCTTTAGGGAAAAGTGTGCCTTTGCATGGAAATAATGTATAACTTATGGCGTATTGTTACTGAAATGGGTGAATAATTATACTATAGCGGTGTAGGGATATCTAATGGACGGCCTTTCCCAGCTATAATGTCCTTGCATGTTATGATCTTAATTAAGTGAGCACGGCTATGGATTCGATCAGCAAGCATCACGTTGCTCTTCATTTAGATACTTTAGAGATTCAGTTGAAAAAATTGTGTTGTAAAGCATGTGGGAGTTACTTGCGTACCTGTTCTTAAATCGGTTATTGCCAATGATCGCTTCATCTGTTCGAGATATTTATACACAAAGCAAATTTAAAATATTTAATATATATAAAAAATTTTCTATCTGCATAAAAATTTTCATGTGATATGTATACGCATTTATTACACGCGTTGAAAGCAGATTTGATCACCACTTGACCACTTGTGTCGTGTAATCCAGCCCAGCATTAATTTACAGGAAAGAACAAGTAGATCTGGCATAGTGCTTAACTCCTTTATGTAAGTAAGCAAATGCTTAATGAATTCTTTTCATCTTAAGTACATACGAATACATATTTTTTAAAAGAAAAAATTTCTTCAATTTGCTTTTTAATGTAAATTTTCGTTTATCTTAATAAACTTTCTCAATCTCACCTCTGTTATAGTTTGACTTAACCTCAAAAATTAAATTAAATCGTAGGAGAGAACGAGATAACGCAAGTTCAAGGTAAAACAAAGAAAATTTACCGATAAAGTAAGCCGTGTATATGCAACTGCGCCTAGTTCCAAAAATGCATTTCAATATGCACGTTCAAGCGTTTTTTTTTTTTTAAATCAACCCCAAACAGTGCGTTGTATCCAATCGATATGTAGTTTAATTCCAGTGTAAACAGTAGGATAATTTTTAGTTACGCGAACACTGTGACCGATTGATATTATTGAAAACATTTTCCATCATTGAGACGATCTAATTTCGTTGTATGTAAATGGTACGATGGTTCAGATAGAGAATAACTCCAGCCGGCAAGCAGAAATTTTTGATTATCATCACTATCTACTAGTCATGCTTAGTTAAGTTAAGCCTCTAACTTTACATGTTGTATCTCTTAGACAACTTATAACTGGTGGTGTGAGAGTAATTAAATAGTTTTAAACCCAACAAAAACTTCTCTGTGGCTAATTCGATCATTTAACATTATCGGTTTTTTTATTTTTTTTATACTTTCCAGCGTCCGTCTTGTAATAAGAACTTATTAACCCGATGGAGAATTGTGAACTAATTGACTAAAACCACCGTGCATACTGCCTCTGTAGTATATAACAAACATCGAGGTCTGCTCGTCGAGAGGAAGAGGAGAGGATCCAATTAAAGCACACTGTATATTTTGGCTGAAGAGAACCTTCCCTAGAAAATGGAGTAGGATATGTTCAATGCGTTAACCTCAACGTTCAAGAAACTCAACGAAGTGTCGAAAGGTGAACATGCTCTCTTCTTCCGCTTACATTTTAATGCTAACATTTATATGCTTTAATTACTTTTCTGAAGCTTATCTCTGTTAGCCTTTGTTCTAAGACCAAAACGATATAAAAACCAAGGTAGACAAATCGCATAGCCTTTCATATTAATAACTTACTGAAGATACAGAAACAAGTCAGCCTTTCGGTTTGACGAAGTTTCAAATTAAATCAAGGAAAATTTACTAATAAATTGTGGTATCTACATACAATTCTAGCGTGTTACAAAAACGCATTTTAATGTGCACACGCACCTGACGTTATTTGTGTACAAGTAAATTATTAAAAACATTCTCATTTTTAAGTCTAGTCCCAAACGATAGGTTGTATCCAATCGATATATGATTTGACTCTGGTGTAAACAGTAGGATCGTCTTTAGTTCCACAAGCAGTGTAAGCCGATCCGCGACCGTATGACAAGATGCCTACTACGAGGAATTGACAGGGAAACTCGGGGTGATTCGCAAAAAGTGGGCTACCGCCATCTCCAAGACAGTTACCGATGTCGCCAGTAGAAGGGGTCGCACATATATTTGTACGATTGTTAATATCTTTTTCCCAACCATCGCGTTGGAGCATATCAAAACATTTAGCATCCTCGAGACGATCTAATTTCATTTTATGTAAATGGGTTGAAGGTTCCCTTTTAGGAAAACCCCAGCCAGTAAATAGAAATTGTCGAAAATCATTATCATCCACCAGAGATAGGCACGCAGGACGAACGTAATCATTGAAGATTGCTTCTTTTGCCAATTCGATCAAAGCAATATCATGGAATTTAGATAGTTTAGTCTTGTAATATTGGTGATGAGGTATGAAATTTTTGATTTTAATATCTTGCGTCAAAGCGTCATCCGAATTAGTACCGTGATCCAATTCTCCTAAACGCACCCAGTAAGTGAGAGGACTTACAAATGAAAATAACGGTTTTGTTATGTAGGAACCTTCAAGAAATCTATGTTCACTTACTCGCTGCTGCCGAAAGCGGAAGCGGATGTTAACAAATATTTTTTGCTAATCAAAGCACCACCATAAAGCTTAGCAATCACGTCTCCCTTTTTAGTGTGTATTAATGCCATAAAAGGAAACTCTTTAGGTTCCGCTTTTGAGCGACCAACGATGTTAGATGTGTAGTGACATCCTTCTTCTAATGGATTTTGTAGACTTGGCACACTGTCATAGGATCTGCACTCTAGGGAAAACGCAAGATGCTTTAAATATACATTAAAAGTGAAGCAAATATGTTTTATAAACATATGTGCATGAGACTGGCACAATCAAAATATGCTATCTAAGCTATGTCTTGTGACCTAATCTTAACTAGAAAACCTCCGCAGCAGCGCCGTCTCTTTCAATCTGGTTTTCAATTTAAAAAAAATATTTTTAGAATAACGTTTGTTTTGTTATTATAATGCTTGCACGCATGCGGAGGAACGGACAGACATGTGTTATCCATGCTCATGAAAGATACTTACGAAAGATTTTTAAGAACGTCAGTATAGAAATTAATTACTGTACCTCTTACGACACGCGAATCAACATATTTCGGTTGGGTGTAATTTTGTGATGATTTCCTACAGCATACATTTGCACCACGACTTTCCAAATTGCAATAGGGCTTCCTTTTGATTAAATTGAAATTATCTCGGATAAACGGGCAATCAGCTATAGGTACGCATTGACTGTTAAGTGCACATTCATTAGCTTTATGAGAAAACAAGAACAACAGCAACTTAAATCATTCCATTTTAAAGGAAAAACCATAAAACACTTTTTATTTGTGTGAAAGATTTTCTTTCCCGTTTCGCATACGTACCACTTACGACCGTAATCGTCATTACACATAGCACCCATTGAATAAAGAGTAACGTCATTGCTAACCAGTTCATATAAAACTACTGATAGCTTGTTTTCTAGTTGCCAACATCCGTCTTGTATTAAGAACTTATGAGAGCTGAAACTAACTAGTTGACTGCAACAATTGTTTATATCGCATCTCCCATGTTTTGTCAAGTTAAGCTTCTAATTTTTAACGTCTTACCTCTTAACCAACTTGTGGTTCCCTATTGCTAATCTAATCATCTGAAAGTATCGATGATTTTTCTATACCCTACACTATTTGTGACACAGGGCTACATTACGTTTGTGCGAATATCTGCAACACACAGTAGGGCTTGAAATATATCCAAAAAGATTGAAAATCACTTTCTGCATCGATTTAAGTTTGTTTCTCGGCGAATCGGTCTTCCTTGTGTCAACATGCAGGTCGTAATTTTCAAGATATTTAGGTGAAATTTAGTTCCCCGATCTGTTTGGTCCAAGAACGAACGTTATTGAAAATGATTCGCATCGGAGAACTACTTCGACTAGTTCCCATAGAAGGCAGTCGTTGTATGAACAACATCATTAAGCTTAGTGGTGTATAGTCTTTAATGAGAGACCATAACCAAATATAACGGGTTTTTTTTTTTCCTTAATAAATTACGCAGAAATCAGTACTTCTGAAAAATCTTGCGTCACTCCCCATATACAGGAACGCATCAAAACATATATTTTTTCTTTAATCGATAGTGTTTTGCGAAGGTGTCTTAGGAATTGAAATGCGTTTAATATATATAATTATTAAAACTATGCAAGTACAAAGCATGTATCCCACGTGCAAAGCTGCATAGGTGATTGTTCAATAGTGAGAGAAGAGGAAAAAATTATATGTCATTAGGTTTTAACCAGAGAAAACTGAATGATAAGATGGTCCACCATTCCGTTCAAAATTCAAACTAGGAGATTATTACGGACTTTTTCTGGTTCTGTTATTAACAACAGTAGTAGCGGTGTTTATTAGCAGCGAGTGATTGTTTACTCTTCCACTCCCATGTACGGGCAAAGCTTCTGTCCATAGTTTCTGGCTATTTTGTTACACTCTCTCAAACGTTTACAAAGCAGAAACATGTCCAATTCTGTGTTCTTAAGCGAATATAGGCGATATAGGCGATGGTTTGCATTTAATTGCGAATATACGAAAAAAACCAAACAGGACGCAAGTAGAAAATTTGAGTTGTTTTCCTTTCCTTACTTATTTAGTATTGAAGAACTCTAAATGTTATACCCACCAATTACTTCAATAAATTTCAATGAAAATAAGCTATAAAAAGATTAGGAAAATCCAGAATATTGTAGAATACATGACATGTAGAGATCGAAAAGAAAATAAAACGCTATTATTTTTTTTTGCTTGTGTTTTTGTATTAACAAGAGAGAGGGAGGGACACAGAGTGCTTTGCTACAACAAAAACATTATGTATATAAAATAATGACAAAGATATACATGTGTAATACTATATGTATTGTAGTGGATGCATACGACGGTATGCGGTCACACTACAATATATATATATATTAATAATATAATATTATAATAAATAATGTTGACATAAAAGGTCAAGAACTGATCACCGCGAGAATTTTCACCTTCCCTTCTTCCTATCGACAATGGCAGACCACACGTACGTTTATCGAGAACCGTAAACCAATTTCGGTTTGTAATATTAAGCTTAACAATCTTAAACAAAATTGTCAAAGCTTAGATAAACTCAGCAAATCAAGTAAATTATAAAACTTGAAAAGGCTTCTGAGACAAGTGATATCATTTTTTATACCAATTACGTTGGATGTATTTCGTATTAATAAATTGATGCACATGCCTTTCATCTCCATGTTAACTCAATTTAACTGCTCCCGTTCTTTTCTGGTAATAAGCACTATAAAACAACAACCATACTACTACTGATTATAAATGTATCAAACAATTTCAAATTTGACGACTTATCGTGTAACTGTCACTTGGCTGTTACGATAACAAAATTATTTTTCTGTTGCTTTGGAGTATTTGCCATCAGATTCCAATAATAAAACAAGAATTGGAGAATGTCAAAAAAATTGACTTTGGCCAGCAAAAATGGTTTTGCGGGCCATAGTACAATTTTAGGGTGCGTCTTCAGTTTCTGCGGGACTAAAATTAGGTCCGTGCTGCATATGAAAGGATAAGTCGAACACCGCATATGGATAATACCCAAGGCTGCCAGTGGTCGCGGATTCGAATCTCAGTCCGGTAGATCGGTATCTTTCAAGTAGGTATATTGTTATAAATAATTATTTGGACTTCTGTTAGTTATGGACTCATTTTTTTAACCTTTGGACTCCTCATTGATAGTCGAAAACTGGATTGCGACTGATTTTTATTTGACATTGCTATTGTTTCTTGAAAGTAAAGTCTTTGTAATTACAATAATTATGTTCTCTATTCTTATCGGCTATTATATCCGTTCTCTTCGCCATTCATACGTAAAATAATAAACTGCATCTGCATCCATCTTGGCGGCGTCATCCATTAAGATCAATTCTAGTATGTCCCTAAAGGCTAATGGGTGCTTCTCATACGCGCTTACTGAATGTGTAACTTATAAACAGAGCAGACGTCCCCAATAATCTACTAAGTATAAAAATCCTAAAAACTACCACTTTCACCGCTAAATATACGTACGATTTACTAGCGAACTACGCAACAACTTAGACATATTCATTTGGCGCTCCATTTAGTCGGAAATTCGGGCTCTCCTTTCAGAAATTGAATCAATTTAAATAATTGAATACATCCACGGTCGTGATGTGGCGCTTTGGAGGGTGACTTCAATTAGCTTTATCAAAATTCTCTAAACCGGCAGGCGCGTCTTTAGTTGTGTGTTACCTTTCTGGATATGTAAACTATCTCACCCTCTGTTGACCTCACTACTCGTTGAGGTCTTATTGAGGAGTCTTTTTACTTTGTATTGCTGTTTCATAAATTTTACTTCCCATGATTGGTGAGAATGTTGGAAATCTTAAAACAACGCTTCATCCGCTTTTACCGGATCAAACATCAATGTTCATCATCGCATCTGATTATCAATATTTTCCCATCACTAAAACCTTAAAACGGTTTCTAAATAGGGAGTTCCAATGAGGACTTAGGAGAGATATATTTAAGCATTAAGTTATTCCCGTTGTGGTGGCGAATGTCTTAGAAAGTAGAACTGGACTTTATGTCCACCGCGTTTATTTATTCTATTGATTTTGTTAGGGAAATTGATCATAAATAATGGTCAGCGAATGCTTTAAACCATTAGAGGGGAAACCCGTTTGTTGGGCCCCTATATTTTTAAGGTCCCTTATTCCACGTCAGAAAAAAGCATTATAAACCATTACATGTTTCTCATCACTCCCTCTATCTTATTTATTCGTTTATTTATTTATTCAGCTATGTGCAAAAATTTATCAGCCGATACAAACGATAATTTATAGGTAAACAAAAATAGCAAAACGTGACAAGCATTATTGCTGTAGAAATGAAAAAGTAACCAAAAACTAGGTTATAGAAAGAATCATAGCGATCCTCATGAAATAGAAATAATTCGGTAACCAGAAAAAGGAATCGGTGTGTTACCAGCAAGATGGAAGTAAGGATGCTAGTGGCGTATACATAAAACAGCAGCGTTATATAGAACCCAGTGAGAATCAAAGAAAGACAGACTAGTATTATATATAGTACAAAGTACCCTGAAAGGTAGCTGTGCGGCAGTGTGACGAGTAAATTGCTTCATAGTGCCTCGTAAATCTACCAGGCTTATTAAAAGCGATTCCCTGAAGTAGAAACAGGGAATATATTATAACTTCGATTAATTTAACAATTAAGACAACCCGCCAACTATCGTGCTTCTACGTCCCGGGGTGGGTATGTCAATGAGCATCAACCAGTTTTCATAAGCTCCTAATAAGAATACCAGCCTGAACCCCATAGCGCAAAGAGTATAAAGCGTTGTTATACGGATTCGATTAAGTCAATGTGACATCTGCAACTTAGTGTCAGATGAGTATTACAAAATTGGTCGAGCAAAAGCAATATATAACATAATATTTTATAACATAAGGCCATAGAATTCTTTATCTCGTCTCTTAATAAATCTCAGACGCGATTCAGCTTTACTGCATCATGATTCAATATGATTCAACAGGATAGCTTATAGCATTTTTTCAAGTTTAGTAACGTACCGTTCACCCTACACCATTCAATCAATTTATTGACGTCTGACTGAAGTTAAAAGACACAATGGCTTGTAGTTAGTTCGCAAACATCAAGCACCTAGACTCCTTGATACATATAGAAGAATTATTTAAAAATATCGTAAACATAAGCGGGCCAAAGTGACCTTGAGGCAACCCCAGCAAAACCTGAATCAATCTTGAATAAGGAAAACGAAAAAAAACACCTTTCCGTACCTTTCGATAGATAATTACCACTGCACACCGATGTCAGAAATCACCAATCTCCTTAGCTTTCGAAGTAAAAAATGATGATCGACTCTGTCAAACGCTTTCTAACGTTTGCTTACATCCAGGAAAAACTTCAAATATTTAAAAATTTAAATATTTCGGTGGCAAAGCAACTTTTCTGGACTGAACAAACACACTATGATCACTTCTCCCTGGGAGCAAACTCTGCGCGTGGGGATTTTAATGTCCCTACTTTTGAGGGAGATGGTGCGGCCTTGTGGCCAAACCATATTTTTCAAATTAAGTTCTGTATATTTAGAGATGATAAGCAGCCAAATTATGAAATGGAATGAGGACGGAGTGTGTAGTGATGTTCTTTGAGTGAGATGAGCTCCGCAAGTGGAATGTAACGTTTTTCCTTTTTCCAAATTGCGATGTGACACTTTTCCAGATATCTTACTTGTTGTCTTTTCTCTTATTTGGACATAATGCACTTTTTGTATTAGCTATTTTGTAGAAACAGTTACTAGTTTTGTTTGTGTTTTCCATTTTGAAATGATTTCGTATTGAATTTTAGATTTCAAATATCGAAAATTTATTAAGGTGTCACTTCTGAAAACTTTCACAGGGTTTTTTATCACAGTTCAGCGTAATATTTGAAATAATTGCCAATAAGCAAATAAGGATTCTTCTTCCCGATCCGAGAAAAGTTAGTGTTTCAAAACAAAATTATAGCGCACCGCGTGACCTTCTTCTTCTTCTGTTATTCAGCAAATTCGTCCATGAATTCAGTAATTTTTTTTTAAGTTTCTTTTTCTTGTTCAAGACATTGAAACTGATATTTTTCACAAAAAAAGTCAATCCGAGTTATCCAAAGCGAATTCTCGTATTCCACCAGTTCTTATTATTTTCGGCCTTTAATACTATTGTTAATATTAATGCGTATAAATTTTAGAATAAATACTTTCAACACCTGTTGACAATTCAAAGTTCCAAGTATTATGAAATTATTGTAATTGATTTTACAATGGAAAGTCAAATGAAATAAACGCAATGATCAATTTGAGAAAACTTTTTTTGGGGTTTTTTCACAAATAAAATATTTTCATTCGATTTGAGAAAGCGACTACAAAATACCCGCGAACCACAAATTAATTTAAAAAAACCGACTTTTTCGCAATAATAATATTTGAATAATCGTTTAGCTCATTAACTGAGCCATTCTATTTTTCCAAACAAAAAAACAAAAAAGTATTATATATTTAAAAAAAATATAGATCTTCCCATCACTGATAATACTTTAAATCCTAAAATCCAATTAATAATACTTGGTTTTCACGAAAGCGTCATATCCAATTTCATTTTTATAAAAACATTGTGTCTGATAGACTTCATGAGAAACCAAATAATAATGGCGAATATCACGCAGCCTCTTGCAAATTCGTCCTGTATTTATTCTATTTTTTCCTTTTCGTATTATCATGATACTATCATAAGTTGAGAAACAATAAAGGAGACAATTCCAATTTTCGACTAAAAATACTTTGGAGCTACTCTGTCAACTTTTTCACAAATAAAAAATATAAAGTTACTGATTATTGATTATTAATTTAAAATTTTAGGCGTCGTTCATTCCGCATTAAATTGGAAATTTGGCTTATTCTATTTTCTATTCTTTTTTACCTTAATAGTTTAAAAATTCAAAATTTTCTTTTTAGGAAAGAAAGAAAAAGGATTTGGAATAAAACAATGTTTTCGAAATGTGCTAATTATCTTGGCTTCCGTCTGCCATTCACAGCAAGCCTATTCCTAAAAGAGTCCGTAAGGTACAATTCAGAATATAAATCGCAAATCAGCTACAGGTATAATTTACGGAAGAAATGCGCTAAAGCTACTGAGCCCCGATGCGACCCCAATTCTGAAAGAAGAGAAGAAACACTTGCGAAGAAAAATCTACATGCCACATATCCCGGAACTGGCATGTGGAAACATCCTGAATGGTGCAGTAGAACCTGCGGAAACTTGAGCGTTCGAATGGATGAACTTTGCTACGAATCAAGCGATAAAAAACGCAAATATTCACAAACGTGGGTATCTTGCCCTCCACTGAAGATAATCGAGGTAAAAATGTGCTCGACGGAAATTCCAACAAAACCCATGCCAACAAGACCTAGGCGAACAAAGACAGAATATCCCCCACGGAAAAGGGACGAACTCCAACTATGCGGAATAGCTCGCAAAGTGTCCAATAAACATAGAGAGTGGTTGCCGTGTAAAGGCCTTTTTCCCAAAAAACATAGAATGCCATGTTGCTATAAGGCGGAGGGATGTGATTTCGCGCGTCCCGACCCTACCTGCCACATATCCATTGGGCCGTCTCTTGCTCGCTGCAAAAAAGAACCCGCACCTTACCCCTGTTACTCCGAATGTCAGAAGGTTTGTAGATTGGATACAAGTATGGATCCCCACTGCACTACAGATCGAAAAGTCGAAATGTGTGCAGCTTGGCAAGAGTTGAAGAGACGTCTTTCTCTTCGCTTACCGCCTGGTCATCCTACAAAGCCAGATCCAGATGTAGATTAAAAAATATGTTTCCCTTAAGTAATGTGCAGCGTTGGTATTGCATTACGACACACCCGTTATCCAAAGCGTGGAAACGCCAGCATTGCAAAATAAAAAAAATATGACTTATTTTCTATTTTGCAACGCTTGCGGCATATCAGCAAAACAGCTGATGCTTGTTTACAACGGCTGCATTTGCAGATGTTAGTAGTGACAAAATGTTTCTAAATCGAATTGTGGTTGTGGCTGCTAAACGATATATGAGCGAAGCAAACGCAACAATATTTGCTTTGAGCTCGGCTTATGGTAAATGTGGTGTTTCAGTGATACGAGTTTCGGGACCGCACACTAGAGAAGCACTTCGTGCTATCGTTGGCAATAAAAATGATTTCAAAGCTCGCGTCGCTTACTTGCGTGCTTTATATAGGCCGGAAACAACAGAAATGATAGACAAAGGTCTAGTTCTATGGTTTCCAGGCCCATCGTCGTACACTGGCGAAGACTGTTGCGAATTTCAGGTACACGGATCTACGGCCGTCATTGCAGCTTTGTTAGAAAATTTGGGAAAGCTGCCCGGCCTGAGACCCGCTGTACCAGGAGAATTTACAAGGCGAGCATTTATCAATAATAAATTAGATTTGACAGAAGTAGATGGATTAGCGGACTTAATACATGCCGAAACCGAAGCGCAAAGAAAACAAGTAAGATTTTGTTTTTTAATAATAAATAAAATAAAAAAATAATAAATTAAAACATTCTTCTATAGGCTCTATTGCAAAGCAGTGGCTCCCTTTCAAGGTTGTATGGCAATTGGCGGAAAGTTTTAATACGATGTGCTGCACATTTGGAGGCATACATAGACTTTGCCGAAGACGAAAACATTGAAGATGATGTAATAACTAATCTTACTAATGATTTGAAGGCTGTACGTGAGCAAATTAGCGATCATGTAAACGATCAACGTCGAGGTGAAATTTTACGCGATGGAGTACGTACAGTAATTGCGGGAGCCCCAAATGTGGGAAAAAGTAGTTTTCTGAACCTGGTGTGTCAACGCGAAGTTTCCATAGTAACCGAGATCGCCGGTACTACGCGAGATATAATTGAGTTAACTCATAATTTTGGTGGTTATCCAGTACGATTTACCGACACTGCCGGTCTACGGCTTACAACACAGGATCAAGTTGAGCTAGAGGGTATTAAACGAGCCAAAAAGTGTATACAACAAGCCGATCTTATACTTTTTCTATTAGATGCATGGGAACTAAATAAGTATCAAGTACATACCAAACAAATACTGGATGATTACCTTAAAAAGCATTATCAAAACTTAGATTTACATGAAAGTATGCTTTTAGCACCAAGGCGTGTACAATTTATAGCTAATAAAGCAGATCTACTCAATCCTGAAGAGCTACAAATTATGAAAAAAATTCCGGAATTGATATGCATTTCCTGTAAAGGAAACGGAGAAGTTAAGGAATTTCTAAATGCATTTGAAAATCTGCTCAAGGAACTGTAAGTATTATTTTGTAAATGTCAATGAAACCTTATCATTCGTATATTTCAGATGCGGTACTCCTTTAGCTGAAGCTCCTCGTCTCAGCCATGTCCGTTACCGCCAACTTTTGGAACAATGCGTTCAGCATATGACGCTTTTTCTAACCAATTATTCGCCAGAAATCTATAAGGACATGGCGATATCCGCACAAAAATTGCGCCAAGCTATCAGATGTATAGAGATAATCATCGGTCATGTTAGCACTGATAATATTCTTGATGTTGTTTTTAAAGATTTTTGTATTGGCAAATAGCCGGATAAAACAACAACTCGTTTCTTTAGTTACGATCGTTGTTGCGGGAATTCTTACAACCGATTAATGCGAAGTTGTCGACAATGTTGCAGCAGGTAGTCCAGAGATCGAATTACAGTTTTCAATGAAAATGGAATTAAGAATCCATTGGCACAAAATTATATAAATAAGATTCGAAATTTAGCATAACGAAATTGAATATTAAGAAGCTAAGGCGATTAAATGAAATTGCTTGTAATAGTTATGTAATAAAATGTCGAATCTTATTTATATTAATTACAATGCAATAAACGAAACAAAGTGAAATACAATGAAAAATTTGTTATTTTATTAGATGATTATGTTAAATGTCGTTATGTCTCTTGTTAAAAAGGAAAAGAAGATAGTCTAATGATAATTAAGAAATGTTCATCTTTAATCAGAATATATGTCGCTGTTCTGACTATTGCCCATTACGTTAATTGCAAGGATTGAAATTGCAAGGTGTATTGGAGGGTTTCGTTTAGTCGGGTTTCAATATTTTTTGGGGTTCACATCTTATTATCAGTCATAATGGGAAGTGAATTTATATTCTTTCTATGAATTCGAAGCAATTTATCCAAGGAAAATATTCGCAAAGCTTTACCTCCTATGAAAAGTAAAATAAATAAGTAATTAAGAGAGCCATATATTTATCTCGTCTTACTTTCCTTTTTACAACTACACTCGAGTATGACGTGTTTCTATAAATTCCATTTTTAGTAACATGTTCATTTTAAAGTTCGTAAGGTTAAAAACTTTTAAAAAGCTTCACGTTTGAAATAAGCGCTCCTTCCTAGGCGCACAACCTCTAACAACAATTGTTAAGGCAATATTAGTAAAAAACTGCTTGTCCATGTAATACCCATTCTGATACGTCGCCAAATTTTTGCTATAAGTATGGACTCCAACCGGCCACAATCGCTTTATGATTATTATTAACCGTACACTTTGCAATCGTCAATCCTTCTTTGTATATGTTGTCAAAACAGTAAATTCAAAAACTTCACAAAATTATTAATATTATATTAATTATTTCCATCGATTCTGTTTCACGTTAATACAACAAATATTTCTTTTTCTATTTACTATACATTTTTTGATTTAAAAATTCATAAATACAAAATTTTCTCTTTTCGTAAAACCAGATAAATTCAGCAGTGAACAATGTATTCGAGATGTGCTAATTATGTTGCTTGCCGTTTGCCTTTTGCATCAATATCATCTCAAAAAGACAGCAGAAGATATAATTCAGGGGGAAGAAGAGGTTCAAAGATCATGAAGAAATTAATGAAGAATCTGAAGTGTATTAAAATTATCAAGCTCAAATGCGATCCAGATGATCCATTCGTTTGCTTGGGGAAAGAATTGCTGCCTACCGAACGCTACGCTCGTCCAGAGGAAAAAGGTATGTGGAAATATCCCATATGCTGTGGTAGAGTCTGCAGAGACCAGCCTCCTCGCTTGGATGAATTTTACTATCAGATGAGCGATAAGAAACGCAATTACCCACAAACATGGGTTTCTTGCCCTCCAATCACTACGATAGATATAAAAGTATGTCCCGAGCATCATCAAATAAAACCGATGCCCACAAGACCGACGCGAACGAAAGAAGAAATACATGGAAAGAAGGGAGTGGATAATCAAATGTGCAAAAAAACTGCTTGCAAATTGTCGAATAGACATAGATGGCTGTTGCCGTGTAAGGGTCTTTATCCAAAACAACTCCAACAACAAAGGGCAGAATGTTGCTTCAAGGCAGAAGGGTGTGCTAGTCCGCGTATTCCTCCTAATTGCAGAATAACTAGTTCTCTTTCTGATTGCAAAAAGGAACGCACACCTTATCCCTCCTATTCCGAGTGCCAGAAAGTGTGTAAATGGGAAGTACCGATCGATCCCCATTGCGACACTATGTATCAAGCCGAAATGTGTGAAGTATGGGCAGAGTATAGGAGACGCCTTGCCTTAGCTGGCGGGAAATCGAGTCTGCATCTGTAATAAGAGAAACGGTTTGAAACTTTCTAGTCGTTAAGATAGTAATATGTGAGTGAGTTACTTTTACTCATTTGTCCCCAAAATATTTGTTGTAAATTATGAGATTTCACAGATATCTACGGCGACCACTTCTTTACAGATTTAAAAAGTTCCGAAGAATTTTTGCATGTGGTTTAGCGCTTAATTGACCTTGACATGCCCATTCAGAACGTAAATTAAAAATGTTTATGTAAATGTTTATGAAAATTCGCATTGGAACATTTCAGATTATTAGCTGAAGTATTGGGCTTTACGCTATTCGGCTACTGAAGCACATCGACTTCTGACTGAATGCTCGTCCGTAATCGGAATACTTGAAGATGTACCCATGTACAAAAAGTAATGCCTGGCTGCGAGACATATCAAGCTAATTTGGCGTATGTTTTGTTTTCACATGTTTTGATTTTTCTTTGGAAATGAACAGAAATTGAATTACGAAATGGTTTGATGCAAAAGGCAGGGCATTAACATGATGAAGCCTTGTTCACACAAAAATGCAGAAAACCGGATATTTTAGTTGAGCGGGTTGGGGCCTTAAAAAGCTAAGGTTTACGAAATAGCTCGATAGGATTTAAACTGTTTCCAACTGAAATATCCAATAAAAATAAAATATTGAAAAAATTTTCTCCGAAAAGTGATCCAAGAATTTTTATATTGATGCATCGAAATAATTGGCGTCGTTGTTTTGATTCAAATGGGGAGTGTAACTCAATTTGATTCAAAAGAATGTCGATGGATGGGTATAGCACTTTCAATGAAGGATGCACTAGAAGAATCTCCTAAAGAGATGAGTGTTTGGGATTTGTATGCGTTTTGTTTTGAAATTTCCAAACAAATTGACTGGCTGAATTGGTCGATGTTTGTTGTTATTTGTGTAAAAATATAAGGGGAATTGTGTTGTTGTTTACCTTATTAATTTTATTATTAATCTTGGGCAGCATCAATAATTGACTAACGCCTAGTATATAATTTCGTAATTTCTTTAATTTTACAAGGTAGCTTAAAATTAAACCGTCATAATTTTTAAACAAAGTCTTCGCTAAATTCCCTGTTAAAAGGCAAAGCAGAGTTTCTTATAAAAAATGGCAGCTCTGTTAAAAGGTTAAATGGTTCAATAATACAATAAATGCAATAAACTTCCAGTATCAAATACTCATCATAAAAATCATTAACTTTTAACAATTAAATACTAATTATTAACAATTATCGATTTACCTAAAATAACAGCCCTGTGTACTAGAGTTTATTGTTAATGAAAATGGGGGACTCTTGCCGACGCCTTTGCAATTAATATAAAGTATTTCTGTAATTAGCATAAAGTATTACGTTCTTTCTGTAAATAGCATAGAGTTGAACATGCAATTCTCATTATCGGACTCTTTAAAGTCTGTTAAAGCAACAATCCCTAACTTCTCATTTTTTATTTGAAATAACATTGTGTTGTTAACGTGTTGGTTGCCAAGCTTATGCAAGTTTGCAATGGTTTAGGAGTTCACTTGCAACCTGGATCTGTTCTTGTTGCGGGTGTGCTTCTGTGCTAGCTGTGTACAAGCTGTTTTTTCTTACCCTTTTTTATTTATTTATGCATAAATTATTATTTTTAACTTTTTAATTTAGTTTTAAACTTACTTTGTTATTATTATTCTTCTTTTTTTCTTCCTTTTTATTGTATGCTAGTTTAAAAACGATTAGTATAAGATTTTCCATTAAAATACACCGAATCCGCCTGTAATTTTCTTTACTTGAATATCATGTATAAATGAGTAAAATAAAATAATAAAAAAAAAAAAAAATTTAACGGAGTGAGATTGAAAAATTCATAGAAACATTAAAAAAAAAATTAATCAGAATAATTAATTAAAAAAATTCATAGAATATCGAAAATCGTGATAAAACAAAATAATTCGTGTTAAAAGAAATGTTTTTCTTAATCAAATTTCATTTAAATAAAATTTTTGTAAAAGGAGAATTGGATTGGAGATTGTTAGTCCAGGAGATCATCTTGGAAGCTTAAATTGCAAAAAGTCGAGTAAGCAAAGTCTATTTTTAAGCGGGCTCGAGACTTAGAAATTGTTAAGGCTTTTTTAAGGGAGCAGACTTCCCCGTTTACTAGCGATAAGCTTTATTAGATTTTAACCGGATGTACAATGGTCGAAAGCTCTTTTGTAGTATCCCTCTAAGGCTTGAGCGTCATTTATAATTTTCTTCAAAAAACAAAGCGCCTCTATTTACTCTACTCTGATCGTATTTATAGGCAGGCTTATCACTTTCCTTGACCATTTAGCGAAATAGCACTAATATTGGTAGGATTAAATTGTGGTTTGAGAAGCTAAAACTAAGAAATCAATCCAAAAATTACAATACCAAAATTAATGTGAAAACTGATAATCATTTCGAAGTTGATTTGCACAAAAAGAATTTTAAAAAAATTAACGATATCATCACAAACGCTTTACCATTATTGATTGTTCCATAACTTGCACGACTTTTTGAAAAACTCTCGTATCAAAAATTACACATTAGTTTCATGCAAAGACATGCTTTCCATGGAAGTTCGGATATTGAACGAGGCCCAAAACATCATACGACTTCCCAATATTTTTTTTATTTCTCAGTTTCCACAAATTAGAAATTATACTTCGTTACATGAGAACACTTATCTATGTTACGGACCAAAAACTAGACTTGTATAATCCAAATTTCCTACTGTTGATTTTCTTGGTTATTCAGCTACTGTCGACTAATTTTCACCATAACGTATCGAAACGTAACGTAAGAAATGGATCCATGCGATTCAAATCTTGGCCACTTAATTTTTTCATAAACAAATTTTCTTCACAAGAGCTTAACGACTAAAGCTTTTTTGCACACAAGAGTTTACATTTTCTGAGAATGCTTACATACTTGGGTAAAATAAAGCACGTCAGTACACCAAATTCCATCAATATATTTAAAAAATTACGACTAATAGATTGAACACGGGGACTAACATGGGCAGACATGAAATCAGAGATTTAGAATCATTTTCTGAATCGATCCATGCAATAAAAGGTGAATCTATATTAATCCCTTTTTGGGTATTACATACGTCCGCAAAAAAGAAAATTTCTTCAAGGATTTTAAGCAACATTTGGTGTCATCTTTCGTAGTGCTTCGACATAGTTGAGGACTTTTATTTTAAAATGCAAAACTATATCACGTCATAATTGTTTGAGGCTTCAAAAAATCGTCCTTTACGTTTTCAATCTCTTAGAAACTCTGAAATCGTCTCCTTAAGAACAGCTGATTTTGACATATCATGGTATTGTTATTAAAGCAAGTCTTAGCTGTAGCCTACACACTTAAATCTTGTGAATTTTGGAAAAAAAAGGAGTTAAACTTATAAATAATGGGCGAATTGATGAAGGAATTCGATAGCATCAATTTTAGTGTAGACAAGTGTAAGTATGCATTCAAGCAAACAAATAGCTTTGTTCGTTATACATATATACAAGGGCTCATCTTTAAATTGTTGGACTGTTGATTTTTTAGTCTTATCCGGCAAAATAGATTAAATATTTCTTATTGTCCATGTTTTCGACGCGACACATACGCCCATTTTGTTATTCGAGTTATGCCGTGAACTTCAGCAATATGAAGAGGACAAGAAACTAAAACGGTTTCACTTCGCATCTAGCACTTTGTACATATGACAAAAGGGGCATAGAATTTAAAACACACAGGGTAAACGTCTGCATAAACATTACCTTTGTGACAATACAACATTTGATAGAGATGCTTATTAAATCCTAGGAAAATAAAAAGTCGATGTCTCATTTCATTATATAGCTTTGTAATTGCAAACAAATCTAAAGACAATTATTAAGGAACTTTAAAGGATTAAAAAGCTCGATTTTTCCTTTTTCTTATTATTGACGACGAGTAATCAGACACAACTGACTGCACAATATAAATACAGCATGCAAGTAAAAAAATCTTTTATGTCATAGATACAAAGCAACTAGTAAAAGAGTGTGTTGGTGGCGCCGACTTGCAAAAATGTAAAAAAGAAATTCATACGTACCGAGATCAGACTTCATCCACGCTAAAGAAATCGGTTTATGCAAATTATATGCAATTTATTGAAACCGCCAAAGAGATATCACGTAAGTACTCTTATAAATCTTGCCGCTTTTTATCACTATTCCCACAATTTTGTGTATAGATCTTGAATCTGAAATGACTCAAATGTCTTTACTGTTACAAGAGCAACATAATATTTTATCATGTCTTACCGATGGCAAAGGTGTCAGCACTCAACGCGAAAAGGATATAGAAACTTTACAGGAAAATGAGAATACTCATGCTACTCGTGTCATTAAGGAGATGGTTCAAAACTTTACTGGAAAACTGGAAGGGAAAACATTTTTATACGAAGGTGCTTTAATGGAATTGGATAATAATGATTACAGGCCCATCCAGAGAGTATTCTTCTTCTTATTTAACGATGTCCTAATAATTTGCAAAGTGAAACACGATAAGTAAGTGCACATCGTAGCGCGTTCCATTCAAATATTGCCTCGACTTTGTTTTCAGAAAACTGGAATATGTGGTTGATTACGATCCGAAAAAAATTGCGGTCATCAATATCAAAGACCTGGATGGTGTTAAGAATGCCATTAATATTATCACACCGGACGGCTCCAAGATATTTCAAAGTATAACAGCAGCCGGCAAGAAAGAGTGGATAGAACAATTAGAAGTGGCTTTTCGCTGGGATCAGCCTGGTCAAAAATCCAAAAAAGGCCCAGCTCCACAACCACCGAAACGCAAGTCGCAAGAAACTCCTATCAGCAACAAGCATCCTTCAATTGATCTTAGCCCTTATAGTGCTCAGACTCAGATTAAGGCTGCAGAAAACTTCGGTCCCGAATGGATATCCACAGCCAATGAGGAAGTGCAAACCCTTATTGCACAGCGCCATTTTGAAGATGCTGAATGCTTAATTAAACGTTGTCAAGAATATTTGGCTCAAGACAAAACATTTGTAAATGCTTTGGAATTTGAAGAACGTGTCCGACAACTGGAAAAGCAACTAATGGATGTTTTACTTAAGGAATTGTCTAAATGTCATGCTCGAAATTTACAAGTGGCTTTAAGGTCGTCCCGTCGTTGTTCACAAATTCTAGTTAATATGGGTAAAGCACGCCAAGCATGCGGTACTGTTCTAAAAGTTTGCTCCATAGCTTTGCGTACAGCGCAAAGAGAAGCACGTCGCAATAATAGTGAAATTTCCGAGTTATTTTTTTGTGATTTAGCTCAGGTTGCCTGCGATTTTATAAATGTTTTTGAAAACCAACCAGCATGCGTTAGTGGTAAGCAGGAAAGTTATTTACAATTATTTATATGTTTATGACATGGCAATTTTTCAAGCTCTGGTTGTTTGGTGTAATGCTGAATTACAATATTTTGCTAATCAACTAAAAAAGCACTACTTAACTAAAGGTAGTCATCTGGAGGCTATAGCCAAGTGTGTAGAAGGTGTGCGTAACCCGTGCGCAAAGCTAACAGAAATCGGTTTAGATCTTTCCTATCATCTCGAAGGTTTATTAAGAGCCGATCTCGATGAACTTATAAGAGAATCGAGAACACGCCTTTTAGAGACAATTGGCCGTACAGAAGATGTCTGGCAGCCTTACAATTTACATACGAAAACAAATTTAAAACGTTTACTCATGGAATTTGATAATTTAGGCATGGATATGCGTGCCCATGCTACGGGAGATACTTGGATTAATTTAACTCAATCCACGGTAAACTTTACGAGACACTTCCTGCAAGTGGTCAATCATTGTGCTTATTTGTCCAAAAGTGAAGCTTTATCTCCAAGCTGTCAAATATTATTAAGCGACTTGCTACAAGCTCAACTAGCGGTCAAACCAACCACTGGTCTAAGTGTTGACGTAAGTATACTTTCTGAACTTTCATTAAATGTGTTTATTCGTGAACAGTGTAGACCTCCATATCAATTAAGCACTGTTGATATTTTCGTTCGTCTGGAATTAGCATTGCAAGAAATGCAATGATAAAATTATCAAAAAGTAAATATTGAAATATTGCAAATTGATACATATGTTTGCTGTCCCTATCCGCTTTCAGCTAAAATGAAGCCTTTGAAACTTGCTTGTTAGCCTTAGAGTTCTTAATATATTAGTCTAAGTCTGTTAATTATTAGTGCATTATTGTAAAGAAAGCCTATTAAGTAGATTGAATTCGATAGTGTTGACGAATCGTCAAGAAGATTTAAATACCTGCCTCTATTTAAAGAAGAACTTCAAAAAGGCAAATTTGATTACACTGCTATGCAGGTTGGTCAATCTTTTCATTTTAATAAAGATACTGCACAATCAGGGAATATCATTTTGTCTGTAGTCGTGCAAGTGCAAATAATTTTTTTTTTATGGATTTGGGAATAGAGGCATTATGAGTTGACGTTGCACCATAGGCATATCCTTTATCAGCTTGACTCATCTTCTAGCCTACGTGTAAGGACTTCTAATGTCAATATTTTAATTTTTGCGACCGGGATAATGTTTATCATAAACAGACAAAACGACTGAAAGATGGCCAAACTTTTATGAATAGATTGATACTTGAAACTTGGTTTTTACGAGAAAATGTGTTAAAAACTTAGTTTCTATTAAAAATGTTGAGAAAATAGAAAGTTTCGTCTCTCCGATCCAGAAATTGACTTAACACATGCAAGCGATCGAGATTTCTAAGCTACTATCATCTAAAGAAGACACATTGTTTTCGGCACTTAACGACAGAAGGCGGCCTCCAGAAGAATTTATCCTTACAATTATCCTCGCGGAACTTTGGTGTTTCACAGACCACTGACATCTTTTATGCGTCTTAGAAAATGCGAATTAATTAAATTGTTTTCGTAATTTGTTTGCCTGTTGTCGTCTTTACTCGTTATCATGTTCATTCTAACGGGCCAACATGGACCATCTTTGTCCACCGTCCTCAAATCGCTTAGTAAACCAGTTGGTGGTTCTTAATACAGCGTACTCAGATAGACTCAATTTTTGTAGAGACTTTGCAATGATTTAGTAAAGCACAGTGAGAATCGAAATTTATACGAACTGCATCTGCTTCTGTCTCCGTCCACATCGACCGCTTCTAGAAAGTATGTAATAAGAAAATCTACCGCATCCGGTCATAATCAGTTACCAAATAATTACCTGACCATTAGAACTGAAGTGAAATTTAGAACCGAATTTTAGGTCATAAAAAATCCGTTCCATCAAATTTAAAACACAAACTAAATTTTAATATTTTCAATACTGGAAAACTAATTACATTATTTGTGTTACGTTACGTTGTGAAGTTTATTCTTAAACTTTTATAAAATCGGCTGAGTCGATTCACTCTCATAAAAGGCAAAATAAATACAAACTGATATTCTTTCGTTACCTATCAGTGATCTCTATGAAATGCTGACAAGTTATATAAAAGAACGAATTTAAATATACAGGTTAGGGGATACGTATGTCGGGCAAAGTCTTCTCGTAATCAAATAATAAATAATTCCACTTGGGCCGTGGATAACTTAATTTTTGTTTGTTTTTGTTTCTAGCCCAATTTTGTGGTAAAAAACAAACAATTCCTCGTTGAAGAACTACTGCCAGTAGCTTTAAATAAGTTTCGGGAAATTAGTGGCAATGGTGGAGAGTTATTATCAACATTGCAACAGCAAATGCGTAAGCAACATGCTCCGATACCAAAAAGACGAAATGTCTATCAGACTGATGTATTTTAAAAATGAGAGGCCACCGTTTTTTTTTTTTTTTTCATTTATAATTGGATTACACATAAGTTTTTATTTTTCATTTTTTTTTTTTTTTTTTATCATCAATTGTTATCATTATAGTTATACATAATTAAATTTAAGATTTTTTGTTGCTTCTCTAATTTCTTCCTCTTTTATATATATATATGTATATATATATATATACATGTATATATATATATATATATATATATATTTATATTAAATTTCTATAATATATAAATTATATACATAGATAACCACGTGAATTAAACTTTTCAAATATTACTTTATTTGCATTTAAGATATTTGCATTTTTACGAAACTTTCATTTTATTGTTTTTTTGCTATGTTTGCAATTATTGTAAATTAAAAATATTTTATTATTTAGTAGCAATAATGCTTTAAATTTTAATTACACAGGGTTATGAGGTTTAGATAAAAGTAAAAAAAGAAAAATAAAAATAATAATAAAACAAAAAGCAAGGTAAAGATGTTTTAAAAATTTGTTTGTCTATCTCTTTAACGCCTGTATGAAGACATTATAAAATATATTTTGTATTTTATTTATTATCTATGTATATATGTTACATTCTAAAAAAAAAATTACTTAAAATAAAAACGAAAACATATATGTCTGATTTGTGGATGATTAATGACTTATTTTTTACTTAAGTATATTTGTTAAGCAAGTAAGGAGGGTGTAGTAGCAGAGGAGTAGTTTATCGTCTAAAAAAACCTAACCGGTAAAGCAAAACTTAGCTGAAACTTAATAAAAACTTCCATTAAACGTAAGTATTTCAAAAAAATACACTTTGCTATTTGAAAATAGTTGTAATGTTTCTTATATTTATATTTAAAAAACATTTTTTTTTTTTTGCTTTCTGTTAATATATATAAACTTTTTCATCTTATTTATATGTATATGTTTCTATAAAGATGTCTAATATTAAAAAAAAACTAACATCTAAAATATATAAGCCGGTTGTTTGTTGTTGTGTCATCGTCATGTTATTCTATGCCGCTGGTTCTTAATAAATGACTGATTTTGGGGGATTTGATTTTTAAATGAAAATTTCGTGTACAAAAAATTTTAAAGTAGCTGTCTTTCTCCTGGGGTTGCTGTTTGTTATTGTAATAAAATACTGTTTACCGGTATTCTTGGATTAAAGAAAATTCTTTATACATTTCTTAATTTTTTGTTTTTTTTTTATTTCATATGCGCATTCACTTCCATCTTCTAAATTATAAACCATTATGAGAATAAATTGGTTTGTTGTTTTGTTACTTATAGAATTTATTTATTTTCAAGACTTCTTTGTTTGTTTAATCACTATCATTGCCATACATTACTTTATTGAATTGTAGAAGATGCAGTACTAAAAAAAGTAAAAAACTAACAATAACAAAAAATACACGAACACATGGAAAGTAATCAGCGACAGCAGCAGCGCATAATTGCTTAAACTGTTCTTTATCTAACATTGTCACTGCCCTTCTTGTTCTACTTTCATCTTACTTTTCTGTTACCGCTCTAGGCCGGCGTTAATAATTTTGTTTTGAAATTTTTATCTAAACTTCCATTTGTTTTTCATTTTTGCGTATGTGTTTGGTGGTGTGATGGTGATATCTTAACTTACTTAAAATCTAAAAAAAGAATTTTTTCCCAATTCATATTTATAATTTTTTTTTTTTTTTTTAGATTTCTTTATGACTGTAATTGTTGTTGGTACTGGCGTTGTAGCTGCTGTTCATTTTGCGAGAATGTGTATGTATATCAATGTGTGTGTGTGTATATATATGTTTAATGACTTGCAAAGAGGCTCTAAAAGCCGAAGAAATGTTTCAAAATATAATGATACTACGTTTAAGTTTCAATTTGTTTATAAAAATTTAGTTAATAGAAATTATCTCGTTTCATCCGTAAGTTGAAATGAAAACCTCCTAATCAAGTCAAGCGATCGTTGTTGTTGTGTTTGTTTGTAGCAAATAAGTATAAAAAAACATTAGTACATGACTTCATAAACGGTTGCTTTTTTATCACCCGAACCCGTCACAATATATCGATCGTCAGTAGATATATCGCAGCTAAGTACCGATGATGTTTCCTTGGTCTGTGAAAAAAGAAAAAGAAAATGTATATATGACAATTTATAATCTTAAATCCTATATCTTTTTACCTGGAATATGCTCGCTCCAAACGGTGTTCGCCATGCATTGAGTAAATTGTCTTTGCCTGTGGAAACGAACCATTTGCCGCATGTGGCGAAACGCAGCGATAATACGCAGCTTTCATGCAAGTGCAATTGGTATTTGTCCGGTTTGGTGACATGTAAGACTTCAACGTGAGAATTTTCCATACCTACCGCTAACCAATCACCTAATTGTTTTTTGTGCAAAAACATAAGTGCAGTTTAAGTTAACAATTTCTTCAAGTGCATTTATATGCTTACCTGTCGGGCAGTAACCTAATGAGAAAATCTGTGAACTAAAGTCGTGTTGTTGCAGTTGTCGTCCTTCACGCAAATCCCATGAACGTACTGTGTTATCAAGACCACCAGTCCACAGACGCCCACCATCCGGGCTAATATCGATACATGAGGCACCATCTGTATGCCCATTAAACTGACGCACCAATGTTTCGTTATGCAAATCCCAGACGGCAATATTGCCATCGCTACAACATGAGAAACAAACTTTTGAATCGGGACTTATGGCCAATGCATAACAAGCTGGCGCCGATGATGTTAACTCCGCTTTAATGCGCGGGGAAGGACTGGCCAAGTCCCATATGGAGAGATTGGACGCTTCGCCACCCACAATTAAAGTGCGTCCGTCCGGCAATAATTTCACCGAACGTATATAATTGTCACGTTGCAGACAGTCCAGTTGGCTAATGGGGCTTTTATTCCCCGGTTGTGAAATATCCCACACTTTAACGCAACCCTTGCCGCCTGTGTACACATATTTAGTGGGATTCGAAATGGTCACAGCGCAAACAACTTCGCCGTGCGACAATGCACTGATATGACGTGCATTCTTGGGGATGCCAACCCCCATCAGAGCATCAGGATTAAACTGCACCGGTTGTAGGCTACCCTCACCGTTCATTTGGAACGAATACGCACTGTTATAAAAGAAAGAAGGTGTTTAATGCGTTTGTTTTTTTCTTATTTTAAGTTAATTATTTATACGTACGGCTTTCCAGCAGCTAGTACGGGGGCATGCGGAAAACCATTGGCTCTTACATGCGCATGGGGATCGTAGGGTAATGGTGGCGGTCGTCCATAAGCCGGATCGGAGGGTGGTCGCTGATAGGGGTCAGCCGGACGCTGATAGGGCGAGGCTGGATAACCAGCGGGCGGAGGACCACCCTGGGGCATCATTTGTTTCGGATTTACACCCTGAACTGGTGGGGCAGCGTTGGGAGTGGGAGTGCGTGCTTTAACACCCGGTGTGCCTGGTTTGTCCATCTATATTATTAACAAGTTCCAAAAAAAAAAAAAAAAAAAAAAAATGCTTTCATCAATAACCCGCACCGCAATATGCAAGCATCAACTTACGTCTTTTGTCTTAAGGCTGGGTGTTGAACGCGATGAACTGGAACCTGAGCGAGATGGTGGTCTGTCTGTGGGTGGTTTAACGCCACTACTACCCGGTTTATCCAAACGTTCGCCATTTAGACATTCACGATCGCGACCCTCCATCGACATATGCTCCCCATTGGGACGAGGTGAATGTGATTCCTGAAAGTTAAAAAAAAAACACAAACCGAAATAAATATATTTATCATCATTATCATTATCATTTTAATGATTATCATCATGATCATCATCATTCATTTATATGATTGATATTGCGCTAGATTTTTGATCAAGCACACTGTAGTGTAGCGCGGCAGTAGTGATGTAACAATGAAACTCAACTCACCATTTCATTTGCAACATCTACGACTAAATCTTGATCGCTTTTCTCTCCTTCATCGTCCTGGAAAAATTTTGAAAAATAAAAATAATTGTTAACAGCGAACTTTTTTCTCAGAAAACTTTTCAACACAACTTTCATTACGAAAATGAAAATAAATTAAGAAAAAGAACTCAAAATCAAAATATAACGAAAAAATTAAATCCAAATTCAAAAGTTTAAAAAGAAAGTTTTAGCGAGCGAAAGAGAGAGAAAGAGCAGTCGCATAGTATTTATAGACAAAATGTAAAGGGGAACAGATGCAGAGGAATAACGAAAACTATATTTTAATGCTAGAAAAATTGTTTTTTTTTTTTTTTCTTTTTTTTCGAAAGAGACAGCACAAAGCACAAAAAACCATTCACACTACTTTGGAATTGTATTCTACTCTAATTAGCTACATTTTTGAGCGAGCGAGAGAAAAGAGAGTAAGTGAGCAGCAGGTAATAAGCACCTTAAACAAATAATATCCCTTATTTGAAAAATTTGTTTTTCTTTTCATTTAAATTTCTTGGTGAGTTGAGCTTTTCTTATTTATTACGTTGTAATTAATTTTTGTTTGTTATTACATTTTCATATCAATATATGTATATAATAATACAATTACGCTAAACACTCTTGTCGAGTAACGAAAGAGAGTTTAATGAAGCGTGAAGACTGTTTTTTATTGTTTGGTTTTTTTAAGTACTCACTAATTTTATGTCTTCTTTTCGACGTTTGTTGGCATCACTTTCAATCTCCGAAGGAGAACGTATGCGATATTTCTCACGGTCATTTGGCGAAACGGAATTACGCTAAAACCACAAAAAAAAAAAAAATAAATAAATAAATAAATAAAAAGAAAATAAAAAAAATTAAGAAAAGACGTTTACAATCGATAATTTTAGCAATGACTTACCAATCTCTCTTCGGCACTGGCTGGACCTTCGAGACCTGAGGGTTTTATGTCGGGTTTATGATGTTCAGACGGGGCCTTAAGTAAACTCTGAGGTCCATGTGGCAAACCCATTGAAGCACCTAAAGCGCCAAACGTTCCCCCAGGAGGGCCTAACGCGCTCATAGCTTGAGCCGGTACTCCCGGCATTTGTTGAACATGTATTTGTTGCTAAAATCAATAAGAAAATAATCAAATATTATAAATGTAACACACAATGTAATTTACAAACATAAACCAATGAATCATATTTTAAATATTTATTATCACAGATTTTTCTTTTAAGCTTTTTTTAAGCTCTCATAACAAATTATTATTAGATTTGCAAAGAAAAAAAAAAAAAAAAAAAAAAAAAAACGAAACATATATAAATTTGACAGCAGTTTTAAGTGAGTTCGTAGAACGGATAATGAGGGTCGTTGATGCATATAAATGATGAACGCTGAGCGAGTCTTTACCTGTTTGGATGTTTTTTTAGTTGGCATAACATATAAACAAAAAAGAAAAAAATGATTAACTGAACTATAACCATATAACAGTCGCAATGATGAGTGTGTTTGGACATGAAAAGGAGGAGAACATTTCAAACATGAATAAATAACAACAACACAACACGCTTATACAACACAACACTAGTTTGATTATTAGAGGACAAAAGCTATATATTCACATAGACTCCACAAGGATGAAAACAGCTTGTGAGACAACACAATAATAAAGCAAAATAAAAATAAATTATAAAAACAACAAAAACTTACTAAGAATTGTTGTATTCCTTGTTGCTGTTGTTGCTAAAGGATTTTCAAGGAAAATATATAATAAAAAGTATTTCATGTGTTGTTCTTTCTTAACCCCTTAACGCTCCAATTGAAAATAATAAGGACGATTGCTTTTCAGGAATAACATATTCTAATTTTCGGTACGGAACAAGTACTCTGCATTTTTATGCATCTAATTGCTCGGTATTCTACACTTGATTACAGAATAATAATAATGAAGCAATATACCGACGCTTTCATCATCAGATATCGTATTGCAGCGAACAGATTTGCGGATTTTCAAATTTTTTTCACACAAACAGGTAACAATAAAAATTGTTAAATCGCGATACCATTAATCACACTGTCCATCCATTGAAATTGTTATGAGAGTTGTTTGAATAAAAGAAAAAAAACGAGGATTATTATACACTGTAGCTAATATGTCAATTCGTGAAATGTGTCTTAAAGTTTTCTTTCTTAGAGACACCAACAGCTGCCGCCATCAAATCACTGCGACTTTTTTTTAAAAAATTCACTTGGTTTAAAAAACTATCTTTATCACTAATAAATAACTGTGGGGCGTAAAGGTAAGTATTTATAAGATAAAACCAGGAAGAACATTACCATCAATTATGATCAAGTGATCAAGTTTCGCTTATAAATTCATGGTTACATGAAATATACAACGGAGTGAGTGAGAATGTAACCTTCGCCTGTAATCTGTAAATGGGTATTGTAATTACATTTAAAATGGCCCTAGGAAATATTTCTACAAGTTTAAGCTCAAAATCTCTTATAAGTCGATCGTTAAAGCTATTTACTTATTGCAATGGTGTTTGTATACCGATCACATCCACCATCAATTACGAGTATTATGTATGCTTTAGCAAATTCCTGTAGCACTGAACGCTCCGACAAGAGATGATAAACGGGCAGAGAAACATTGAACGCTAAGCTGATGCGTAAGTTTACGCCGACCAAGAAAACATTTTCTTTATGGAATCTCGAAACCTTATTTCTAAACTTTACAATCGGAAGAATCTTGCTTTGAAATTGGCTTTACAAACTGACTACAGGAACTAAGCTTACAAAAAAAATTGTTCTTCACATACATTTTTTTGTTATATTTGGAAATTTTGGCGGTAGTCTTGAAACTATTTCTTTTATTTATTTTTGCAAAGGAGGAGTCAGAAATTTAAGAGCAAGTTTAGGTCGATAAAGACTTCGAGATCTTAGTAGAGAGAAAGGTAAAAAATAGCGAATTATAGGTGAATTAACCTAATGCTAATATAAAGTAACAACTCCAATTGCAGATTGCCTTTTTAGGCAAAAAGTTTGAAACTGTAATCCTAATTTCGGAAAACAATGTAGAAAGCAATTAGTTTAATTCATTTCCTCTCCTAACGCCAGTCAGTTGTGGATATTTCTGTATGTCACATATAACCGATAAGAGGCAGTTTCATCCTGGCGAAAAAAATCATGTTGCTAGAGAGTATGCACGTCCTAGTTTACTACGACAGCCAACATTACTTATAATTTTGTTACGGCGAGAATCGATGACGATACAAAAAACGATAAAGCTAAAAAGATCAGCGATGCGCGACTAGAACTGTAGAACATTTTCATGGAAAGATCAGTTTTAAGTTCGTATTTCCAGGCGAAATGCACGCATATAGTCCTATATTGTGAACATTCAATTGAGCGCGTTAAGAAGTTTTTATTACATTTAAAAGATATAATTAATTAATGAAAAAAAATTAATAAGAAAGAAAAGGAAAAACAAATTAAATCACACTAAGACTCCCTGTCGTCTGCTGTCAAATGAATTAAAACCAATTGATTTGTTCAAATAAAACAGTAATTTTTTATCTCTTTCCCTTTTCCGCTAAATAAGAAAGTCATTAATAGGAGGAGAACGTATGACGCTATTTGACAACTTACCCCAATAATTACATTTAAATCTTGCACTGTAACTTGTTTCGCACGATCAACAGCCTGCACAACTTGTTGTTGATGGTCGGGTTGTAAGAAGGGCACCAATTGATTGATTAATGTGTTCAAACGTTTCACAATTTCCATCTATAGTTTTTTTTTGTTAGATGATCGGGAAAATATCACAAAAGCATTATTAATGATAATAAGGATTCTTTATATGGATTGCATGCGCAACTACTTACATTTCTGTGCATTTCCACATTAAGGCCATAAGACATTTCGTAATACTTGAAAATCGAAATTAATTAAAAATTAATAAAAAAAATCAATAATTATTAAATCGATCGATATCTTACCATGACGTAATGACGTTGCATTTCGGTTTTCTCAGTGGCTAGTTTCTCTAACTCTAATTTTAGTCTGAAAAAATTCCAAAAGGTCATGTATTTAAACATTAACTTACAAAAGCATTATAAAAAATTGCCAGCAAGAAAATTAAAAAGAAAATATTGTCGAGCGTCAAATCGACCCCCTCCCGATGTCAGCTGCGGATATGAAAGTTTCCGCTTTTAGTTTAACTAACTACACTTTTAATGCGAAGGAGAAACGTTTCTAGAAAATGCTATTTATTCGAAATTGTGTATTTCCCAAATTTCTTCCCGCCATTATTACTAACGCACTGCGGTGTCATGTGCGGGAGAGTCGTTGAAATTTTCTTATGATATTTGAATCTAATTTGAATTTAAATCAGATTAACTTTCATGCATTCCGAAATCCCTTTATGAGCATTTGACTTTACATGCGATGACCTACCCAAACGATTAAACTTAGTTATTGTGAGAGTGAAACCTCGCTCATCATTTCCTCCGACTTCTTATTTTTGCTTAGAATACTAGGCTAAGCTAATATTTGAATATTGCTAAGATAGCGTAGGCAGCAGAATTAAGGAACACATTATAATCATTGAAGTCAAGCGTCAAAGATCATTTGGAAGTGAAGTGGTCGAGAAGGTGGTCCCATTTGAGCCGAAGAAAAGAGGCGGGCGGACGGATATCAGCACAAACCTAATATACCCGTGCATCACAAGTGGTGTAAAGTATAAAAATATAGATAGAACAAAGATAAAAATTTAAATTAGAATTGAGTTGCAAAACCATTAGTTACTAGAATTAAACAGTGTTGAAACCCACGTACAAACACGGCCAAAGTTATGTACAAACTGGTATTTGAAAACTTGTCGTGAGTCCGTGAAGCACTTTTAATCTTTTAAGCGCAACTTTTATACGATTTGGAAAGATATTCTTAGAAAATTTCCTTAGTACGTATTATAGAAAGCCGTGCTAGCCACCATGAAGGAAAAGTCCATATTGCGCGGCAGGTAACTCCTCGCAGTCCATGATGGTATAATATTACTGAGGATAATACGTGAGTTTTTGTTAATCTCATCGAATTTCGCTTTCAATAACCATAACCCTTCGTGAGATCTTGTGTTGAAGATTGGAGAATGTCTTATCCGTGAGTTAACATTTGTTTAGTAAATTCTCTAGGGCGTTTGGCTATTTGGGAAGTCCTACCCTACCCAGCACACTCACCACACATACCGCTTTCTGAATACCACTTGTTCAGATCGATGTAGCATGGCACCGCTCGCACGCAGCTTCCAAAAGTTGAATAAGTGCGAGAATGGGTCGACAATTAGATTGCCGCCGAACCATTATCGTTCTTTCGACACGATTTCACCAAACAATGGGAAAAATTGCACGAAATCATAGAAAATACTTTGATTAATATATATCACGCCAATTTTCCCCAATAAATGCGTTTTTCAAGTGAAAATATGCCAAAACAGGCGCAAGAGCCTCGTATTTATGAAAAAGTACACACAGTAGTTCAATAAAGTCTACATACAGTCTACATACGAAAAATTACGGCTTCTGTTAGTGAAAACTGCATTTATGGATTGAGGGTCAAAAATATATTTCTTATAAAACAAAACCAAAATAACAATTCAAAATGTTTCTTTTACTTAAAATAAAGTTATAAACAACCCCAAAAAAGTGTACAGATCAGTACAGATCGTTTAATAAGTAGTTTATTTGTGGGTAAAATTTAAAAATTAATATTTTGTTGGACTACCTTTAATTTCCAGTATTACTTGTGTACGTCTATCTTAGCATTAAGGAAAACGATTTTTTTGTTACAATTTCTCCAATTGTGTTTCATTCCCACAAATGAAGCTTTCTTAAGGTCCACCACGTTTGCAATTTTATTGAGCTTGAGAGCGTCAATAAATTTTTATTTAATATACTTTTCTCAAAAAAAATTTGGATTGTTATTTTTTTGTTTGGCAAATGTATTTTTTGGCTCTCCACCCGTTGACGCAATTTTGATGTATGTACCCTTTACTGAGCTACTCTATATCATATGAGATGAAGTGAAATTTGCAACCCATTTTCGGAGCGAGTCATTGAAATCCATCGATCCACCACCGCCAATGAAGTGGTTAATTATGGACGTCCAGATAATCATTTTGGCATTTTACATTGACAGATGCAACATTCCCGTACGCCAAGCTCAGTATTTCTTATAGATCATTTATTTAAAATATTTCGTAGGCGTAGACTAATTTCACCATAAACGTGTTTCAAGTCAAAGATCCTTAAGGAATTAATCTAAAGACGCAGAAGATAGTCACCCTATTTAATTTCATCTTCTCATCTCGCCTTTTAAAATGGTAGGCATAGTCATTTAAAATTCTTTTAAAGAAACAGAATTCTGGTTCTTGTTCTTTACTTTCACATTGGTTGACGTTTTCTTCTACCGTTTGCAGACTTGCAAAAGGGAAAAGTGAAATTCGTTAGTCCTACATATATATATGTGCACGCATAAATACAAGCCAGATTTAGAAAAATAAAGCAGGATGGAGATGATATTGTGATCATAGTAAATATTGTTAAGTTGGGATCGATCTCATTTCATATCACAGACATTTTTATATGTGTGCATTATAATTATTTAAAAAAAGTTGTACGCGCAGCATATAGAGATATATATGCAACTGCACAGACATACATACACACGGAGCTATATTTAGTGGTTCAAATGTGATCTGTATTTACAGTGATACGAAACGATCGTTCATGGTTTCAGAATACTTATTATTATGATCACAACATAATCTCTTTTCTACTAATATACAATATATACATATTGTTACATATACATGTATATATACATGGATGTGCATATAACTATATGTATGCATATATATTCTTATATTTTATTTATGCGTATATCGGTTTATTTGTTTGCTGCCCGCTCTCCACATCGTACGGTAGCAAAATATATGTACATAAATACGCGTGTGTACACGCCTTGTTTTGCGGCATACAAAGCGTTGTTTGTAAACCGTATACGCAAGCATTAACACACACTCACTCATACTGCATACACGCGTACATATGTGTATATTCTATTCAATGTTTTGCGTGTGTTTATGTGTTGGCAAAATTTATCCTACATTTGCGCCACAAAAACATCATCAATAAAAAAGCAACAACAATTACAAACTTTAAACCAAAATACACACCAGAGAAAGAAAAAAAAAACAGACAAACTCAGAATTTAAGAGTCTAATAAACTGGTTTTTGGATGCTGTTGTGCAGTGTTGTTGTGGTAGTTGTTGCTGTCGTTGTTAACCTCTTCTAAAATGATAGCTGCTTGCCTGCCAGCCAGTCAGTCAGTTAGTCAGTTTACTTGCCTGCTTGCTTGCTTGCTTGACTGACTGACCGTTTCTGCTTAATATGTATTTATATACAAATAGCTGTTGCAATGCTAAGATTATGGTTAAAAGAGAAGCTAACACCGACAACACCAACAACAATAACATCGTTATAATCACAAAAACACCAAAGGTTTAACACATTACGGGTTCTTTTGCTTATTTTCTTTACGTATGTTTAGAAGTAATGTTTTTTGTTCTTTTTACTTTTCCTTTAGTTTTTGTACACCGCAGATTGCTCCTACATACATGTATACTTATATATATAATGAGTACATATGTATATATACTGACTATGCATGTATGAAAAAATTTTATTGCATATGTATTTTAATATGTGCTTTAGTTATTTCGTTTGTTTATTATTACTCATCCCATACACAAGCTCACGCGCAAACACAGTACTCGTTTATTCTAAAAACATAATGAACTCAACACACATACATACATATGCTCCTACAATACATATATGTATATACATCATCTGCACACGCACATGTACACATCAAGTCCTATAAAGATCCTCCTCACTTAATAGTTAAAGGCGCTCTTAAGCACACAAACATATTTGACACAGTTTTCTTTGAATTGAACACTTTCAGCACCACGGCCGACAACGAGAACGACAGCAATAACAACATATACATATACTCTCGGCGATAATAACAAAATGCAAGCAAATGCTACGAAAATTTTAAATGCGAAAAGAAGGAAAAGAAAAAAGCTAGGTGCCAACCAACCGAATGACGATCGCAAGAGTTTCAAAAACACAGAGAGAAACGTATAAATATACAAAATAAATTATACAAAAATAAATAAAATAAATTATGTATAAAATCAATAAGATACAGTAAAGTATAAAAGTAAATAAGACATATATATATATATATATATATATAAATCAATAAATTTATGTATTACTTTGCGTTCACTCTCCAATAAACACTCTTCTCGACACCAAATTAAGTTTTGAATCTATCAAAGAAATTTTAACAACGAATTATTTAAGGTAACGATTGACGCGCTTTAGAGAATAGTATTTTACATCTATATTTTATTTTTCCTCTTTTTAGCCAAGCTTCAAGGGTGGATAAAGTAAATGAGAAAGGAAATTTTTTGTATCCCTACATAAAATTTTGAAACTGTCCTTGCAACGGACAACTAGGTAAGCAGATAGATCGTTTCAACTGTTCGCTATTACCAACACTGCATCAGATCAGTTAAAAACCTCTAAAGTAACGATTTGTTGCTGCAGCTCGAAATAATAGTGGAATGTGTCAAAACCCCAATGCTCTAAAAACGAGACGACATTCGGAAAAGCTGCACTGCTCACCTTAATAATAACCGACTCGTATCCGGTCTATTAGTAAGGATTTTTTATACTTGTCTCTAATTGAACTATCTCAGTGCACTCTTTCCAGATCAACTACAGGAAATTGCTAACAATAGGTGTGCTTTGGATGATGTGTTTTAGTATGTGTTTTTTTGATCACATAATGATATTTTTAAATATTGTTTACGTACTACATTCCGCGTTTTTAGGTCTGGGATCAGTGATCTGCTTCCGTTATAAACTGAACACACTCCTCCTCAACGACGAAATATGTAAATGGATTGAATTTCAAATTATATAATATATAGATACCGATAAAATTTGACTAAAATTTTAGGACGTCTCCAGCTAAGTAACGCATGTGTAACAGTCATACCTAACGGTACTGTACTGTAGTGAACTCACATTGGAATTGAGCGATGGAGAACGATTCGAATGCAATCGCGATTTTTGCATTTCAGTCGCATTTAATTTGAACTTAATTCATTTTGTTAGTTTAGTTTCTAGTCTTTAAAAGCTTAAAAAAAAAAAAGTATAATATAAGTTATTTCATCTAATCGAAAGCCATATAAAATGGAAGAAGAATTTTTTTGATTGAAAAATCTCTTATCAAATCAATTAAAAAACTTCGTAAACACCCACCAAAGCAACTAAAACTCAAAATGGCAACGTGTCTTCTTTCTCTTTTGTCTTTGTATCAAACTTTGATCTTTGATCTTTTGTATCAATCTCAGAAAATTCCGCCAATCCTATTTAAACTAGAGACACACTATTTTTGATTTATTACAATTATATCTTAATTAAAGAGTTTCGAAAGCATGAAAAAATGGATCTTCAAAGATACATTACAAGGAAAGTTATAGACAAAATTATGGAAGCAATTCTACAATGCTATTATCTGCAACCATTATCTAGTTTCGTTATATCCAACTACTATTGAAAAAATCAAAATAAAAATACTTGCGAGAATTCGTCTTCGGCTGGCAATTGCAGCATATCAGTGGATCCTAAAAACTCAGTCTCCAATCTACATCTGAGGACAAATTCTTAAAATAAAGCACATTTTTTATGACTGCGTAAAATTTTTCTTTACAAGAACAATGAATCCTATGGACATTCTGAAATCAGCTACGGAAGGTAATATTAATTAAACGTATTGTCTTATTAAAGCTAATTTTGTTTTCTGAAATAGACCCGACAGCTTTAATTTGTTTTAGTTTAGCCTAAGAATTTATTTTATTAGTCTAAAATATGATAATACAGGGTCGTTAAACTTAATAAGATTTAAAATTGTTTTACATCTTGCAACCAAGAGACATGCTTACTACAAAGTACCAGAAGAGCTTAGGCAGCACTACCAGGAGAACACTCCTGAACAAAAAATTACACTGGCTCGATGAATAAAGTTAATATTTATTCCAGTTTAGTCCAAGTAGAAGTCAGTTTAGAGGATTTTCAATTTGAGCCCAGCAAATCTTCAAGGACATTATAAGCATTTAATTAATTTAGTATACATACGTCTATGAGCGCATAACAGAACTTAGCTGCTTACCTTCTACAATATGTACAAGCTAGCAAACACCTCTTTAACCTACCGCTTTGAATATATTAAAAAAAAAAGTTAAAAAAAATTTTTTTTGGCTCTGATAATCTCAAAACAAATTTATCTTCATAGAAATACTTGTGGTTGGACAAAGGATTTTTAGCAGCTGAATGTAATCAATCACGCGTATCAAACTAACACCTTAAAGCACACGTAACACTACTACTGAATAACATATAAAAATTTCTTTTCTCAATTTTTCGAAAATCAAAATTTTACTTACTACCGTAAAGGAACACTTGACAGAACAAATGTTTATCAAGTAAGCCGAACATTATTACAGCGGAACGAATGGTCAAGCAAGAAAAAAATAATGTAACGTGTTTTGCGCTCTGTTATTTGCTAAGAGCAGTATTGCACACAAAGATACATACACAGGCACAAGCACGCACTATACTTAGTTCGCAGCCAGTCTATCACTTGCTTGACTGTCCTTAACATGGGCCGTCGTTGTATTGTCATAACAAGATTTGTCTTGTTGTTGTTACTATTATTATTGCTGTTGTTTTTCTATCTTATACTTACGAGTGATTTTGTGTCTGCATAAAATTGTATTCCTGTTTGATGGTTTCCATTGCGTCGTGAAAAGTAAATTTGTGCGGACCTTGTGGTTGTGGTCCCTATTATGCGAATTGGCACATTTGTCAAGATCGAGGTATGGAAAGAAACCACAGAGGACAAAATAAAAATTCATTAAAAATGCAATCGTTTATGGTTTTGTATATAAGAATTAAAAAAACAAAAGTGGAAAGCAATGTTAGTAGGGTTAAAAAGAGATATTAACATAAATCCATCCAAGAATTTTATTTCTTACCCCCGTTGAAGGGTGACGCACCGGTGCAGGATACATTTTCAAAACAGCTTGTGTTCTATCGTTAATATACAACTTTTCTTTGCGGGAATTCACGATAACTTTAAATCCTGTAATCAGTCCAGTGACTCGATTCTCTGTGCACGCTGTCACTTCAGGGCAGCGCTCTGAACCTTCCGAATCCTTTGATGGTTAATTAAATGAGATCACACACCAAATTATTGTGCATAACTGTTTCAAGTTATTGATTTGCATTTGATTTTCGTTTTGTTTCTTTTTATTATTATCTTTTTTTTTTTTTTTTGATTATATTTAATAGTTTCACTTTTTCTATCGGGCACGCAACACTCCTCCTCCACCTCACTTAACCAGAATTTCTTTAATTCTAAGACGTCGACGTTAGCGCTGCTTTTTACAGACTTCGTTATAAATGTCGTTACTTTTCTGACTAGCTTTGCCTGCTGCTGCTAGTATTGCTGCTGTTGCCTGTCTCACTGACTAACTAGCTTAACCATATTAAATACTGCGGGGGGAGCTTTCTGTCTCTGACGCTGCTCTGCTGGCTACTGCCCACTTTTATTGTCACTTTTTTCGTGTGTTTTTATCGCTATAATCTGCATAAATTCCTTATAATTTTAACAAATTCAGAATGTCGTCGATCTATAGCATTCAATTAATATATTTCTCAATAATTTAAAATAGTTTTTTTCTCGTTTTATTGAATTTATATTATTTTGCAAAAATTTTTCGCGTGTGCGCAATTATTAACCAAGCTTCTTCTATTTTCTGCCAGCCTTTTTTCTCCTTTTCTTCTTTGCCTTCGTTCCGATATGTTTCTCTTCTTTCGTTTTGTCGTTGTTTCAACTTCACAATGGCGGATATATTGTAGCCAATTTTCACATGCGTATTTTTCTATTCTTTTACTTCACTTTACCCCGTTTTTATTGCAAATTGATTTCCTTCGATCAAAAACACTCAAGATTCTTTTTGTATCTTCGTCCTAATTGAATTTAAAAATATCCACTTTTCCATAGCTTATCTACTAAATTATTAAAATTATTAGCACATGAAAAACTTCTTCCAAAAAAAACAACTGAAAATTTCCTTGCCCAACGCCGAATATGACGCTGAAAATGAAAATCATTGCTGCCTATATCTTACTCATTTATAAATTTAAGGGATAGTTAGCCCTATAAAGGGGGATTTTATATAATACATTTTGGCGTTTTCATCTTCCCTTTTAGCAAGTCTTTTAGGATTTAAGCGAAGATAGTACCAAAAAGCAAAATTAGAAAGTTACTATAATATATGCCTATTTTATCGTAACTATTTCTATTGCAAAGTGAATAAAAAATATTTAAAAAAAAAATTTTATGACCAGCATCACTAAGGAGGGAAATCTCGTGATTAGCTTGATATACAGAAAGGAAACGATTAATGATTAATAAATTATAATTTTTGCTATATTATAGCGAAGAATTTGTATTTAACGGCACCTTTGCCTGCCATAATTAATAGTTTTACAGCATATAATAAAGCCGATTTTGAATTACCACAGTTGGATTCAAAGAATGAAATCAGTTCAAAAGTATTTTTAGCTAGCATGCTTTATCCGTTGTAGGGCATTGCAAGTCAACTCAGTCTCGAACAAGTATAAATAAAATAATAAATAATTATTAGTATATGATTCTTAATAAATAAATTTGGTAATAACTTTAATTGAGTTTTTTACTCTTCACTTGTTAGAACTTCAACCGCTTTTTAGAATATGCGAATATCTTTGTTAATCTTCAGTTTTGTTATATCACATATTGCAGTGGCACATATGATGTGACAATTATACCCTTTCCAGAGCTTATATATTTAGAAGGCAAAAACAGTAAAAGGGAGAAATATTTTATTATGAAAGAGAAACGACTCCAAGATAAGAGAAAACAAGAAATATGTTTGCGTCCCATTCCGAAGTTTAAGGGCAATAGCATCAAGATTCAAGTGAGTACTACGAGGACGCTAACCAGGAAAAAGCTAGTAATCTTTAATCTAACACCGTGTTTATTATTATATACGATAAATGACTTAATTAGTTTCACTTGCTACTAATATGGGCAATGCAGATTCTGAACGCATAGAGAGAGAGTTTTTTTAATGCTTACAAAGATGATGCTTACAATTGATTCATGATTGAGATACTGACACCAAAATAAATGGAATTGCTTTGGATAGTTTTTCGAAAGTATAAGGAGCGCTTACAACAAATGCAGAAATATTTGAATTTGATGAATTGGGCGCGTAAATTCAGCGATAGATACAAAACATAAGTTAATTTTCTCACCCAATTTTATACTGTACTGTGCATTCTTTATTTATTATCACTTAAACTTTGGATATAGTATATATAACTTGTTAATTGAGAATGCAGAACATTTTGAGTGGATATATAAGCCATCCTATTGGAGGAAAATAAATATTTTCAATATTTACATTCTAACAAGTGATCGCTCATTCACTTATCCTTTAATTTGCCAGAATTCGAAGTTCGCTTGTTTACTTCTCCTTTAATTTGCCAGAATTCGAAGTTCGCTTGTTTACTTCTCCTTTAATTTGCATCGCCTTTAACTTATCTTAGCATCCCTGTTTTTATGCATTAACACGGTGCTACCATTGTATTTTTGAAGGCATCCCTGGCTAAACTGTGTAACGGCCGCGAACAAACCTTGGGTAGGGTGTCTGTCGGTCTGTATCAACCGCAAGTATCGGAATAACGGCATGCCGTTAGACAAAATCAAGCGATTTTGTAGTACTGTTTATAAATCACATGATCTTGCGGGATATGTTTATTTTGCTCTTCTCTGATTTCCTTGTTTACAAGTACAGGCAAAATCGTATGATTTTGCGGTACTCCTTTTTTTTCCTTTTGCTTTTGCAAGCATAGACAAAGTCGTATGATTTTGCGGGATCTATGCTTGCTTTTGTGAGAGTAGCGGCAAGCCGTTATAGAGAGAGCAACAGGAAGAAGAAGAGGGAAATTGAGTAAGAATGAGAAGTCTGTCTGCTTTTTAATTTCAAGATAGCGAGAAGAACTGTTTGGCATCTGGTGAAGTTCGGACGGGCTTTCGAGCTCAATATAAAACGGATAAATAAGAAATAATTGTGAAGACTATCCCTCAAGGGTAATAAAAAGGACTAGCATTAGCTGACTGTGAATATTAAAATTTACAAGGAAAAAAAGGTGGAACAATTAGAAGAAGCATAAGAGAATCAAGGCAAGGGTAATGGCTGCACCGTTCTTTGAATACGTTTTTTGTCGAACAAGAAGCAAAAGGTGAATAACGTAGAAGATTATTGATTAAAGGTGACCTTCATAAACAAATGGTTGCGAAGTATTAATGAAGT